>NC_091392.1:39374772-39677803 GCF_032191515.1 Phaenicophaeus curvirostris | reverse complement strand
CTTCCAGATTTGTTTATGGTCATGTATATGTTTAAACAAATGATGACTAGAGCACCCAAGTATCACTTCTTGTTACGTCAGAGTGATACAGCTGCAGTTTATCTTGTTGGAATATTTACGCTTTTGTATACAAGACTTTTAAAGCCAATTTTTATCCATTTGTCAATTTTCTGTGTAAGCAGAAACCCAATCTTGTTGCTTCTTTTAGCTGTTGTACCACTGTTCCAGTATGCCGTCAGATTTTCTTTTTGAGTTTTCTTCCTGTGCTTGCTTTGTGGATAGATTTGTGTCCCCTTGTATACTGATGTATTAGCAAGGAGCTGTACATGTGTTTTGACAAACACCTCTGCTGTGAACTGCAGTGAAGCTTTGGTGTTTCTTCCAATCTATGTTTAGAGAAGGAGCTGATTTGATTTATACTATATAGTTTGTGTGTGCAGGAAATAAGCATTAATGCATCAGGTCAAGGGGAATAAATTGCCATTAGTGTACCACTTCTTCTGGCAGCCTTCTTAATCTTAGTGTTTCACCACCTTGCCTAGGATTTTCAAAAGGAATCATAGTTAATCCAAGCTCACCCAACCCTCCTCTAGTCAAGGTCAAGGGTAAGCTCCCGTTGGCTTTAAAGAAGGCAATTTTAGTCTTGTGCTGATGCTTTTGAAAGTCTTACCTTTCATATTTAGCTAATAATGTGTTGAGATCTTTAATAAACGGCCTGTTTCCGTCTTTGGATATTTCTAATAAAACACATGCTATGGTTGAGTGAAAGGACTTTACAGAGGTAAAGGGTTGACTAACCTCCTTTCCAGCCCTGGGGCTCTCTGGCTGGCTCTGGAGGGGGTAGGCTGACTCCACAGGCAGCTGGTGCTGCTTCTAAGCTGAGGCATATGAATCCTCAGCAAAATAACTGTTGAGAAAGGAAAGCCAGAATGACAAAGGAAAACCAGTACTTTCTAGTATTTCTATGTGAAGAAAATATTTCTTTAAATATGTTTTTATTTACTTTAGGTGATGGCTGTGTTTACTAAGCTTTTCAAAGTGACAAGACATGTTCTTTATTCTTACTTCTCTTCTGTGCAATTAAAAAGTCACGTATTTCTCTGCAATCCAGTTCTGCCTCATGCCACAAGAGGTAGTTTCATCTTCATACCCTTGAGCAGCCATTGCTGCAGTTAGGGTTGCAAAATGCTGTCATCATCCCCTTGGTTCATGTGCTTATGGTGAGTCTGATGAGTTCACCTGCAAAACACTTCTTTTTAAAAGCAACGTCAGGTCATAGAATCATAGAATCATAGAATCATAGAATCATAGAATCATAGAATCATAGAATCATAGAATCATAGAATCATAGAATAGGAACACCTCCCACTAAACCAGGCTGCCCAAGGTCCCATCCAACCTGGCCTTGAACACTTCCAGGGAACAGGCATCCACAACCCCTCCACAACTCACAACCCCTATAGTTATAGGTATTATAGAAACACTAGCCAGCTGTTTGCAGGAGAATTCTTGGGATTCTTGGGGCATTCCTCTTCCAGGCACCTGGACCCAAAATGGAAAGCTTTAAATCTTTCTCCACTGAACTGCTGGTTGCACCTGCAGTCAGGTCCCTGAGGACTGCGGCTTTTCCCATCAAAACTGCTTGGGCATTTCAAATCCTGCTCTTGGTGGTTCCCAGGCTTCTCACCTCTCAACAGTGCCAAGCAGCACAGCGCCTTGCTCATGGCTGGTGTTGGACATGTGGCCACACCTTTCTCCAGTGATCTCATCCGCAGGGCTGAATCCTCTGGACATTTATGTCACACAATTGTTAGATAGGGCGGCATTTCTGCCAGCAGCTGGCAGTGAGGTGCACCTCTCTGCATGACATAGTTTAATATTAATATGACCCCACAGTGTAACAGGTAGGATGCCAACTTTTGACTTGATATCTTAGACACTTCTCGAGTAAGCACATCCACGGTTTATATCAGCGGTGCCCCCTTGGCTGTGTTTTGTAAATCTTTGGTGGAGACATCGCTCTAAAAGAAAGTTCAAGTCTTGAATTTTGGTTTAGTAGCAGATAGGAGTGATTGGACTCGATGATCTAAGAAGTCTTTTCCAACCTAGTGATTCTATGATTCTATGAAACATATCTAAGTCCCAGAAAGAGATAAGATAGGGCTTGAGTTCCTCTCCTCCTTGTTTCATCTGGGCTAATTGAGGCAGCTTCTCAGTTGGTGCACTGACATTCATATTCCCCTTCTTAATGCCTCTAACTTTCCTCAGAAACTGTGCATGGATTTTACCAAAATAATTCTGACCCATTCTGAGGGAAAGGGACTGATAACAAATCTGTGTCTTTGGCTTGCATCTGAATCCAGGAGAACTGACCTTGTAACTGAGAGTCTTGTTATCATTTATCACTGTTGCTTTATATATTTAATTTATCCTAGTTTTCATATAGAGCAATGTTATTGTACCTTTAAGTTGTTCAACTAAGTGCATGACTTCCCTTTTCCCATGCAAAGTATAAATAGATACATTTCACATGTCTGTTTAATGTTGTTGTCTGTTAGGGATTCTTCATCTTCCAGTATGACCAATGAGTAAAATATAGGTAAGAAAGAAATGTGTAATACCTGTTTACCATAAATGTCTACCATTTTATGAAGAGGCTGTAACCGTACTTATGTTTAGTTAAAATTAATTTGGCCAGCTGCCAGCGTAACGGTGCATTGATCTGATATCTTGCACAAGACACGGCCTGAAAGGAGCTCCTCAGTCTTTGGAAGGCAATGGTCATCTTACATGGTGTCCAGATGCCAAATGTTGGAAAAACATGCATTGCTGAAATTTGTTCAATTGGAATAGCTAGTTCAGAGGCCTGAGCTAATGTATTTTTGTTGTCACACTCAACCTGCAAATATTTGTTTGTGTGACTGTATGGACCTTAGCATGGTTGTTGGCCTCAGTTAGATCACTTGTGTCTAAATTTACTTGAATTATCCACAGGTATATAAACAGAGTCTGTAGGAGTGAAAACAATGTTTCCACTGAAGGATGCATGGGGATTCCAGGGAATATTACAGGGTTGTATGTGTCTTGTTTGGGTTCTGTTAGCATTTTTCTTTTGTTTTTCAATTTGTCACCTACAGTAGTCCAAAGAATAAATATCAAGTCATTTAGAGAAAAAGTGAATTTCATTGGTGTGGTGCCTTTCTGTTCAGACCAGTATCAAGAAGAACTGGAGTGTAAACCCTGCTGTTCACTTGAGTTTCATATTCTAGCCTACTGCATAACAACGTGTTTCCCTGGCTAATACTGATCAGAGGCATTCCTAGTGTGATTATATGCCCACTGCAATGTTCATTTTGCCTTTGGTATGTGCAGCCTCTTACAAAGTTCTTGGCATACCAGCCTCTAGTTTATAAGATTTCTCCCCCGTTTTATGCAGCCAGCTAAGAATGGAATTGTGGCTTGAAGCCTTGAATTTATGATCGAACAGCTTTCACTTCCACTGCTCAGTAGCCCATGCACTTAGTAAAATACTTTTTTGTATCACTGGGTTTTTTTGTTGATTATATTCTGGTTAAGAAAGCGGCATGCTGGATTTTCCTTCTCTTCTTCTGCCTGCACAAGTGTACTCCTTCCCATTCAAAACCTCTTTGGTAAGCGCTGAAATCACTTTGGGACTTTTTTAAGGAAAATAAATCTTGATAATGTTAGCAACAGTAATCCTATGAGATTCTCAGCAATTCTTCTGTAATCATCTGTAAATGTCAGGAAAGGCAGAGCTAGCTTTTTGGTTTCATGCATAAGCCTTTCACGCTGGTCTTAAATGTTAGATTGTGTGTATTTGCTAGTGTGTAGCCTCCTTATAGTGTCCCCCAAGATGAAGTTCATCATTGTACACTTTCCAGCTTGAGTTTTCAACTTCAGCATTCTTTTATTGAGTACTACCAAATATTGGGTAACTTTTGTCCGTAAAGCTTCAGAGGTTTAAGTTAAGGAAACATAAAGGATGTCTATGTCTTTACACTGCTTTCAAGCCAACTGATTCCTCTTGGTGTGAATCAAGGAAGGGTTATAAATTACTTGCAGATACAGCATTACTAGTGCTTCTTGTACTAAATAATATGCTGTTCAGTAAAATTGCAAACCCTCTTGTATATATACAGACAGATACTATTTTTTGTAAGTGCTGTCCTTACCTTGTAGGTTCATTCTGGGAAACTGTCATCACATCAGCAACACTGTCTGAGATATACACATCCAGGCGAGACTGGAGCTCTTAAGACTTCATCACTGTTTTGCATTAGTGCCTATAGAGTAATTATGAACTCCTTCCACATGAGGCTGGAGAATACTAGTCCTGGAACTGGGGATCTAGTAACTGTTAATGCTGAAGCATCAGAATGGGTGCACAGTCCCAAAGCATGCCTATTCCTAGCGGGGAGACAAAGGTGGTAAGACATTCTGATAAGAATTCTAAATAACGCCAGGTGTTAGAATAAGAATTCTAAATAACTCCAAGAATTCTAAATATTGCCTTCTGATTTTGCACCTTGTACATCTCTAAGGTTTGCACTGCTTAACAAAGCACTTTTCTCCTATTCTATGCCGTATGTGTATGTGCTTTGTGCTTTTTTATTGCTCAGTTCCTATCAACTGTACAAGTCGTTGTCAGAGCCCCTTTTCCTCCCATAGAGTTACCATCATATAGATGCTCAGACTGCTGATTTAATCTTGTGCATCAAGAAGAGTATTTATATTTTCATATTGTTAATGAAGAGTTACTTTCTGAATAGATTAAGTTTGTGGAGTGAGCTAATACAGGAGAAGGGTGTAAAAGGAAATCCTGGAAAACCACTTGCGATCTGATACCTCTTCCACAAACACCTAAGTGTAGATAGTTCCCTTTCTCTTTATCTGGTTCCTGTCAGTCTGAACCACAACTTCTAAGACTTTTAGCCATTCTGGATAGCTTTTTCCTTCTTAGTTTACCATGTCCATATGCAGAACCTTTTCCACAGATCAATTAACGTTATAATATAAAGTTGATTTAATTCTGATACGCAAAGCATGTTGGTCATATGTACCAGAATAGAGATTAATAGTATTTCTGAAAAAACCCCCCCATAATTGTATTGTGTCTTTTTTAAAGATCTAAAAGCTAAGTTATTACTTGGACCCTTCTCTAGGATTGCATGTTCTGCCTTTGCCAAGATATTTGGAGTGGGTATGTTATTATTTCATGTCTGTTTTTATCAGCTTCTGAGTCCAATGATATCACAAAATTTAAAAAAGTGTCGTTGGCACATAGAATTTATAAAGTATGAAGAACTGACTGCTTTGTCTCACCATAGGGACCTGCTATGAGTTATCTACATGCTTACTGTCTACATGACACTGAAATTATGTTTGGGTTTTTATATACAATTTCTTCCTTATGTTAAAAATTGTCAACACCAAAATGACCCTGAAGCATTCTCCTCCTACAAAATCTGTTTAGCTGTTTGTCTTTCTTTTGCAGTGGTAACATTCATGCTTGCCACCCTAGTCTTTTCCCTTTTATAGATTGCAATATATCTGATATAAATTCTAATATACAGTTGTGATTACTGCTTTGTCCGTAAATCATTGCAACTGTGTAGCAGACACCTACTGATTCCTGACCAGAGCTGATTGGCTTACTCCTCATATGATGTTTTATAGATTTCCTCACCTTGGTTTTGAAAGAGTATTTCTCAAGGCTTCATCATTATCCTGTCCTTGCATAGCCTACATTACAAATTTACCAGTGTTTTTTGCCTTGCCTTTGCGCCATAGTGGCATATATATATATAGGCTTTGATGTTTTTTTTCCACCAGTGGGATCCATTATGTTTTTAATAATTTTCCTTCTTCTGTAGTAGTCTTGCAGTTCCTCAGAAAGCTTCCTTCCCATGAAGTCTTAGCTGTAAAAGGAGACATGCTTGAGGTTTTGTGATCATTTCCCTAATATAGCCACTGGGATGAGAGATGGTGAAAGGACAGCCATGCTGGCTCTGTCTTGCTCAATATGCCCACCACGTCAAGGAACTCACCACTAACCTTTGCCAGGCTCTGTCAAGCTGGACACTCACAGCACCATGCGAAGGAAGCTTGACGGGGGAAACCCAACATTGGGGTAGGACCTCTTTCCACTCCCTTTTGCTGTCCTGTTTCCAGACAGAGAAGTGACAGGTGGCATCTACTGCTTTCTTATGTGTTTGGGAAATGGTGTCAGGGATGCCTTGTTTGAGATGCCCTTTGGACGCCTGTTCTTACATTTTTTGAACCTCTTGTTCCTCAAGCCTCTCTCTTTTTTTTCTTGATTGTCACATACAGTGATATTCTTGATTTTTCCACATTTATCCCTCTGATGCCTGTCCCAGGTAGGAAAGCCACTCAGGACAGTGGTCTAGGAAGGGATAAACTGAGAGTGAGCATTTAATCTGAGGGTTTTCAGTGACTGCCTTTTAGGCATAGATTTTAGTACTGCTTTGATTTTTTTTTTTTTGACTGGAGGTAACTAATCAAAGTTCTGTCATTTAACACCACACTCATCACTGTTTTCATGCAAAGTGATAATACAACACATACCTGAAGTAAGTGTTTGTGCCATGTCTGGAACACCAAAATGAATTACCTCAGACACACAGGCAGAAAGCAATCACTCAAAACAAGGTATGATTTAGGATCAAGATATGGGAAATGTGCTATTAGGTAATCTTTCCCCATCATTCCAGGTTTGTAAAATAAGTATTGACATCTGCATACAAATGTGGTTGGTGCTTTAGGAATGTCAAAGAGGATGTAGCCATTTGACAGAACTATAACCAATTCTACATTTGTTTTTGCTTACAGGTTATGAGAAAGTGTTGAGAGCTGTTCTCAGCTTTGAGAGGGTCACACTGTTTTGGTAGCTTGATTTCAGAGTATACATAGATACCCAAGCAGTTTATTTCCTTCAGGAAATGAATGTGTTTCAGTAGCTGAAGAAGCTCAAAAGAATTAGTGCTTCTGGGAGACCATGATTCTCTTACCTTGTGGTGTACCTAGGGTGGCTGGTGAACCTTTGGCCCTGGGAGGAAAAGCAGCTGAATCTGTTGCTGTTCTTAGTGTTTTCTCATGGGGAAATCTGTATGATTGAATTATATTTAGTACAGACGAAAGCTAAATGGCTTGTCTTTAGTACTGTTTTATATCACTTACTTCTTTCCCTCTGTGCAAGTTGGATATGTTATGCTCTAGGCAGCACCCAACTGAGCTGAGTCTTCTCAGAAAAATGTCTTGCATTTTGAACAAGCAGCACGTAGCAGCTGGAGCTTTGCCCCAGTACAGAAAGTGTGTGTGTTGCATTTGTATTGTAAAATACGCCAGAACTTAATTTCAGGCTAGTTTTCTTCGTGACTAAAGCCAGAGGAAAAGCTGAAATTTGCCTTTTGTCTACAGCTGTTTTGTAGAGTTTCAATTAATCTTCAAAGCCTAGTAATTGTTCTAGTTTCATTACTGAGTCTTGAAATGGAACTTTAAAGAACCATTTCTGTTTGGAGATAAAGCTAGTCTTTCTGCCACAAGTTGAAGGTTTAGCTTTTGGTTTGTTTTTTTTGTTTTTGTTCTGAACACAAATGAAATCTACTAATATCAAGAAAGATTAAGGAAAATATGCTCTTGATGTATAAAGTCCTGTCCATTCTGTGTTTTCTCATCATGTTTCTTAGTAGTTCTTGTTTTCTTGTGGACCATGAGAAACATGAACCTCAGGTAGAATATATTTGTATATCCAAATTTTTTGTATCCCAGCAAACTTCTGGGAATCAGGCCAGGCTGTCTTTTTGTCACTCATTAATCTTTCTATGATATATTTTTTGGGGTTTGTTCTTACTGTGTTTGAACAGTTGGATTGTAATTTGTAAAGAAAAATATTTAGTAGGACTTCTAGACAGTGACATGAAAAATCATTTAATTTGCTAACAATTTATTTAAATTGCTGTAAAGAACCTGGCCTATGGAGTAGAAATCACTGCATCACCTGCTAACTTTCATCATATATATCTCAAAGGAAAAGTGCTAAATTTCAGGTCTACCCTGGGACCTGCCTTAAGGAATATGCTGGTGAAATCTGAACTTCAAACCAAGTTAGTGTTAGGTAACATGTCAGAGTACACACATGTCATCTTCCCACCAGGCACTGGGACTAGCGAGAAAGCTCTTTTAAGAGGGGCAAAACTCCCAGGCTTCTTAAAGGCGAGCAATGTTATATTTTTTTCATTAAGAAGCACATAAATATATAAAATAACCCAAACTTCAAAGCCTTGGTCCTGTGTAGATGCTTTACTCTTAGGCCCTGATGCCTTTACAGTAGCTCATGTTTAAAACTCATAAAAGAAGATACAGCTGACTCGTGTAATACTGAAGATCCTTCAGGGCCCAGTGGGGCCGTAGCATGACGTTTGAGAGCATGCACTTTCCACAGATTTCAGTTTTTCCTGCAAGACACCTCTTTCTGCTCGAGGGCAGTTTAACACCAGGGGTAAAGCCTGGAAGTGCCAAGTATTTATAACTTAGTATGGGAGACATCTTTGTTCACTACAGCGTGGGGTTTTTTTTAGAGTTTCAGCAGATTGTGATCAGCACCTTATATTATATTTGGAAGAGAAGAGGAAACTGGTGTATAATATGCGTAGTCATTTGGCTGAGCTCATGGTATCAGTAGCTACGGAAACCTCATTTTTCCTTTACTCAACCTGTTTAGATCTGACTGTGTGATGTTATCCATAACCCAAAGTTTTTGTCTTGCCTTGCTCCCCTAGGTCTGAGATAAGGTTTGCTGCTGGTAATGTCTCATATGTTAATTGTCATGTTCTGCCTCAACTTGACCATTTTAAAAAATGGCACCGCATAATTGACTTTTCAGGAATAGTGGCTCTTTTGAAGGGTTCAGTTTGCTCTCTCAAGCAAGCATCATTGCTGCTTTATGCTACTTTTCCAGAATTTCTGATCCAAATGATGTACTGCACTTGAACTTCCAAAACTACTATTTACTTTACATGGATCTTAATCTTTGTCCAGGGCACACTACCCATAAAAATTGTTTGGAAAAGGATTTTCCCCTTTTAATTCAATAGCAAGGAATGATGTAAAAAAGTTAATGTAGCTGTCTGCTGTGCTCCCATGGGTGGCTGAGATGGGCTGCAGTCACGCATGCCATCTTATTGTTCTCCTTCTAAAAAATGTTACCAAAGAAGCTGGGATTTAGATGATTGTTTACATGATAAGTTGTGCCAGCAGATGAGATATTTAAACAGGGGACTCTGGTCTCGATCTGGACCATGTCTAAACATTGTTTGGATGCCAAACCAAGATCCCAGAAATCCACTGTCTCCTGAGGCTGTGCTTGAGACCACTTGCCTTTCTACCCAGGGTGTCTCAGGGGTAGCTGGAGCGTGCTACCCCCAGCCGCACTGAAGGGAGCAACACATGGCTTTCATTTCTGACTCTTGAGGGTTAACATTTTCAAGGCTTACCCCCTTCCATCATCATGAAGAATGTGTGTTTTTTTTCTTCATGAAAACCAAGGGCAGCGGGTTTGGCAAAATGATGCCAGGAGCTGTGCATTTAGGCAAAACAGCAGAGTTCCTGTGGAGAAAGAGCTGTGGGTACTGGGTCAGTAGCAAATGTGAGGGTGGGATGTGGACAGCGTGGCCTGGAGACTACCCCATTAGCTCCTGCTTTGCACCGCAGCCTCGCTGCTCACATGGATTGTTCAGTTTGCACCTTCCTTGACATGACGATCTCTGTTTATGTGCGAGCTGGATTTTTATTCTTTAAAGGACACTTCGGTAGCTCTCATGCATTCATAACTCGTGGCTTACTCACCCAGGCTTAACGGTGTCTTTTTACGGCCCATCTCACAGGTCACAAACCATTTCCTGACGTGCTGTTGTTGAGTTGTGTCTGAACCCCTGTGTGGTCTCACCTATGTTTTACATTTCACGTCTTGGCCTGATCGGATGCACTTACCCAAATGCCATACATCTTACACTTCCACAGACTGATCCTGTCTTAGTTTGAGGGCAGTAATCTCCCTTTCACCTTTAAGATTGCTGACTGACTCCCTGCCCTTATAATCACTGTATGTGATGTCTCCAAAGACTTCCTCCTCCAGCATCAAAAACTATCCTAAGAGCCTTTTGCTTAGATTTTCAGTAGATGGCTTCTTCAAACCACTCCCCGATGTGCCATCCATCTACATAATATCAGGTTTTAGAGCTTCTTGAGAAACATGAAAGAATCCCCATATTATTGAGTTACAAATAAAACTTCTCCCATATGAAAAAATCCTTCCCTGCCTTCTTAGGGTTAACAGTTGCATTTAAGTTGTGGAGCACAAGAAAGCTTGTTTTGGTATTTAAAACAAAAAAAAAAAGAAAACAGAAGGAAAAATTGCTACGTGTGTTGGTGCCCTCTTGGTTTCATTTTGATGCTTTGTCGGTGCAGGGGACAGCCCAGCAGAGCGTTAACTGGGCAGGAGGTTGTTTTCTTCAATCTTCTGCATTTGATGCCTTTTTACTCTCACTGCTTTTTCTCTTTTTAATGGATTTTAAAGATCATTCTGAGCAGCATGCTAGGGTGTTGAAACAACTCCCCATGCCTGTTCCACCAGTCACTCCCATGTATTTCTAACCTATATTTGCTGTCAAACTTGTAGCTCTGATTTTCTGCATCCTAACGATGTCTGACTGGGGCGTGCATCTGAACCTTGCTGTCTCTGGTTGTTTCTGTCATCACGCCAGGTGCCATGCAGCTCATTTTCACTTCTAACCTTACTGAATCAGCACGGAGAGCTGTCTTCTGTGTCTATGTGGATGTGAGGGTGTATACGCATGGCATACAGTGTATAAGCTGTAAATAGTGGGGTGGTTACTGTTGATGGCAGTGTGTAAAAATCCTGCTTTTTTTCCTGAACTGGTGTGGTGATAATTCCCAGGCCTCTTAAAATTACCCACTTTTCTTTGAGGCTTATCAGCATTCCCATTTCAGGGAGGTGCTGTGATTGAGCCTGGGTGCTGTTAGCCTTTCCACAGCGCTCCTATCTTGAAATAATTTTCCCTTTACACCAAACTGTTAATTTTGTGTGTGTGCTTGTTTGGGTTTTTGTGCTGCAATCTACTGAATGGCGTCTGAACTGGGAAAGCAGAATGATTTGGGAATTTTATTCCCAGTCCTAGCACTGATTTAAAGCGTGGCCTTGGGCAAGTGACTGCTGGTTTGCTTTCCCTTACGTTCGCTGGAGGCAATGATATTCATTTATGCATCCCCTGGAGCTGCTCAGCTGTGGAATGAATGCACGGGGCGGGTGGACCCACAGGACCTGTGGTAACTTAGCTGCAGTGGGTATTGTGGAGTGCTTCTTAATCACTTCCTGTGTATTTTCATTGTCCCACTCCCAGGGCCAGATGGATTCAAAATTTATAGTTCTGAGAAACTGGATTCCTTTCTTCATACTGTATAGAGCTGCACCCCCCACCCCCCTTTTTTTTTTTGGGCCCTTTTCTTTTTTCTTTTCTCTTTTTTTTATTTTTCCAGTATGGGGGTATCTAATTTCATAAAGGATTCAATCAGCTGGAATGTGCAGATTGGAAAGTGATGGGCAGCAGAGGCTTCTGGGGAGGCCAGGCCAAAGATCCAGCTTTAGGAGAGAGAAAGAATGAAAGCAACTGTAAAATAAAAGATGTCTAATGCAGTTAAGATACAAAATACCATACACAAAATGAATTGTCTGCTCTCTTTCTTCATCCCACTAGAATGTGATGGTGTTTCAGACCTCATTACTTCTTCACTTCGACTGAGGTTTAATGCTTTATGGCAGGTGACAGGTTTGATGGCATCTGCTTTTCTCAGATTAAAAAGAATTAAATATATCCACCTGCCTTTCCTTTCATTTGGGGCCTGCAAAGGGTTAAGGACTGCTGAATGCAGACATATATGGTGCTGTATTGATATTATGTACTTTGTAATAGAAAACAGAACTATCCAGGTCAAATATCAATAACATTCTATAAGCCTTTCTAGGAAAATATAATTAAAACCATTCAAAGCTGTTTCCCATAACTGAATTTACTGTTTCTTATTGACTTCAGTCCCACATCTACAATGTGATAGTATTATTGACTTTTAGAGCTCTGCCTATTTTAAAAATAAAGAAAACACAAAATCAGGTAGTGGCATTCATTTTATTAGAAATCTTGCCCTCCTTTTCTCCTTGAAACAGGCATCATTTTGAAGTGCTTGAACAACAAAATGGTGGGGTAATCCTTCAGCTGGTTTAAATTGTCACAGTCCTACTGAAAGCAGCTAAACCAGTGGACCATCAACTAAGAACCTGTCCCACGTTCTCCACAGAAGCAACTTATTCCTTTTCACCCAAGGCTACCACCTCTGGTTTCATTCTCAGGCTATAGTGACCTGTTTTCATATTGAATATCGTGTGTAGGATTTAGAGTAGGAAGTTCACTAAATTGTTTAAATATTTCAGACAGAATGAGTTTGCATTTCTAACTCTATCCCTCCCTCCCCTTGAAGCAAATATTTTTTCATAGCATCCACATTTAAATCAGGAGTATGTTCCTCCAAGCATATAATTTTCATGATAAATGTATTTTGTATATTTGGCAAGTTCTTAAGACCTATTTGCTAGCACAGCCTCTGAAAAAAAGAAGTGTATCATAGTCTCAAAAATTGAACATTTATGGAAAATAATTGATACTATACTATATTCATTAATTATATTTATTCTGAAGACTTGTACCAAATCTTAAGTTTGTCTGTATTTTTCACACAAATCTGCTAGTGGCATAATTTTTAGTTATAAAAATTAATAATACAGAACTGTTTCTGCAAATACTATGAGAGCCTAAGAAAAATCTTTTCTGAGAAAAGTTTTGTTATTGTTGTTGGCTGTGGGTAGCTTAGCACTTCATCGTTATCACGCAATATGTGATCAATATGTAAGATTTTTAAAGAAGTCAGATGCATACAGATATCTAAAATAGGTATTTATACACACCCATACACATATATATGTGTGTGTATATATATGTAAAGGAGAACTGGGTGTGGAAGATTATAAAGGCCTGAAATGTTTTATTTCCATAAAATTTAATGTACTTATGTAACATCAATCTGATTTTCCTGAAATCCGAATTTTCCCAGAAGTTGGTAGGGATTGCATGGGTGAAGAGAGGGAAGAATTCAGACTGTTTCCTTTCTGCTTGAATTGCACTATATTGGGTATGTTTGTGGCTCAGAGTACCTACATTTAACATTAACTTCCTTTAAAAACATTCAGGCGTGGATATTTATTGGTTGTGACAGCCTAGAATATTTTTTAGTCCACTAAAGTTTTATGTGTACTTTTTAATGTAGTTGGGGATTAATTGTTAAAATAAGGAGCACCCTTCATGTCCCAAGGCAGACAGTGGCACAACTCAGAAAAATCTGATGGTCAGTGGTAAATGTACTCCAAAGGGGATGAGGTAAAAGAAAATAATTCTGAAAGTATTGACAGCTGAAAAGAAATATTGTGTATGGAACAACAAAAATTATTTTTTTTTTTTCCTTCAGCAAATACCTTTTTACCTTATTATAACTTAATAGATACATGTGAAGTTGGTAGACAGAAAAGCTTCTGTATGAACTGCAATTATATTCCTTGTGGTGTCAAAATTGCTATAATTCTGTGGCTGACTTTTAAAATTACATCCTAAAGATGATATGAGCTACTGTCCTTATTGCTATTTGATCTGAATACTCAACAAAGAATTCATTTGGGTGAATAATATCTTAATTTATTTTTCAGGTCATTTTAAGTCAGCTGCGAACTGTGGGCAGGTCTGAGTCGTATTTTTTGTACTTAACTTTTTGAAAAAAATCTCAGTATTTCAGTTGGAAATGCATAATATTTTACACTCTAGGTATTTGATTAATATTGTAATAACTCTATGTTTTGATGTCTACATTTTCTGCTCGTGGTATTAGGAACTGTATTAGTATGTAAAAGAGAACAAGAATAAATAATCTAAAAATCTGCAGAGCTCTCATGTCATTTTCATTAGTTTGTTCCTGTAACTTCTTGTTTTCTTCATGCCTAGCTTAAAAATGGCTCTATAGTCTGGTTTTGGGTTGATCTATGTCTTCTCTAAATACAAAGCTGGTAGGGGTGGTAAAATATTTGCCAAGAGGAATGTACAGGGGTTTTTGATAGATTGCCCTGTTCTCTTACCTTTAAACAAAACTGCTTACAAACACTCAAGAACAACCACACAGACTAGATGGTGGTCACAGATTTTCACTCACATAGTTCCTCCTTTTTCAAATCTGGTAGTGCTGTGCCATTTCAAGAAGGAATATTGATTACAAGCATTACAGTAGCATTAAATGTTCTTCATTAAAACTTCACTGTTTTAGCATACAGGTGGCAGTAGGAAGGTTAAACCAAGCAGATTAATATTACCAAAAAATGACAGGAAAAAAAATCTGATCCTGACCTGCACTGCTTGTTTTCACTGCAAATCCCTCCACCCTGAGTTTTTCACACAGCCCATATACTTGGGGAAAAAAACATTGTTAAATCAAATTTTTACACACATCTGTAAATTTGGCAGAGTTAATTACTTGCCTGGGCCTGTCACTTTTATATTTTTAATTCTGTTCGTACTTGCTATGTGAGAAGCATCACTGCAGTATGTAGAGAAATTGTAATTGCAGTAACATATGAAGTAGCATATTTTTTCCATCTGCAAATTAATTATTCCCTTTATCTTTAGGATTATTGTGGAATGCCATAATTTTATGATTATTATCAGGCCTCTCGAGGTAGTTAGAATATTGTGTAATATTTTTATGAGTTCAGAGACCAGACTTTAATGTACAAGAATGGTTAACACATATGGATACACCCCCAAAGTTTCCAGTAACAATTACATTCCAAGAAAGGTGCTAAATATATTGCTACCAAGAATCTTCTGTTTTTTTCCTCCCTTAATCTTTGATGTCACTTAGGAGTGCCAAGAATTTTCACTTCACCTACTTAAAACATTTAAATGTGAATATAAAAATTTGCCTTAGACTTTTATCCTACTCAGGAAGCCTGATCCTGTGGCTATCACCTGGCAGAAATTCCCACTGGATTAAATGCAAGTCTTCCTTGTGTCAGGACTGCAGGAGTATGGCTGGAGTTACAGTCAGCCCTTCATGCAGAAATTATTCTGAGCCCACACGAGGCTGCTGGTGTTGTTATTTGAGCTGAAAACTTCACTACAAAAGCCCAATCCCTCGAAAATAACGTTTGCAAGATAACTTGTTTACATTTCACAATTTGGAGATGTAAAGTGATTGGTAGTGTTGTCTTCACTGTTTAATGTAGAGATGTGTTAACCTTTTAAGTTTGGGATTTTTTTTTGGGGGGGGGAAGAATAAGTTCTTAATGTAATTTTTTAATATGCCCAAAGCAAAATCTGTAAATGAATTCGAAATTATGACATACTTCTTTAGGTCAGCATTGTACTTACTACACCATTTCTACCCCCAATTACTTTGCAAAGTGAGAGCAGATAATAATTGGGGTAGTTTGCCGGCAGTAACAACCTGCATTTTCTCACAGGAACCTTAGTAACAGTGTGACATAACGAAGGTAAAAGCAAATTGAATTAGAAAAACAGCAAACATTGTGTTTTATAACCCAAAATAAAATTCTTCAGCAGCAACTAGTCCTGTAATGTAATCCAATCTGTTTTAATACTGAGATTTTTCCAAGAAAGCAGGAAACAGTAAAGGGTAAGGCTTTCAAACCTCTGCTGTTTCGTTTACAGATCCCTTGTGTTAATTTAATGCTTCTAGGGAACTGGGGCTCTTTCTTTTTTCTCAGAATCCCTTCTCTAGGAAATACTGAGTGGTGTGACGCTGAGAAGCAGTCATCGTTTACAACAGATAAGCCAAAGGACCTGGCTTCAAATTCCACACTTCTCCGAGAAAACAGAACACGCCAATGCATGCTTCTCTCTAAAGCAGATGATTTCTTGCTAGCAGGCTACAGAAAATTTACCTTACAAGGAGCTCAGCAGGCAACCTTCTGGGCCTTGACTCTCCTCCCCTTCTCCTGCCCCTCCAGCGCACGCACCAGCATCCAGCAGTTCTGTGCAGCCAGGGGTTTTAAGCATAGAAGATAAATATTTACAGCTATTACATCTAGAGCTTTACCCCGAAAGTTCTACTTGCACAAAATTCACACTTCTGCCTGTGTGGCCATGCCAGCTGCAACCCCAGCAGATGCAATGCCTGTCCCTTCCCAAGCCCTGCTAGTGCATCTTCCCCATGCTTGAAACACCCTCTCCTTCCCCCCAGACCAGAGGCACCCACCTGGACAACTGGATTTTGCAGCTAAAACTGATTTTTATCTGGAAAAAATACAGAACGAATTTCGTGCAAAAACTCAGCCTGGCTGATGTGAGCTGTGTTCTTGTAGCAGCCCTGCTGCTGCCGCTGTCGGAGATGCCTGGGCAGTGCATGTTTTGGCCTCTGGCCGTTACTTTCCCTCATTTTACTGGTTCAAAAAAAGGCTTCACAGTGTGATTTCTGAATTTACAACAGCTGTGGCTTCTGGTGTTCAGCTGGTAGTGAGGTTTTGGGGTGTGTGAGTTGCAGAGTTTGGGCTGAGGAGCCTGTGGGGTGCCTGCTGCTGATCCCTGAGCAGCCCCTGCCACCTGGCTTACATGTGCTGGGGTAAGAGCAGCAAGCCAGAAGAGACATCTGGAAGGGGACCGTCGCTGGGGCACAGCTGGGGACTGCTCCTGGTCCTCGGAGGGGCAGGGGAGAACAAGATGTGTGGAGGACAAGGAATAAGGGAGGCACAGCAGGAACGAACTGACCTGACCAGCCTGACCCCAGCTACCTGTGCTGCCTGTCCTCCCACAGACAGAGTGTGGCACATGGGGAAAATAGGCAAACTGAGGCTAGGAAGAGGGAGAAGTTCATCCCTCACCCCCTACCCCAACATCTGAATCAGTAAATAAAAGTTTGTGCTGATTTGTGATAAAGTGAGTTAGGTAAAATTCCCAGAGGTGAGACTGTTTTGCCCGCAAGAGGAAGAGAAAAGCAAAACTTAACAGCTTTATAACCAGCAGGCTCTTCTGTCTTTGGCTGTAGTTTGTCTGGCATGGGAGGAGATTTTCAGGACCTTTGTTCTTGTTGTAGTACAGGACATCCTGACAGGCTGATACTTATCCTCTGTTCATTATTTTTTTCATTACTCTGCAAAGGCAGGGGGAACATAAAAGGCTGAGCTGTATTTTCTCCCAGTCCCTGGGCAGGCAAAAAGGATCCCAGATTCATGCAGTGGGAGCAGAGATTTGGCAGAAGAGGAGAATTGCCCTGTATCCTATGTTCTTGGTCCCAACCCCACCCCTGGTGCCATGCAGCTGAGAAAAAATCTAGCAAGCACTCCTAGGTGTGTCATCCAGAATCCTGCTGCCAAGCCAGGGCAGGTGCAGCTCCCCTGGTTTAGTCTTATGGCTGTGAAATTAGAAGTTCATGGGATCAACACCAGCGTGTGATGTCATGGCACTCTGGAGAATACCCAGGATCAAGGAAATATCTTGGGAATCTTCTTCAGGGACAGCTGTTCCACTTAAGCAGAGCTAGACAAATCTCGTGCTACAGCAGATAAAACACTGTCCTGACTTTCTTCCTAAACCTTCTTTCCTGTTTTTTTTTTTATATAGGAAGGAGAGCTCTGCATCCATTTAATCTGCAAGTTTACACTTGCAATGTGCATTAGATAATCTAATATTGAGGAGTGCTGGGAGAGAAAAAAGAACAAGGAAGTTCTGATTTTAGAGGGTATCAACATGCCAAATACTGTGCTGTTCAGATTTGTAGCAATTTTAGAGCTTCTCCTTTCATTTTCCTTTTGCAAAGGTACTTGTGTCCTGCAAAGAATTTTTGGTAATGTTAAAACATTTCGCCTACCAACTACAGAAACAAACTTCGAAAAACAAATTAGCTACCCTGCCAAAAATTTACAAAATAAACTTCCTTGTCCCTGCCATTTCCAGATTTTTCTTTTGTTTTCTCTTGCTGGTATGTAAGCCGCTCAGGGCTGGCAGTGTTGTACTAAGTGTCACCAATTTTTTCTAATCCATGTGTTAACTCTTTGAAACAGCATATTGTGTGCATATTTTTTGCATGGACAAACTTTGAGAAAACATGAATATAAAAATAATCTAGGAATGGCCCTATGAAGCCAGACGAAGGTCCATCTGTCTCAGCAATCTATTTCCGATTAAGATCCGTAACCCAGTGGTGGAGGGAAAGCTGCAAGAATAGGACCTGCCCATAGGAGTAGGTACCTGCCGTGCTCTTCTGCAGGCTGAAGAGGTCTCATAAGCTGCAATTTGTATCTTAGTGTTGTATAGGCCTTCATGGATCTTTCTCTCCCTTAATTTGAGAATGTGCTTGTTGAAATCTGGCACCTGGAGATTGTGACAGATTTAACTATTGACCTACTTACCCATTTTGTTGTACTTGATGCACTTCTGTTGCCTAAACATTGTTGGAGAGAGAGCAATATAGAATCATAGAATCATAGAATAACCAGGTTGGAAGAGACCCACTGGATCATTGAGTCCAACCATTCCTATCAAACACTAAACCATGCCCCTTAGCACCTCATCCACCCGTCCCTTAAACACCTCCAGGGAAGGTGAATCAACCACCTCCCTAGGTAGCCTGTTCCAATGCCCAATGACCCTTTCTGTGAAAATTTTTTTGTAATGTCCAGCCTAAATCTCCCCTGACAGAGCTTGAAGCCATTCCCTCTTGTCCTGTCCGCCATCACTTGCGAGAAGAGGCCAGCACCCTCCTCTCTACAACGTCCTTTCAGGTAGTTGTAGAGAGCAATGAGGTCTTCCCTCAGCCTCCTCTTCTCCAGGCTAAACACCCCCAGCTCTCTCAGCTGCTCCTCATAAGGCCTGTTCTCCAGCCCCTTCACCAGCTTCATTGCTCTTCTCTGGACTCTCTCCAGAGCCTCAATGTCCTTCTTATGGTGAGGTGCCCAGAACTGAACACAGTATTCGAGGAGCGGTCTCACCAGTGCCAAGTACAGAGGGAGAATAGCCTCCCTGGACCTGCTGGCCACGCCGTTTCTGATACAAGCCAAGATGCCATTGGCCACCTTGGCCACCTGGGCACACTGCTGGCTCATGTTCAGTCTGCTGTCAACCAACACCCCCAGGTCCCTCTCCTCCAGGCAGCTTTCTAGACTGACTTCTCCTAGTCTGTAGCACTGCACAGGGTTGTTGTGCCCCAAGTGCAGGACCCGGCATTTGGCCTTGTTAAACCTCATGCCATTGGACTCTGCCCAGCAGTCCAGCCTGTTCAGATCCCTTTGCAGAGCCTCCCTACCCTCCAGCAGATCGACACTTCCACCCAGCTTAGTGTCATCCGCAAACTTGCTAAGGGTGCACTCGATGCCTTCATCCAGGTCATTGATAAAGACATTGAACAGGGCTGGACCCAGCACTGAGCCCTGGGGAACCCCACTTGTCACTGGCCTCCAGCTGGATTTCACACCATTTCCCACCACTCTCTGGGCCCGGCCAGCCAACCAGTTTTCCACCCAGGAGAGTGTGCGCCTGTCCAGGCCAGAGGCTGACAGTTTCTGAAGCAGAATGCTGTGAGAAACTGTGTCAAAGGCTTTACTGAAGTCTAGGAAGACCACATCCACAGCCTTTCCCTCAACCAGCAGCCGAGTCACTTTGTCATAGAAGGCGATCAGGTTATCAGGTTAGTTTGGCAATATACTCTTCACCATGATGTAGCCTGTGATGACTGTGTAATAAAAACATCTACCTTCATGCAGAAAGGCAAGTTGGAGTTCTGTAAGAAGATTCATATAGGAAGACCTTTGATCTTTGACTTTCCTCCCCTCTTCATTCACCAGGGACCTTCCTAGTCTCGGGGACCAAAGTGAGCCTATTATTTGCTTTTAGGATTGGCTCTATAAAGTCTTGTAGTGAGACTGTTTTAGTCTGACAAATAATTCTTCTGATAAAGAATAATGGCACCCAACCACCTGAAGCTGTCGATTTGGTGTTATTTACATAAAATCTTGTACAGAGACTTGATCCATTTCCTTTTGTTGGTGCGTGGTGCACGACAAACCAGCCTCATGCATGGAAGGGCACTGTCTGTCTCCTCTGTATAAATTAGTCCCCAGCAAAATATGGATTAAACCAAGTCAACTTTTATGAGAATGTGTAATCCTTGTTTTCACAAATGTCTTCAGATGTGCAGTGGGGTTTTCTGCTTACACATTGGTCCTTGTTTTTTATCCTGTTTTCTTTTTGTTATGTTGTTGGGAGGTACTGAAGTGGAATAAAACAAGTGTTTTCAGAGAAAAGCCTTGAATATAGAGTATTTTCTGTGAAGAGATATTAAAGACGAAGTTAAAATGTACATTTTATTTTTACTTAAATATTAAAAATATGACTGAGTTTGACTTTTGAACTTGAAGATTAGGAGTTTTTAATATGAAGGTTTTTGACTGACTTTGTGAAGAGTGGTTATGATTGCCTTGCCTTTCAGTTCATTTGCAAACCAGAGCTTTGATCTATCAGGTTGATATAGACCTGATACAGCTGACATGTCGACCATACTTGTGTTCCAGGTTGTTGCACCATTTTACTTGTAAAAGTGCAAGCCCAGTCAGTCACTAGGAGCTGGCACAGTAAGTTGATGGAGCCAAAGTCATCCTGTGTGATCAACTTGCTGGTCACTGTAATGGGAGAAATGTAAAATGAGATTCCACCCCATTGTTCTCTGCAGTCACCATCTCCAAGTGCGGAGGCCTTGATATGTAGGACAAGGGAGGGGGGTGTGGGGTGGGGAAGATTATTATTGTGCTTTTAGAGCTAACAAATTAAGCAGAAGAATGAATGGTTTCCCTAAAGTTTATGGCAGATTCAGCAACTGAACTATTAAGTCCACATCCATTGTCCTAACCACACATGGTTTTTCCTATCATCAATTAAATGAAATAATTTGAAAGCTTTCAAGGCTATTTTTCAAGGGTGTCTCAGCACTGATGATGCCAGTCCATGTTAACCTGTGAGTGTTTTAAAGTCTGGTATCTATTTTACTTAAAAAATTTCCAGGAATTTAACTTGTGAGATTAAAGTCTCCTACTAGCTCACTTTTGAATTCTTCCGTAGTCCCGGAAGAAGAGAGAAATTGCTCTTTCCCCTGTAGAGAATTATGCGAGGTAGTATTTCAAAACTATCAGTGTGTGTTTTCTAGAAAAACTTGTAAAATAATTATTTAAATTCCTGAAAAATTGCAACCCTATATTAGCTCTAAAGATCTTTTTTTTCCTAATGTTCTCATTCCCTTCTGTGTAAATCCAGGGGCTTATTTCTGTTCTGGAGATTAGGTGGCACAGAGAAGAATGTGTTAAAAAAGATAAATTCTTTTGCAGTACAGTTGTACATGTCTGAATATTAGATTCCAGTGGGCATGAAGAATAGGTATCAGATTATTTGCATTGAATTTTCACTTGGAATCTGGAATTGGATTGGGGGAATTTTACCAAAATACCTAACTCCAGAATGCACAAACTTTAAGCTGTTTCAATAATTTCTCATTTTTATAGTTATTACCATCCCTAATGAAATTGCTGCAACTTATTTTCATGACTTTCAGTGTGCTGGCTAGGATTGTAGGATACTTATTGTTTGTACATCATAAAAACACCATGCTATCTTTCACCAGAAAGGTTTTCCTTTTAAGAATCCTTTTAAGTATACTTCATGATGTAACAAATGTAGCTATTAAAAGACAGCATTGAACTGCTTCTGCCAAGTTTCAGTGAACAAATTTTTATTTAAATTAGGAATGAAAAAGTTTTCCAGAACCTAGGATTTGTTCTCTTACTGTTCCAGGCAACCTCCTCCTGCTATGCCATTTGCAAAGTGATCAAAATCCTGCTAAGTTCTTTGTCTTCACTACTGTCATTAAAAATATGTTCTGAAACCTCAGTGTGGTCAGGCTAGAAGCCTTCTTTTAACTTCATCCTGAATTTCATTGTGACCTGCTTATATCCACTTGTTCTTGAGTTAACACTGACATTTTTGTTAACTAGCTCTTTTGCTTCTTCTGAAATGTATTTATAGCAGCAAATCTTGTAGCCCTCTCTGCCTATATCTTACAAAGCTAACCAAGCCAAGCTCTTCAGGTCCTTTTCTCATCTGGGAGAAGCTTGTCTGTTCTCTTGACCTCCCCAGTAAACCTTCTTTGCACCAGTTTGAGAGCAGGTCCCTTCAATATGGGTAATGAAAACCTTTGCTCAGTGCTCAAGGTGAGTTCTTGCTTTGTAGAACAAGAACACAGCAGTGATCTTTATCAAGCAGAAGCACACCTGATTAACTTTAGCAGTGTCTTTGTCTTTTATGATTATGTCAGGGTGAGTCTCTGTGTGATTTAATGGATTTATCATCTTTGACATTTCCAGCTGATGAGTTTCCAGTTTATAGCAGAAATCCTACTTTCAGTCCTTTTGTTCGTGACCTTGCTTTTCCCGTTGCACTTCTATAGCAATGCTTCATGAGCTCAGATGGTTCTTCCCATTTGGTATCTCCTCAGGCCAGGTGGTTATTTAATAAACAAGTTTCTTTTAGTTTATCAAACTTGCCCCTTTGAAGTCCTGAACTTTTATTACAGGCAATATTGCTTCTCTCTCTTGCAACTCATGATTATTTTCTTAATCCAGTTATATTACAGGTATCTTAGCCACTCCCCAAACCACCTCTAGGAATACCCACAGACCCGCTTGTTTAACCAGTGTTTGGTAAAGAAATAGATAGGATCTCACATACAGAAATAAAGGGTCCCCTGCTGTTACTAGATCCATTTGATATGCTTTCTGTATTTCATAATTTTAAATCTTGATTTTGGCTAGGCATTGTGTCTCTTGAGTGCCAGGTAAAAGTTCCTTGGGAGAAAAATGGAAGGAATCAGCAAAGGATCTGAGTCTACTGAGATCATCTTTTTCCTAAATGGATTTTGTATTATCAATGCTATTCTTTCTTATCACGTTGCCATTGATATTATTTATGTTCAATTCTTGTCCATTATTTTTACTCCCGTTTTTACCTTTGCCGAACACAGTCATGTTCTAGTCCTGATTGCATGTTCTGTTATTCCTGCAATATATTGCTTCACTTTTTGCACCAGCAATTGAAGTTCCACTATTTCTTCTCTGGTCCATGGCCTAAGTATTAGTACACAAACATTACACTTGTTTCTCACTAACCACATCCATTTCCCTTACTGGATTAGGCATAATCCTGTGTTTCCTCTCAATTACTGCACTCTGCAGTACTGAATCTGTTTTCTTTCTCATTTTTTTCCTCACTGACATTCCTTTGTCCATTGCCATATCTTTTAAGTGCAAGATTTTTCAGCATCAGTTTTAAACCTAACCCCATATCCTATATCCATGTGATATGCCATTCTTCACAGATCCAGTCAGATGACAGGTTTTCAGCTCTTGTTGTGGTCAGTCTCCTGTTGTGTGTATCTCCTTCCGCTGCCCAGTGTTGATATGCATCTGACTCCTTTTTCTTCCACCCTTTCTCCTGTCAATGGAGCATCCTGCTTGCTGTGTTAGCTGCAGTCTCCAGTACACTGTGAGGATCCAGTCCCTCAGTGTTTCTGTTCTTTTATCTTTTGTAATGCTATTTTTCCTCAAGTTCCCTTTCCTTCCACTGCTCACAGGGCTTATTCTCTGCTTACACAATCTCCCTTATCTAAGGGATTTTTGTTTTTTTTTTTATTTTGGCAAATTTGTGCTAAGTCCCTGCCGCGGTACTGGTTGTCTCCCTGCATAAAACCAGCATCTGTCAAATATCCTCACTTTCTATATCCAGTTATCTCTGTTGTATTTGTAATTATTTGGGTCTGCCCCACTTCTGCTGTAGTCACTGTCATTGTTTTTTTATCCTTGCCCTGAACTTGTAACAGCAAAACCAATGAGAAAACCCTTCTTCTTCTGAGCTCCTGAGCAGCCTGCCCTCTCTCCTGCTCTCTGCTGCTGGCTCCAAGGCTGCTGGATCTGATCCATGGTTACTGGCTTCTTTCTCGAGAAAATACATACCATAATCAGTTGGTGAATTGCTTAATAAAAAAAGGCTTATATTGAAGAACTGCACACAGCGTAGTAAAAGTTGATGAATTTAATATAGTTTGTTATCATATTAAAGGAACATCTGACTACTATGCATACCAAAAAAAAACCAAACCACCAACCATCTTAGCAGCATTGCAGGAAAGCATTTTAATATTTAACTGTATATATTAACAGAGATACTTTAAAGCTGCAATTTCAAAGAATGTTTTCTTTTTCCTGAAAAATGAAGCTGCTTTTATAAGTTGACTTTTTTTTCTGGTTGGAGTTGTACAAAAGTCTAGTTAATAGATGAAAGTAGCATATTCCTTTAATATGGCTGATTCTAAGAAGATAAATTTTCATTGTGTGTTTGAGACTGAAAAAGGTGCAGGCAATGTTCAGAATAATTTCTTAGCATACCAGCAAATCTTTTACAGTACTTGGGAAATTATTAAAGCTTGTTTGTTGTGGAGTCACAGTCAGGGCTTTACATTCTTATTCTTTCTTAAGACTGAGTAATTTTTTTTAGTATAGAACAGCATAGTTTAAAGCTTTTGGAAAATTATAGGATGATCGTCCCTCTCCAGAAAAACCTATGTTAAAAACATACTAAAATATAGAATACAGATAAATTATTTCAGTCTGATAGTGGAATAAGAGACCAAAATTTCTGTAACAATTGCAGGTGTTTCCTGGAGCCAAGTATGAAATTAAGTAAATTTTAATTAAGTTACAGTTGCTATTCGTTGAGCTCGTGCTGTTCCTAGTTTTTTTCTCACTCTTAATGTTTTCCAGGAATTCGAGAACTAAGAAATGTTCTACTTAGAATTTGAAAACATAAAGCCTTCAATTCAGGGAGTTGAAATTTGGATAGCAGTGAAATAGAGGTTTCTAATTTGTTACTCTGTTTGCTATCTTGTAAACTTTTTTAATATCATTTAATTGCACTTTGTGGAGCAAAAAAACACAAACAGTAATTGCAGATTTATTCTTGCTACATTAAACAAACATTTTCCTCCAGAAAAATAGTGACTTTAATAACAGAACAAAAAAAAGGAAGGGGTAAGTAACTAAATAATAAAACCTGATTTTTAAAAAATACAGAAATTATGAAATAGCTTGTTGCCATTCATATCTGCTTTTTATTCTCACTGGCTTCTGTGAAGGTTGCACGTTCCTTCTTTCCTATCATTTTCCTATTAATTTTTCATGTTAAGCATGCCAAAATTTGACCTTTCTCTCTTTTTATTCTTCTCCTTTTCCAGGTGTTTCCTCAGAATTATTCTGTCTTTAGTCCTTTCCTGTCTTTTTCCATATTTTCTCCACCCTCATCCTTCTTTTCTCAGGGCCCAAGTCCAGTGATGCTCAGTTTTTGGAAGAAACTATGGTAGTATTTTCCTTAGACTAGCAGGTCCCATTCTGTTCTTAGCAAGGAACAGTTGAGGACATTCCTACCTCAGTCACCAGCACCAGAGTCTGCAAACTGAAATCTAATGCCTACCTATTAATTTTTTGTTTTTATAAATTAGAAAAAAAGACAGGAGAGGGAAGGAAGCTTTAGGCTAGTAAGTTCGAAACACAAGCAGGTATTGCATCAGCAGGATTCAAGCTTGATTTTAGGAACTGAAATTCACTTGCCCTGTTATCTCAGAATGTGTCTCAGCTGCCAGAGCTGTCTTGTTGGGTTTTAATACCTGGTATAGATCTCCTCCTTTTTTCAGGATCATGATAATCACTCCTGGTAAAAGATGAAATAAGTAGCCTATGAAGTTAAAGGCAGTTTAAGGTAAATAGGCTGATTCCCACATGATGTAAAACAATATATGTCTATTAATCCTGCTTGGGATTACAACAGTTTCTGCTCTCTGGGAGAAGTGAATAATGTCTTTGGTGAAAGACTCTGAGCTCAGCTTAACTGAATTGTCAGTCAAGAGTACAAATGCTATCCCAGTAGTCAGTCAGTACATAGCAACAAATACTTCATTTATCACAGCCCAGGTTTATTTTATGAGTAAGAATTACTGATGTGTGCAAACAGGATATTTTCCAACAGTCTGTTAGAGGAAAGCAGGTCCAAAACAGACAACGACTGGTAGTGAAATTGGCTCTTCCACAGCTCTGTGGAGGGCTGATCGTTGTCCTTCCCATCAGACCTGGGTCTCGGCAGCTTCTTCAGCAGGCATGGGCTGCTCATTTGAGCCTATATCTGTCTTCCCTGAAATGGCCCTAAAAAAACTATGACTTGCTGCCTTCCAAAGGAATACCTTTCCACTCCTTGTCCTGGTGTGCATCCTGGGATATATTTAACACTTGAAGGCCAGCACTATAGTATGTACTGGCTGTGTGCTGTTAGCCAAGCAAATCATAAGTAGTACATAATGTCTGCATTTCTTTGAGGTTCTGCTGCATACCTTCAGAACTGGACACATGATTACCCATTTCACAATTTAACAGATAGCCAAATAATTGATCTTATCTGCCATCTTGAATATTGCCTTGCTCTTCTATTTCTTCGCTTCCATTTTCTTGGGTAAAAGCTTTTCCTTTTCTCCACCTGAGTTTCTTAAGTAGGTTCTAATGATAAAGGCAATCTCCTTTCTGATAGCTGGTGTTTTCTTTATGTTGACTATAGTAAATTAAATTATACTTTTCTCAATGCTGAGAAAAGTACATTCCTGTTGATATGCATGCTTTTTCTTGACATGTTGGCCCTTGTATTTGCGTGTGGAGACTGACTTAAGTCCACTCTGTAGCAGTTCCCGGTGACAGGAATAACATCCATTTTCTCACTTCATAGTATAATAACAGGTTACTTGAGTGAAGCTCTGTATTTGCAAAGCATTTTTTCTTCCTAACCTGCAATTTTCTCCCTGCCAAGGAGTAGCAGAGTTGGCCTTTTAGTGCAGATTTACTTATAATGCTGGTATCAGTTGTGTTTTTTGCTTTTCCCATTAGGTTCTCTTTAAGCACCAAACTTTTAATATCTAAGATTAATTATTTAAACCTTAAGAGTTTTCTCACATATCATGATTCTGTTGGTCAGAAGCGTCTGGTAGCTGAAATGCATAGAAATGGCAAGAAAAAAAGAAAATCCCTCTGTAAAATGTCTCTGTGCTTGTGCTGCTAGGAGCAGGTGTTGAAATTGGGTGTGGTAAATGCCTGTACTGTCTTGGAAAGTAATTTTTCATTTAATGACTTATTGGTAGATAACGGAAAATAAGAAAGGAGAGTGTATGCCCTGGTGATGAAATGTGCTTCAGGTGTGATGGTATCTGCACAACACCTTTCAAGGGAGGGACATGTTGAATCCTTGAAGTTGCAGCACTGCTGAGTGCTTCGTACAAAACTTGATGCTGGCTGCAATCACCACAGCCCTGCTGTGTCGGGAAAAGGCAGTGAATAGCTATCCTTCCAATATCCCTGTGCAGATACTGCTTCTGCTGGCACCTACTAGGTCTGCCTTGAGATTGTCATCCCCTTCTCCTGCTGGAGGTTTCTTTTTCTTGGAACCCACCACCACATTTTCACCCATTCAGTGACCTTGACTGCTAAAGTGGATAAGAGAAACCATCCAGAGTCTTGTAATCCAGAGATGCCTATGATTTTTCATGCTACCTGTCCTCTGAACAGTCGCCACCCCTTTGAGACCGTGCCAGCAAGTTCATATGCCAGTCTCTTTGGCCAGCGAGCCTGTGGAGAAGAGGGACCTCTTTCCTGCAGAAGGAGAAAGGCTGATTCAAGGCTGTATAGTGTGGCTTATGTTGCACCCCAAAACGGTGTTTAGAAACCACCTCCTTCGTCCTTTGTCTTTGCCTTGTACATAGTGTAAATTGCATTGATTTGGCAGAGTGATAAATTTGCCTTCAGGGCTGTGGTGGCTTCTGCTGGACAGTGAAAGTTGTGCTGGATCCTGCACACAGCAGCAGAGTCTCCCCTGTCTTGGTCATACAGTGTTCCCCCAACCCCGCACAGGTACCTCATCATGGGGCATAGAGAAGAGATGCTAATTCCCTGGAGAAGAAGAGAATGATATAATGTATATAAATATATATATATATAGAGAGAGAGCGCTCTCCATTTTTCCCCAATCACAACATTCTGCTATTTCCCTCTTAGAAACCTCAAGCTGCTCATGCTTCTACTTTCTAGTTTCTAAACCTTCAGTGCCTTCTATTAGACTTTCTCTGAGCCTTGAACGTGGCCAATGCTTCTGTCTTCACTCATCCCCCTTTCTGTCTTTTCCTGAAAGTGTCCACTTCACTTTCCAGCAGGCAGAGATGCTGTCACAGTCTGGTGGATCTGTTTGCTGTTCCTTCCCGTTGCTTTCTGGAACGAGCTAACTATTCTCCTCATGAATATTTTGTACATGGTTAGGGCTCTTTCCAGGCTCCAGGAAGAAGCCAGCACCTGGATTATCTCAGTGCTTGAAGCACTCTGCAAAAGAAAAATCTGTTTCTTGTCCCCTGAATGAAGAATAGCCACTCTTCAAAAGAAACTTCCCAGGGAGTCCTCATGCATAATAAAAAATAAGCTCTGTGTTTTTTCTGCTTAGCTGGGTGCAGGCCTGAATGGTTGAGGAAAGATGTAGTCACAATCCTAGATAATCCTTTCCAGCTCTTTTGAAGGAAGATCTTTCTCTTTACTTTTTCACTCTCATGTTGTTAATGTGCCTACCACTCAATGTCTCATCTGGGTTTGGTTTTACTTTGCAACTTTTCCCTCTGAATCTTCCTGCTCTCACATACCAGCTGCCTACCCTCCATCCAAACAGCTTTTCACATCATATAATGTTTTGCTGTTCTGCTTTCCCAGCAATGCAGTATGGTGGTTTGCCAAGCCAGGACACACCTCTATCTGACAAGGAATGTGGAATACGCTGAGGAGACCAGAGCGGGTTGCGCTACAGTGTGCTTCAAGGAGCAGAGCAAAGGGTGTACCTGGAAAAAAAGTGGCTCATACAGGACTGTGAGAGTCTTCAGTTGCTTGGGGAAGGTGAAGGAGTAAGGCAGACAACAGGGCAAGCAGGAGTGCATGGTGACTACTGCCCAGTGCAGCATCCGTCTTTTGTCATGGAGGTTGCCAGCCTACACTCCTCTAGCTGTGGTCAGTTCTGGTCACCCCACCTCCTGGCACCCCTGCCCAGTCACTGCTAGCTGCCCTCCCCGGTGTTTTCTTGGAAGAGCAGCCTCTTCCTCATAAGACACTGTATGCAGTTCTCCATCTGTCCCTTTCTTATTCCTGCTGGGATCAGCAGTTCTCCAGCTGGCTGAGGAAGGCAGGAGAAGGCCTAAGGAATGTATCCCGGGAGAGCAGAGAGGAAAAGATGTTGAAGAACTGCTGCTGTAGCTTGCTCTTTCTCATTAGTAAGAGTGGTGTGGCGATGGGCCGCTTGTGATTTGGTGGCATGTGCATCTGGGACCTCTGCCAGAACATCCATTTGGTGTGAACTTTGCTTGGTGGAGTGACACAAATAGCAGAAGGGCTCACAGAAACTGGGAACTGTCAACTACAGTAGCTGCTTTGCTTTATATCTTTATTTTACTGGTAGACTTTTAAAATGACTTGAAGTACTTTTTCATCTGTGGTAAATCAGAGCTTTCTAAAGCCAGTATTAGTCCAGAAATCCTCCAAACTTAGTTGCAGTCATTGAGGGTAGAGAGACTAGAGCAGGTAGCTTGAGTGTTCAGAGCATCCCTACTATTCCTATTATTCTTTTCTCCGTGAGGTTTGTTTGCTCATTTTAATAGAATGTGTGTATCAAGGCCAAACTCTCCTTTTCCTGTCTGAACTGGGGTTTGCTTTTACCAGAGTATAAGGGGAACTGGAGGCCCCCTGTGGCTTTGAAATAAATGGCAGGCTTTGATATCTGTGGCAGTGGTGGAAAGCTGATCAGTTCCTTCTTTAGAAAATATACTGGCATTTGATAAGGAACCTTAGAGATAGGAAAGCTATACTTTTGAATTTGTGTGTTAAATGATAAAATTAATCTTGGGGCTGTGTCATTTTTTTACAAGAAGGAGAGAAAACAAAGGAAAAATTGTTTCCTTTCATATTATTTCTTTTATTGAAAGTAATAATAAAAAAGTGCTCTTCAAGTGTGGTTCAAGATAATAATCAAACAGAGCCCACTGAGTGTGGTTAGGGCATATTTGTTCACCAGTCCCGTAGGAAGTGGTGTTTTCTGTGCAACGTAAAAACACACGGCTCTGAGGTATTTCTCTCAGGTTACAAGAAAAGCAATGTGCTGGAAGGACTTAATTCTTCTTAAAAAAGTGGGTGAGGCATGGATAAAGAAATGTTTACCAAAAAGGCCAAGAGAACAAAACTCTATAGAGCATGGAAGTTTCGAAACATATTAGTTTGCAGTGAGGGTAGGGCAGATGACTTCTTAGAGTGGCAAAATAAGAAAAGTATTTTCTACTTTCGCATACATAGTCACAACATTACAGAATGGTTGAGGCTGGTAGGGACCCTTGGACATCATCTACTTCAACCCTTCTGATGAGAGCACAGTCAGTCAAGGCACGTTGCTCAGGACTTTGACCCATCAGATTTCTAACATCTCCAAGAATGGAGACTCCACAACCTCTCTGGGCAATCTGGTTCAGTATTGGATCATTCTCTCAGTAAAAAATTTTCTTGTATTTAAGCTGAGTTTCCTGCATTTGAATTTGTGCTCATTGCTTGTCATCCTGTTACTGGGCTCCACTAAGAAGAGCCTGGCCTCTATCTATTCTACTATATACCACCAGGTATTGACACACATAAATAGGATCCCCCTGAACTTCTCTTCTCCAGACTGAATGCTCCCAACTCTCTCAGCCTCTCCTCATTTGTCAGATACTTCAAACTTTCCTGGCCTTTTGGTAGACTCAGTCCAGCATGTCTTTCTTTTTATGGGGACCTTAGCGCTGGACTGAGCCCTCCAGCTGAGTCTCCCCATGCTGAGGAGAGGGGAATGAGCCCATCACCTCCCTCAACCTTCTGGCAATGCTCTGCCTAATGCAGCCCTGGAGTCTGTTGGCTTGCTTTGCTGCAGGGAAGCATTGCTGGCTCACAGTCAACTTGTTCATCAAGACTCCAAAGTCCTTCTCTGGGAGGCTGCTTTACAACCTGTATTGGTGCCTAGGGTTATTCTTGCCCAGATGCATGACTTAGCATTTCCCTTTGTTAAGCTAAATTAGGTTTCTGTTGGCCCATTTCTCCAGCCTGTCCAGGTCCCTCTGGATGGCAGCAAGAACCTCTGCTGTATCAGACACTGCTCACAGTTTTGTATCATTTGCAGATCTGCTGAAAGTGCCCGCTGTCCCATCATTGAGATCATTGAGGAAGAGGTTAGTCTTGGTCCCAGTATCTTCCCCTGGGGTACACCGTTAGTGACTTGTCTCTAGCTGGACTTTGTGCCACTAACTGGCACAATGTTGTTTATCCTCAACATAAGAAGGATATGGAACTGTTGGAACAGGTCCAGAGGAGGGCCACAAAGACGATCAGAGGGCTGCAGCACCTCACTGATGAGGACAGGCTGAGAGAGTTGGGGTTGTTCAGCCTGGAGAAGAGAAGGCTTCAAGGAGATCTTAGGGCAACCTTCCAGTACCTGAAGGGGGCTTACAGAAAAACTGGGGAGGGACTTTGAAAAAGAGCATGTAGTGATAGGCTGAGGAGGAATGGATAAATTGGAGGGGAGAAGATTTAGATTAGACGTTAGGAAGAAATTCTTCATAATGAAGGTGGTGAGGCACTGGAACAGGTTGTTGAGGGAAGTTGTGGCTGCCCCATCCCTGGAAGTCTTCAAGGCCAAGTTGAACTGGGGCCTTGAGCAGCCTGGTCTGGTGGAAGGTGTCCCTGCCCGTGGCAAATGGGTTGGAACTAGATGATCTTTAATGTCCCTTCCAACCTAAACCATTCCATGATTCTATGATTCTAACTGCAATCCTTGAAGTCCAACAGCTTGTTCGATTTCCAGTCTTCCTCACTGTCTATTCAACTAGACCAAACCACATTGCTTATCTGCTGGGATGTTATGACAGACAGCATGAAAAGCATTACTGAAGTCAAGATAAACAGCATCCACTGCTCTCTTCTCATCACCAAACAGTCATCCCATAGTAGAACACCATCAGATTGGGCTATCAGATTGCCATGAAAGAACTGAGGAGAAAAACAGCAGCTTATACACTGCTGCATTGCTTTCTCAGCCAGTGAATTTGGTAGCCAGGTGTTCAAACTGGAAACTTGGATACAATTTGAAGTCTGAAGCTGGCTGCTTTTAGGATAGAAAAATATATTTTAATTTAATTTAACAAATAATCAGTGAAATTTTTCAAGCTGTTTTTTTAAAAATAATATTTGCAAAAAAAAGGGACCTAAAATCCATGCCAAAAATTAGTCTTGAACTTTGGATCAAGCAGGTTGGCGATAGTAATGTTAAAGTTTTTTAGAAAATAGGAGCAAGAGGGCCACATACACTGCATTATTGAGGCTTTTCGACTGTGGCTAAATTTTTTTCTGCTGTGAGCTAAATCAGAGTGAAATTTGGAGCTTGCAATTTTGTGTACTGTTTTACTATTGTGATTGTTTTCTCTTGTTGTGGTTTAACTTTCTAATTTCTGTGCTAGTAAATAATTTGTAAGTGTTCAATACTATACTAGATTTACATGGAGTAACTTTGGCTCACTGTCTGCATAAGCAGTGCTTTTTCTTTTCTTTTTTTTTTTTAAAAAAAAGTTTTAATGTGTTGCAACTCTGTGGCCATTGTTGAGTCATGCTGTGTATCTAGGCCAAGCAGGGATGTCTTGCCTATTTCTGTATTTCTAAGGATATTTCTAACATTCGGCTCTAATTAAGAGGATGAAGAAATGAGGGAAAACATGATTATTTTTTTATATGACCTCCAATTACTTAAGCAGACAGTTAAGCTTAACAGTTTGAGTTCTTTTTTTTTAAATGAAACTAGAATATTGGGTCATTTGTAATGTGTAAGTACTTTCATGGGTAGAAGATGCTGGATGCTAAAATAGTGGGTCACTAAAGGTCACTTTAACAGGAGCAGAAGGCATAACAGGAATCAGTGGCTGGAAGCTAGGGCCAGAAAATTTCAAATTAGAAGCAGGGTTCATATTTTTGATAAGAGCGGTGGCTAACTTTTGGAGGAACCTGCTGGTTGGCAAATCAAATAATTCTTGATACCTACAAGTAAAGACTAGAAGATTTTCTGAAAGATGTACTGTAGCCAAACATAAATTTGTCCTGTATTCAAACACAGTTGAACTTAGTGAAAGAGCAACAGTCTGAAATAAAATGATTCGTGATAATGCTACAGATTAGACAAGACTGGGAGTGTTCAGCACCTAAGTCTAGATCATACATGACCCCTCATCCAGCCTGCCACTCTCTGTTGCTGTAGCACTTATCCATCGTGAGATAGAGTGAAAAGTAGCCTCTGGGAAGACTGTGGCTAGTAGCTACTTCTGCTAAGACATACAGGTCGCTCACTGTGAGGACAGTTAAAAACATGCAGAAGCCTAGGTGTACCTCTGCAGGGTCACTCCAGCCCTTGAAATTCAGCTAGTGCCACACTTGTAAAACGTCTGCCTAAGCTATGCGATTAGATACGCAAAAAATGTTTAAGAGTGCAGACATTGGAATAATGATTTAGAAAGACAAGGTGATCTGCTTACAGTCAAAACTCAAAGACTGGAAAATTTAGGAGGGAACTCATAGCAACTGCCCCAAGAAAGTTCTCATCACCAGTATAGCATAACCATACAGGAATGGTGCTGATGAACCCCATAACTCCCTTAAGAGACAGAAAACAAGCAGTTAAGGGCTAGGAAGGAAATACAGAGGAAAAAAGTCCCGTCAATGCAATTTTAAGGCTGGGATTGGCAGGGGAAGTTAGGAGTTACAGGGTACTGTTTAACCTGCCCTCCCACATTATAGCTCACGTAGTGTGCATAGTAATTCTTCTGTGAACCTCATAACTTTTGTTGAACTCAGTCAGACTTTCCTGGAAAAGTAGATGCAAGGCAAGGATGGGTATAGAACACAAGTACTGCAGCTCAATATGTTCATTTATAAAATAGAGAAAACATTTGCCTAATTCACAAAGGCATAGCTGTGCGGTTAGGGAACTCTCTTATCCTAAGATGGAAGATAAAACAAATACAACGTGTTGTATTTTCTTGTGATCCTGGACACGTGTAAGGCCTTGAAGATGAGTAACCTATGAATTAATGATGTGTGGAGCAATTAAGAAACCCATATAATTGTCTTAATATGACAGCAGAAAGTAGACTGAGACTCCTGTAACTAGGTCATAGTTCTGTCACCATTTGTGATTCTCCCACTAAAATCCCTGTAGCAGTGACACTGTTAGACATAGAGCTGAATCGTGTCCATAGTCACATGAATCAGGAATAAGAGACTGTTGTGAACCAAGTTTGAGACTTCCAAAAGCACGTCAATGTGTCGGGGTTCAGCTCCAGCTGAACACCACTACTCTCTAGAAATCTCAGGTGTGACTTTCCAAGCAGATTACCTGTTATTATCTGATCCACTGACAGAAAGTCCAACAATGAGAAAAGTTGTTTATGCAAGTAAAAAATAAAAACAGTGTTTGTAATGCATTTCAGAAATCGGTCAATTATAATTCCTGGGAGCTTGTGTTCAGAAGACAGGAACTACTCTTATCCTTCTACGTAGGGCTAGGAAGATGGTAGGAAGTAATATGTTGTTGGGAAATTGGTATTTGTTGTGAGAGTTATTTTTTGACTGTGAAACATTGCTTTAAGTGATGTGGTTTTGTTGTTATTTTTATTATGTGCATTTTATTATGAGCTTATGGACTAACCAGGAACCATTATGCAAATGCAAAGTGTCATTTTCATTTTGCAGATGGTTCCTGCTCCAAGTCATACTTGGCATAAATTGTCATTACACCAAATAAATAATTTGATACTTAAAGGAAAGTTATTAGCTTACATAAGCAGAAACATTCTTCGTAAAATCAAACAGGTACTCTTAAAATGCCTAAATCCACCAGCTGATTGAGTTCACTTTTATACATACATTTTGGTCATCTTGTTCTGTTGATAGAAAGAGGTAGACTCATAATTTTGGAGAAAGCTCCACGTACATGGCCTTTTATAAAAAATATAAACCAAACTACCAGATTTTATTTTTATGATACGAACTCTGCTTTTATTATATTTACCTGCTTTTGAATTGGGAATATAATCAGTGTCACAATGACCTTACAAAATACTTTATCCAAACTTTTTATCTCATAATGTCATACCCAAATGCTCCTATATAACCTTATATAACCTATATAACATCATCTTCTCCACTTTCTCAAAATATTCCAAGCTGCCCAACTAGTACATCACACATTTAATTGCCTCTTACCTAATTAGCAGGAAACAATTCCTTCTTCTGACGTATGGGAAAAGAAATTATTTGTCTTTTAGGTCAGCCAACAGAGATCTTAATCTACTGGGCCTCTCAGAAATCCCAACCTTTATTTATACCACTGCAATTACTTAACAAACAAACCAATGAACCACCATGGTCCACAGTGCATTATAAAGTGATATTTGTCAGCAGGATGGTATGCACTGAACTCAGCATCTCTGTGCTCTGAATATTGCTGATGTTTTGCAGGCAGCATAGCAAAGGAGAATTTTGGAGAAAGAGCTGGAAGATTATCTGAAGTGAATGACAGATTTTCTCTCCAGGTTATCCAGCTCCTTAAGAAATGGATACTGTCTGTTAGAAGATGCTCACGTAACCTGTTAATAGAGATAAGAATTTCTATTATAGAAGTTCTGCAAGTGTTTTTACAGTTACTCTGGGTATTCAGGTGATCCAGACTTGGATCTCTGGATTGATTTGTTTCTTGTGCCATGGTGATTAATATTGCATGATAGCCTAGCAGGGGTATTTAGCCCTAGCCTGGAGTACCATGACAGCTGAGACAAAATGTTAGGATCTTTCTACTAGAGCTTAATATGAAACTCTGAAGCAGTTGATAGAAAGTTGGGGTTTTTTTTTTTATGGAAGGCCCTCTTTTTAAGCATTCCTTTGTGTTAGAGAGGCATGATAAAAGCTGCGGACTGGACTGGGGAAAGAGCCTGTCTAGTGAAGTGTTGCTTCTCTGAAAGAGGCTGATGGAAGATACTGATGGAGATGTATAAAACATCCGACAAAAAAAAAGATAAAAAAAAATCAACAATGATCACCTTCAAAATAGTTCCCTTCTGAGTTAACCCACAGCTGCATACAATGCTGCCAACGTTCAAAGCAATTCCGCAGATCATTTTCTGAAAGGCTGTTGAGAATCTCTGCTGTTTTTGCTTTCAGATTTCCTACAGACAAAAAATGGGTTCCTTTGAGTACTGACTTGATCTTTGGGAAGAGGGAGCCAGGTCTGGTGAATAGGGTGGGCGTTCAAGCACTCTTATGTTGTTATCAGCTAAAAACTACTTCATAGACAAAGCATGGGCTGGCGCACACGGACATTTTCTGACTGAAGGTAAGAAAACATCTCTTTTTGAACACACATCCACATGTACTGAGTGAAGTAATTGAGTCGAGCCTTGTCTCAACTGTGATGGGTTATAACGTGTTCTGTAACCATCTCTTTGTCTCTACCCTCCCACTCTTGGTTCCCAAGCTATAGGGTTAGTCTCAGGGTTTTATTATGTCAGACCTTATATGTCCTCAGTGTGCCCAAAGCCTGCATTTGGATCCCCATCTTTGGTAGTCGCTGGAGACTGTTTATCCTCTGAATTTTTCTAATCTGTTTTGAACTCAGTTTACCTTAGCCTCTAGAAAATCCTGTGTCTATGAGTTTGGCAAATTGTAGAATGAAGCAAAAAGCTAATTTTTTCCTTAGTGTTTTTCAGTTATAAGCAGCCTGTTAAGGTATGTATGGTAAGCACCTGTGCTCAAGGGTGGCTTGCATCTGTCTTTCTGTTCCTTTGTTTTCAATGAGTGTTGCTGACATGGTGATAGGTACTATATATAAAAAATTATTACCACATGGGAAGTATGAGGACAAATAATCTTTTCAAGAAGACCATATATTCTCTGCACAGATGGTTTGGGGTTTTTTTTTCAGTGTTTACAGACATAGTTTCAAATAAGATAAGAACATACTTTTTTATGATCTTTTGAAATTTACTGTAGCCCACAAAGCAGTTTGGGTTATTGATGTTGTGAAAACACTCATTTTTTTGCATAAATGATGCAATCTCATAGAAAAATAGAATTACAGAATTGTTTAGGTTGGAAAAGACCTTTATGATCATTGAGTCCAACCATTAATCTAGCACTATCACGCCACCACTGAACTGTATTGCTAAGCACCACATCTACTCATTTTTTAAACACCTCCAGGGATGGTGATTTGACCACTTCCCTAGGCAGCCTGTTCCAATGCTTTACAACCCTTTCAGTGAATAATTCTTTCTTAATATCCAATCTAAACCTCCCCTGGGACAACTTGATGCTATTTTCTCTTGTCCTATCACTTGTTACTTGTGAGATGAGACCAACATCCACCTCACAACAACCTCCTTTCAGGTAGAGAGCAGTAAGGTCTCTCCTCAGCCTCCTTTTCTCCAGACTAAACAGCTCTGTTCCCTCATAAGATTTTTTCTCTAGATCCTTCACCAGCTTTGTTGCCCTTCTCTGCATGTGCTCCAGCACCTCAATGTCTTTCTTGTAGTGTGTGTGTGGGGAAAAATTGAACACAGTGTTCTAGATGCGGTCTCACCGGTGCCAAGTATAGGGGACAACCACTTTGCTACTGGCCGTGCTATTTCTGATACAAGCCAGGATGCTACTGGCCATCTAGGCACACTTCTGGCTCATATTCAGCTGGCTATCAACCAATATCTCCAGGTCTTTTTCTGCCAGACAGCTTTCAGCCATTCTTCCCCAAGTTTGTAGCGTTGCATGGGGTTATTGTGACCCAAATGCAGCAACTTGGCCTTGTTGAAGCTCATAGAGTTGACCTCAGCCCATCAATCCAGCCTGTCCAAATACCTCTACAGAGCCTTCCTTCCCTCAAGCAGATCTACAGTTCTGTCCATGTTGGCATCATCTGCAATCTTACTGAGGGAGCACTCAATCCTCTCATCCAGAGAATTGATAAAGATATTAAGCAGAACCAACACCAACATTGAGCCCTGGGGACACCACTTGTGACCAGCCACCAACTCCACACACCACAACTTTTTGGGCCCAGCCATCCAGCCATTTTTTTACCCAGTGAAGAGTACACCCAAACAAGCCATAAGCAGCCAGTTTTTCCTGGATAATGCTGTGGGAAGCAGTATCAAAGACTTTACTAAAGTCTAGGTAGACAACATCCATGGGCTTTCCCTCATCTACTAAGTGGGTTACCTCGTCATAGAAGGAGATCAGGTTTGTCAAGCAGGACCTGCCTTTCTTAAACGCATGCTGACTGGGCCTGTTCGCCTGGTTATCCTGTAAGTGTCGTGTGATGGCACTCAAGATGATCTGGTGCATAAACTTCCCTGGCACTGAGATAAATCTGACAGGCCTGTAGGTCTTCAGATCCTCTTTCCAGCCCTTCTTGTAGATGTGCATCACATTTGCCAGACTTCAGTCAACTGGGACCTCCTCAGTTAGCCAGGACTGCTGATAAATGATGGAAAGTGGCTTAGTGAGCGCTTCCACAAGCTCTCTCAGTACCCTTGGGAGGATCCCATCCGGCCCCATAGACTAAATGGTGTAGCAGGTTGCTAATAATTTCCTCTTGGATTATGGGAACTCCATTCTACTCTTCATCCCTGTCTTCCAGTTCAAGGGGCTGGGAACCTGGAGAACAACTGGTCTTATATTAAAGACTGAGGTGAAGAAGGCAATAAGTACTTCATCATTTTCCTCATTCTTTGTTACTGTGTTTCCCCCCACATCCAATAAAGAATGGAGATTCTCTGTAGCCCTTCATTTGCTGCTAATGTATTTATATAAACATTTTTAATTGTCTTTTACAATAGTAGAGTGATTAAGTTCTAATTGGGCTTTGGCCCTTCTTATTTTCTCCCTGCATAAAGTCACAATGTGTTTGTAGTCCTCCAGAGTTGCCTTCCCCTTCTTCCAAAGGTCATAAACTCTTCTTTTTTTCCTAAGCTCCAGCCAAAGCTCTATCTTCAGCTAGGCTGATCTTCTTCCCTGCCAACTTGTCTTTTGGCACATGGGAATGGCCTGCTCCTGTGTCTATAAGATTTCCTTCTTGAAAAATGTCCATACTTTCTGGACTCCTTTGCCCTTCAAAACTGCCTCCCAAGGGATTTTGTCGACCAGTCTCCTAAATAGGCCGAAGTTTACCCTCAGGGAGTCCAAGGTGGCAGTTCTGCTGACACCCCTCCTCACTTCTCCAAGAATCAAAAATAATCATTTCGTGATCACTGTGCCCAAGACAGCCTCCAACCATCACATCACCTACAAGTCCTCTGTTTGTAAACAACAGGTGCAGCAAGGTGCCTCCCCTACTTAGCTCATTCACTAGCTGTGTTAGGAATTTATGCTACACACACACTCCAGAAACCTCCTAGACTGCTTTCTTTCTACTTGATTGTATTTCCAGCAGGCATCTAGTAGGTTGAAGTCCCCCATGAAAACAAGGGTAAGCTATCATGAGACTTCTCACAGCTGCTTATAGAATATTTCATCTGACTCCTCGTCCAGGTTTAGGTGGTCTATAACCCCCACCATGATATCTACCTTGTTTGTCTTCCCCCTGATTCTTACCTATAAACACTCAACCCTGTCATCACTGCCATTAAGCACTAGACAACCAAACACTCCTTAATATAGAGAGCTAAACCACCACATCCCCTTTCTTGCCTATCCCTTCCGAGAAGTTTATAGCCATCTATTGCAGCACTCCAGGTGTGTGAGTCATCCCTCCTTGTTTCCATGGTGGCAACAATACTATAGTTTTCCTGCTGCACAATGGCTTCCAGCTCCTTCTTTTTGTTGCCCATGCTGCATGCATTGACATAGATTGACATCACTTAGGCTAATGATCCTTCCACCATTTTAGGGGGACAGTTTCTTGTTGTTCTATGGTAGTATGAGGTTGGAATGTGCTCTTAGTATTTAATGAGTCATACTCAACCTGTAGGCCTGTGACAAGTGGAGTAGAACCGGGTGTATACAGGGATATACCCTGTTTAACATCAGTGACCTGGGGGAGAAGACCAAGTGCACGTCATTGGGCACTGGCAGAGGCTGCCCAGGGAGGTGGTTGATTCACCTTCCCTGGAGGTGTTTAAAGGCACGGGTGGATGAGGTGCTGAGGGGCATGGTTTAGTATTTGATAGGAATGGTTGGACTCGATGATCTGATGGGTCTTTTCCAACCTGGTGATTCTATGATTCATCGGGTTTATAGAAGACATCAAACTGGGAGAAGCAGTCAGTACACTAAAGCACACGGTTGCCATTTAGAGAGACCTATGCAGACTGGAGAAACGGACTAACAGGAACTTTAGGAAATTCAGCAGGGACACATGTGAAGGCTTGCACTTGGGAAAGTAATAACACAGGCTGGGAACTGACTGTGGGGAGTAGCTGGGCTGGAAGGGAACATAGGAATGTGAGAGACAAAGCAAACTTGAGCCAGTGCTGTGTCCTGGCAGCAAAGAAGGTCGACAGCGTCCTGGTCTCTTTTAAGAGAAGCAGAGTCAGTATACTGAGGGAAGCTTTTAACTCCCTCAGCACTCATGAGAGTCCTTATAGATACCATGGCTAGTTTTGGCCCCATGAGCACAAGAAAGACATTGATAAAGTGGAATGTGTTCAGTGAAGGCCGCTCAGGATGGTTGGTGGCAGGAGCACCTGCCTATGTGAGGAAAGTCTGAGGGATATGGAGTGGTTCAGCCTCCAGAAAAGGTGGCTTCAGAGGGACCTGATAGCTGCCCTTCACTGCTTACATGGGAATAATTCAGGAGTTGGAACCAGGCTGTTCACAGAAAAAGTAGGTTAAGTCAACAGGCATAAGTTGAAACAAGATGGGTTCAGACTGGATACAAGGAGAAGCTTTTTCTCCACCAGGACAGACAAGCAGTGGTTGCTCAGACAGGCAGTGCAGTCTCCATCCTTGGAGATTTTCAAGACTCACCTGGATAAAGCCCTGATCTGATCTCACAGCTGATACAGCTTTGAATAGGAGATTGGACTGGAGATTTTCTGTGGTCCTTTCCAGTCTAAATTATTCTATGATCATAGGATCCTCAAGTTACCTCAAGATTTCACCCAGGGTGCATTTGTATATGCCAGTCACTGGTGAATTTTTAATGTGGGTTAAGGGGATTTTCAGCAGGAGTATGTGGATTGTGTAAAGATTGGTTCAGTGTGTAATGGGTGCTCCTTTAGATGGCAGAGGCCTTTTTTTAAAGTATATGTTAATGTCCCATCCTGCAGTAGGTGTGTGGCTACTTGGTAAAGGTTTTTTGAGTGGTATTGTCTGTCAGGGTCACTCATTTTTTTCCATGTCTGCTTGTCTTTCCAATGAGCATATGAAAGAATAAAGCAAATCTTGTCCTTTTACGTCTTGCCTTTTTTTTTTCTGTATTAGTGAGATGGACCTTGAAATGTATTCAACCAGTTCTTTTTATAAGACTTCAGATTTGTCCTTACTAGATTTGTTTGGTAAATAGAGATTATTCTCCTTCTTCTTTTCATCTGCTTATTTTTGGATGTTGCAGATAAATGAAAGTACTAATCAACTTCTCCGCAGTACACTTTTGTGATTCCTCAACATGATTTCAAATGACATTTCTACTGTCTTGCAATGTAGCAATTGGGAATTCTGCCCAAGAGAAATAAAGTTAACTGCATATAGCCTATATTCTCTTCTTGGGTTTTGTGCTGTATCCTTAAAAAAATGCAGTAATGTCATCTCTGATCAATGATGACAAACATGGACACTAAAAAGTATTCTTGTTAAAGATTATTGGTGTTAGTGGCCTGAAATAAAATCCAGTTAAAACAATTTAGATACACTTTGTAGTGCTTTAAGATACCTTTATGTTCATGAATGTGCTGTGGTTTGCTAGATGTTATCTGTGTTTCCTAAAGCTCTCACTTCAGTGCAACTGTTGTTATTTTAACAGCAGGTATACTAAAAGGCTTTCGTTATGGTTCATGTCTTCCAGTTAACAGATGAGTTAAACTCCCACAGCAGGTTTTGCTTCTTAGCTCACCAGACCCTCAGTAGAGGATTTGCTCATTAGTATTTCCAGAATAATTTGGGGAGCCTAGTTGAATATATAGTTTCAGACGTGGTATTTAGAAGACATTGTGTCCTATGAATGCTTTGGAACTCTAAACCATCATTATGGTACCATATTCTCACTTTTATAAGAAATCCAGAGTGTAGGCCCCAATGGACATTATCTTTGTGATGCTTGAAAAGCATTTCTCAACATGTTCCTCCAGTTTCCAACAAGATTTCAAAAGACTGAAGAGAGAAAGCCATGAGAACATTCAGAGATCCCAACTGACTGGAACAGAGTTGGCAATACCCTCTCTCCATTGAGAATTCAGCAGCTGCTTTACAGCATAAATATGCGTCAAAGGGTATACACAATTCCATGTTCTTTCCAGAAAACATACTGGTCATGTGCATGATTATTACTGCTGGTCCAACTTAGCCAGGACTTCCCGAAGTTATAACTGGATATACAATCTGAGCCCAAGGGCCCAGCAGCCCAGAGCCTTGTGTGGGACTGGATGGTAGCACGGACAGGCCGCCTGATGGAAAGCCCTGAGGTGCCTACCCTCCAATGATCTACTGTGCCCAAGGACACAGAGGACATTTGTCATTCAGTATTCAAGCTGTGGTCTGGGGCTGCAGATCCTGGAGCGGAGCATTCTGTTTCTCCATTCAGCTCTGTCAGCCCACTTCTGTCATGCAGTCTCTCCACTTGGTGCTGTGGTTGCTCATGGCGTTTCTAGAGTTATCCATCAATGAGGAACATGCCTTGCCCACAACCTTGAAACTTATTAGTTCCCTTTTTGTTTCTTTTTTTTTTTTTCAGAATGCTGATTTTTTTTGCATAGCTATGAACTGTTTTCTATTCAGTATCAACGAGTTAACTCTTTGCTGAGTAATTACATTTTGCCTTTACTTACAGTGCCCTGTTCTCTTGAATGCATATCTTATTCTGCATAATTGTTATTATGAGTGTTAATGACTCAATCAAAAAGAGTACATGAGTTTTCAGCTCCTGCGCAGTCAACAGGGACAGAATTAAGAAAAGACACCACCAAAAAATTCCCCTAGGCCCATACTTTGCAAATGGCATTCATTTTATCTGGAAGTCACTGAGACATAAAAGGTACAAATTTTTAATGTCATTTGGATAAGCCACTTTTCAGAATAAATTTCACTTTAAAACCTGAGAATTTGAATAGGTAAATGTATTTGTTAAAAGCTAGCAAGTACAGACAGACATATCTTGAGAATGGCATAGAAAGAAACAAACTAGTACGGGTTATTCAGAGAAAGTAATGGAATCTATAAACTTCTTTTCTGTACTGAGAGTTTATGAGAATATTTGGGTTGCTAAGAGAATTACTAAAAATTAAGAAAACTCTGAAAGGAGAAATGGCTTCGCTATTTGAATCTTCATGACTGTGTATTGAAATACTCTTGAATTACGCAGTCATATTGTATGCATTTTCACATCCTTACAGTGAAATGAATATTGGAATAGGTGAACGGACTTCACTTAGGTTTTATTTAAGACTTCAAACAAAGGCAGGCAGTTCTCAAGTGATACTTATTTTCCCTGCAGGGAGTATATTCACCTTCATTATGTAGGCACAGTCCTGCATGACAACTTTGCAGTGGGTTGGGTTTTAGCTTGTTTTATTCTCTAGCTAGTCTTCACACTGAGCTGAAGAAGGATAGCATGTAATTTAATATAATGAGGGTTATTGCAGAGGTAATTGTTGCATGGGTGATATTAAAGTAGCACTTTGCAGCTGATGAGCACTTCACTTCCCATTTCAAAGCTAAAAAAACCTTAACAAAGAAAAAAAAAACAGAGAGAGAGAAATGACATCGTTTATGTCTCTTTATAAGAAAGCATTAGAGCATTCTGCAGTATGAGGAATATTTATCATCTGTCCTTATATGTGATTTGCCAGCATAACCAAGAAAGAAAAATAAGACAAAGCCACCAAATGCTATGATTGTAGATACTCCATTACTGGCATTGTAACTGCTTTTCAAAGTTTAGGAATAAATATATAGATATTTTTAGACATTGCTGCATAGTGGAGACACTTATGTACCATAATTAAAATTTGCCTTTGTGTCATTAGCGTTCATAATCCTACTTGTGTACTAGCTAGCCTGTACATCCATTTGTGGGAGTGTGATCTGAGCTGGGATTAATAATCAGAATTTGGCTGCGCCCTGCCCTCCAGTTTGGACTCAGGTGTGTTATGTTCATATGGGCTTTGCTCGACTCGTAAGGCAGCTGGCTCGCTGTGATGAAGAATCAGAGGGAAGATGTGGATTGAAGAGAACAGCTTCTAGTTTCTTGGCAAACTTTCTACCTTTTCAGCAAACCTGCAATGCCAATTTGATTAGTCTGCAAAATATTGAAGGTGACCTCAAAGGACATAGCGCTTCAGTAGCAGAGGAGATGGCAGAACTGCTGTGATGTTCATATATACTTTAATAACTTTAATAAGTGGAACATATTGCTGCCTGCTTGCAGAGCCAGATCATGAACTCCTTATCTTGTAAATCTCTACAGAGCTCACAGAGTTGACTAAAAGCCCACAATATTTTCTGGAGGAAGGGGTGCCTAATTTCAAAACCATGTCCAATTCTTAAATTATTTAGATTTTTTTCAGGGGGACTTTAGGTTATCAGAATATAAATTATTATAGTACTTCTGTTTACTTATAGCAACATAATTTTCTGTGTAAGAATTGACAGATTTCAGCTGCCAGGTTGTAATTCAGATAAAGCTGAATTTCAATAACACACAAAATTATTCTTGAACACAGATTGTTTGTAGACCTGTTTGGGACACATTAAGGACTTGTGTAAATGTTTCCTGTGAAGGTATTCCGATCAGGTACATAATATGCTCCTGGTGTCTTAAATTTAGGAATTTTCCTACCCTTTAGTGCTGTATCTGTCAGTATATGGAAATGTAACTGATAGCCAACTGTTTTTTCTTTCAAGAAGATTCAGAATGCTTGAACAAATTAACAAGTTGTGAGGGCTTCCAAAGGGAAATTGCTCAGACTGGAGCTTGTCTGTGGAGACTTTGTCATCAAGGGGATTTTTTTGCCATCTAAGAAATCTTTCACTAGCAGTAGACATCCGTTACATAGAAAACACTGCCAAGCACTTATGGAGATGTTTGAACTGGAAATGAGTGACTAATTGATTGACTGGGCTTGTTCTAGTACAGCCTTTCCCCCCACCCCCATTCTTTCTTTTTTATTCTTTTTTTTTTTTTCCTTTTTTAAATCAGGCAGTTTAGAAACCAAAGACGTTCCTGGCCAAGACTGCTTCCTGAGTTGACTCAATTTTCCGATTTCCTCTCTGGCTTCCTCTGGCTATGCTGGGATAGGAAGTTGTGCTGTGCCCTGCTTGAGACTCATCTCCTTTTGCAGCTCAGGCCAAGAGTTTCTCTAGTAATTTGCAGACCCTCGAGCAGGCACTGGTTGTGAACACTGAGGCAGGAGGCTAAAAGCCCTGCGTGCTTTCAGTGTCTGAGGGTAGCCAGAGGAACACCTTCACTAGGAGGGACAAAGAAGTTAGGGCAATCTTCTGGAAGCTTGAGAGGCGTGGATTCAGACCTCCTTAGTTATGATTTATGGGTGCCAAGGGATGTTGGGCAAAGAGGCTTAGCAGCAGCACAAGTTCTCAGTTCTCACTGTGAGAACTGTGACATTGCTTACTTTTGAAATGAAGGATTCTTCCAGCTCTGGAAGAGGATTCTAGGTTGAGAACCATCAATGGACACATAACTCCTCATTGCCCTGTGTTAAGCTTTCACATTACTGAGGAGAGTATAGCTTGATATTTCTCATTTCTTTGCTTCTTACTCAGTCTGCCAGCTATTGTGGATCACGGTCTCAAGTCTCGCTTGCCCCATGCACAACATGGAGGGAGCCTCAGCCTTCAGGAAGGTGTCTGAAGGTCCCATGAAAATTCAGCCTTTGAAATCTTTCAAGTTTGTACTTACCACTTTTCATTTGTTCAGACTTCTGTGGAGCCCTTAGCTGTTTGTAGCAGTTTTCTCTTTTTCTTTTTAATCACAGAGCACAATATTTTTCACCAGCATCTTTTCCCTGGAGCACTGTTTATATTTGCCTGTTCCTCTTAAGAAATGCAGAGCTTGCTTGCTTCTGAAGCCTGAAATGCTCAGCTTGCTGTATTGGAGCAGGTTCCACTCTCTGCGTCAATTCCAAGATACGAAACTTCTCTTTCTTCAGTGTTTCTCCTTTGCTACTTTATTGGGCTACTGCTTTTCTTGCAAGATGACACGTCAGAGTAGATAGATGTCACCTCCCCTGCCTTCTCAGGGGGTTTCCTTTCCACCTCATGAGCCTCAGGGGAGATTAGCTTTCTGCAGCACTTGTCAGCAGCCTCTGAGAACGTGTCAGACTTTTCTCCCAAAGCTTGTATTTCTTGCGTAAGTGCTGCAGGCTGCTGGTCATTTCATGATAACTCCTTTCTTGATGACACTTGACAAGAAGTTTGGAATTACCTTTTCTTTGACTAAGACATTTAGCTTGTTTGAGCCTGAAGTGCTCTATCTTTCAGGCAATTTAATGCTTAACCCTCTGGTTCCGTTTAACAGAGCTCATCTCTTTCTCAAAGAGCAGCAGGAGAAGAGAGAAAAAATGCTTTAAAGGCATTTTGCTGTCTTGCCGATTTGAGAGGCATTGAGGGGGTTTGCAGGGATTGACTGTGAGAATCTGCTAGGGATGATTGACTGCTTTCCGTTGTTGTAATCTCATCACCATCTTTCTCTCTTTCCTCAGCATCTTCAACCTTGAGGTCCAAGGTAATGCTATAAAGGGAAAATGAACCTATGTGAGCATCAAAATGCAAAGCCTGAGCATTATCAAACATTAAAAAGTTTTCTTTCCTTCATTTGAAAGGAACACCTAAAGTAAAGTGAGAATTTCTGTGTGTGAAACAGGGTAGCAAGACTAATCTTACAGCTATAAAATATTACCAAGGCAGCTGTCCCGTGCAGTTTTTCTCATCTTGGTGGCAGCTGGTCTAGTGAGAGAGCTTTGCTGAGCTTCCCCATCTGCAAGGAGGTGGCTTGGAAGGGCTACAACAGAAGCCTGAGGACAGTCTGTAGTATTTTAAATTGTCAATTCCAAACTGAAATATTTTAATGTAAGCTTACATATAAACAATAGTACCAGCATTGATTGCCAAGTCTGGAAGAATTTTAGAAGCTGGACCAATATTTTTCTATAGGACTTAAAATGTGTAGGTTGCATTATTTAGTGACACTCGGTGATGGTACCAGAGCCCAGATTTGGTTTTGATCACAGAATTTGCATTTCCTGGTCAGGAAAGGTAGAACTAGACTGGCCACTTTCACTTTCCTTTTAAAGTGCTATTTAGAAAGTGTAACACTTTCTGGCTCCCCTCCATTTGAACTCTGGTGTAATGTTTGGACTAGAGATGCTTCTGGGGAAACATAAAATCCAAACAAACTCCTTTCCACTCTGTTTTTCATGAAATCTTTCTTGGATGGTCACTAATGGTCTATTTACTTTTCCATTACATTCTCTATTAAACACAGACAGGCACTGGAGATCTCATGATTAGTAATTTCGACAAACTAAAGCAATTATAAATGCTTTTTTGTTTGTTGTCTTTTGGAAGGCAATTAGAAACACTGTGGTACTTACTTTTTTGGTTTAGTTGATTTTTCTTTACTTTGGAGTTTGGGGGGGATTTTTTTTTTTTTTTTTTTGCTTTATTTTCCTGAGGATGGACTGGAAAAAGTGAGGAATTGAAAACTCTGGAAATCCTTGACACTAAAATCAAAATAAATTTTTCCCCTTGGTAGTATGTCTGGAAATACAGAGAGATGAGTTGTTAAAGAGTTGGTCCATTACACTCTGATTTATGGAAACTATCAGTAGCCTTCAGTCATACCTAGGGGCTTACGAGTTCCTTTTCTAACAGCATGCTGACATGTTAGGTCTTCCTGAAGCCAAGCAAACCATGCAGAAGTGACACAGGCAATCTCTGGGAGCGTTTTGTGAGAGATCTTTCCTTTTTTTGCAGGAAGTGTGGCAGAAGCAGAATGAAATAGTCAAAGCTCATTATTAGGTATTTAATTAATAGGTCCTCCTTGCCTGATTCTCCACTAGGTATGTCCCAGTAAAGAAGGAAATGAAGGTCAGAGATGGAAGGGAAGAGGAGACCAAATGATCAGGGTAGAACGCTGTGGTCTGTCTGAACCTTTGCCGAAGCCTGACTTCCCAAGAAGTTGCAGTATTTCTCTATTTTACTTTATCCATGCGTTATTATTTTACTTCAAGTCTTGTAAAATCATCAACTTGCAATGCAATAAAATTGCTGCTTGCTTTGTTTATGTCTAACATATATATGTACATTCCTCCACATGCACGCACCTGGGATAACCTGACAAGGAGTCTCCTTCTCATATGTTCACAGACTGCCTCTGTTTCAGGGTTTTTAAATCAAATTATTTACTTTGTATCCTATTGTTGGATAAAATATGTATTTCATATGCTGCTTTGGTAGCTCAAGTATCTTATGAGACTTAACATTCTTCCTGCTGGAGTGTTTTTTCAAAAATATCTGGTTTGAGTTGATGAATCTGAGAACTATAATCTGTATTTTTATTATGAGCTTCTTGGCACTGATATGCAATAAATTCACTTCATTACCCCATCCAAGAGAAATATTGCTAAGTTGAGGGTCATGAATGTTTCATATCAATATCCTGTCTTTAATAAATCCTGGTCAGTTCTGCAAAAAATCTGTCTGCTCTATGTTTTGGGATATTGAGGAATAAAAATGTGGAAAAATAGAATATTCCAGTCTGGGACTTCCTTCCTTTTCACTGCCTTTGTCTCCTTTGTTTTCCTGGTAGTTCAGGACATGCTAACTCGTCCTGGCTGTGATTGAGCCCAGGAGTCAACATGGAGTTCGTCTACCCATGCTTCTTGTGGCTCACTTTTCAAAATGTTCTAACCTCTAGCATTTTAAAGCTTCTGACCTCTGAATCCTGAATTATTTTTATATAAGAGCTTCTCCTGAACCAAGTGTCTTCTCTCTGTGGCAGTGGCAATCAAAAGGCAGTATGAGACTAGTAGGCTTGTGGAGCAGTGGAATAAATCAAGAAAACCTAAGTGATGGGAACCATGTGCTGTGCCTGGCATGTGGCTGAGGCTTACAGGCACTGCTGGTTTTAGTAGTAAGAAGGCTTTCTCAGAATAACATTGCCTGATCCTTGTACTCTGCCCTTATCCCTGCCTTCTCACAAGGCTCTCGTCTACGCTGACAGCGTATTCTGTTTTTCTTCAATCACTTTATTGTTGATGGACAGACAACCTTAGGGGTGAGCTGATGGCTCTGTGAGGAAGTCACCTGAAGTGAAAGAAAGTAGATTAAATGTGAATAAATTAAGACTATATGGTTTCATTCTGGTTAGAGTTTCAGGAGATGATCCATAGGGCCCTGCTGGTACAGAAATTTGGTAATAGGGAAGATTAGGTCACATCATTAGGTGTCACACCACCTGTTATCTACAACAAAAAATCAAGCTGTGTTCTCATAATGACTGAAAGCCATGGCATAGTAGTTTCTCAAATGAGCTACGGTACCAAGATTTCTGTTTACTTTGGAAAATGCTACCGGGATGTAATTTCATAGGTGGGTTTTTGGGGCTGTTTTAACTTGTCAAAACACACTTCAATTAGTCCAGTTACTGGAATTCCCTGGAGGAAAGCAGCCTTCAGAGAAATGAAAACCACAGTGTGCCGGCACAAATAGCTTTCCCATCTGTTGCATAACAGGATGACTTGTTTGGTTGTTTCATGGTTGATGCTATCCATGCTGAAAGGAGTGTTTGCAAGCAAAAGACCAGACCGTGTTCAATGGCTTGATCTGGTTTTGAAGTCAGGTGCTGAAATGAGGGAAGAAACCAAAGCAAGGGAAGCTTAGGGAATTTCCCTATCATCTGTACCCTTCCAGAATGAAGAGAGAAAAAAGATTTACTGTGCACATGGGAGACTGGAAGCATGATTTTACAATTGCGACATATGATGGAGACTCTAGAAAACCTGAGTTTTTAGCTCTGCCACGAATCTGCCTAACAGTCTCATCTCCTTGCCGCAGGCAATATTAAAATCATTCTGGGATGACCCTGGAGCCTTGTGAGGAAGGACTCAAGTTGTCTTTTCTGCCAGATGTTGTTGCAGAATATCAGGAACCATCAGTTCTGGGACACACCTGGGTTTCCTCCCACGAACAACAGCAGGGTGTATCTAGATTCAGGCTGTCAGGTGGGTTCATGAGCAATGTAAATAAAGAGATAATGTACATTGCTCCAGACAGAAAATGTCTACAGTGCATAAACTGTCCTTTGTTTTGGGAAACAGGGTGAACACCAGTTATTAAAACCTTTGGCCTGGAGCTCTGGACTTTATTGCTCATTGTTTGGCTTGCTTTTCAGCTCACAAAGTGATACTTTCGCACTCTAAATATGGCTTATCACACCAAATATATGTGGTGCTATTGCAGTTGCTGTGGCAGACACTGCTCTTAATGAGACATTCCTTGTGGAAAGCAACAATTCCATGCAGTGCTCAAGGCTCCCTGAAACTAGGGAGAACAGCTGGCCAGGCTGATGTATGCTCTGTCATACTGAAATTGGGCTGACACCATAAAATCTGACCTGTTGGTGCTTTAATGCCGGTGTAGGGTTGCTATGTTCCAGCTGCAGTTGCTGGATCAACAGTTGCTGAGAAGCTGCATGTGTATGTGTGAGCAATTGAGGTGTTTCTTCCACTACTATTTCCAGGTGCAAGCAGACTTAGAGTTGCGGAGGAAAGAGGATGATGGTTGTTTGTCCCCAGAACTCATCATGTTTCCAAGAGCTGTTATTTGTGTTGGTTTGCATGGAACTTACTTGTGCCAATGATGGTTGCTGGACTTTCACTTATTTCATGTTTTGTAGATAGTTGTTGAGTTTTAGGAGGCCAACGCCCTGCTGCTGGGTCAGGGCAGCACTGAGTTACATCTCACTGTGCCAGTGAGCCCTGCTGCACCATCGTAAGGAGAGATACTCAAAAGAAGCCATGCTGCCTTGTGGTTGCAGGATGCCCTTGGAGATGTTGGAAAGGGCTTGGTTGGCTAACAGCCAAGCTTTATAGGAGGTTCCTAGCCAAAAATAAATGAAAATTAACAAAAAGCTGCTGAAGGAATAAACTAAATCAGAATGCGTTTCTGTCACTCTCTTTTCTGGTACAAACTTGCCTTATGTACTTGCTATTGCAAATGAGGTTTGGGCTTGTTCCTGTGTCATAAGCTGCTTTTTTTTTTTTTTTTTCCATGGGAGAGTGATATAGTGAAAGCAACAGGTCACCTTCTGCACCTGGTGTTGCAGGCTCTGCTCTCAGCCATATGAATTTTCTTGATGGGAATTCAGATTTTCTTAGTAGCCTCAGAAAAAATCCTCCTCCACCATCCCCAGTCAAAGCAGGAATATTGTTGTAGGTAGTTAATTAAAAATTGTGCAATGTTAATTATATATTCTGGCTAGATTTGTGTTCCTGTAATACATACAATAGTAGTTTGAAGGAGAGAATTGGAGAGACATCTATTTTTTGCATTGGTAAAGAAAGCAGTGGTCTTTCTTTTTGAAAACAGCCAGGGGCTGGTTTGGCAGCAGCATCTTAACCAGCAGCCGTCATGCTTTGCCATCTGCTCAGACAAAACATGCCTTAAACAAGGTTGACTCCTGAGCAGAAACAGAGACAGTGTGTGATGTATACACACTCCCAGTTCTCATCAGTGACTGCAGGGTCCCAAACCTGCTCAGACCCCTGCCCATCAATGCCACTGGAAAACCAGTAGCCTTAGTGCCTTTTTCTTCTCCTTCACTGGCCACTCCGGTCTCTTCCACTCTCTCCATGCCTAGGGAGGCTGCCTCAGCTTTTGGCTGCTCCTCTTCTTGTTCACCAGTGCTTTCCTCCCTCCTTCCAAAACATGTGGAGGCAGTGGGGATTAACACCAGAGGCATGCAAAGCCAACTGGCAGAAGGAAATCATCACAAGCTGTGCACCCACGCTGGGCTATGGGGTTTGATTTACAAAGCTGAAGCCCTGAAAAGAGGTTTGCAAAGATATGATTCAAGAGAAAAATTCAAGCTGACCTCTTGCTACACTTAAGGTTGGGATCTGTGCTAAATGAATCATCCCTGATACCTTCCACACAAAATACCAGTATTAACGGGACACTTATTTAGGAAGTGTAAATAAAAAATACCCTTCTGAACCTCACTGAAAAATGGAACAGAGCAAAACAAACCAAAAAATTCTGTCTTGGTGAAAAAAATTTGTGTTTTATTTTCCAACAGAAGCTGAGGAAATCATTATTCTTCCTGTCACTCTTTCCTGCTTGAAAAAATGGGTGGGGAAGGAGAGAAGAAATTGGAGAAGGAACTAAAAAAGAAAAAATCCCCTAAATTCATTATTGAAAAGTAGGAGGGAGTTTTTGTTACGGAAAATCTTGCAACATGCTTTTGACACAGCTGAGTCCACCCATCCGGTGGAAGGGCTGCGTGCCTGCCTGGCGTAAATTAGGAGACAAGACCCAACTACCATTCCCTGTTGGAGGGCCATGGTGATAGCACCCTGACCAAGCTCTATGGTCCTCCAGCAGCCACAGCACAAGGCAGAGAAGAGGAGAGAGATGGAGGAGATGGCAGACAATGGGAATGGACCAAGTCACTGCTAAGAATGGGAGACCGAAAGAAATCCACACAGTGGACTTTCTGGAAAAATCTATCACTTTGTGTAAATGCAGACATCAGAATTTGACTCAAAGGTATTTTTTCCAAATTAAATCTAATGCCTTAAATTCCACTTGAAGCAACTTGCAGAACAGAGATGGGGTGCAGATGCTGGAGAATGCTTTGGTGAGCAGTGACAGTAGATCAGCTATGGCCTTTGTGTAGCTTTTCATGAATTTTCAAGAAATTGTCATGACAGCACCTACACACACAAAGAGCACAGATAGGAAATATTTTCAGATATTTTCATGAGTTACCTGTGGTCTCTGGATAAATGAAAACAGAACAGGGCAAAACTTCACTGTCGTCATCTTAAATGCATGGAACTCCTCTGTGCAGAGCCTTCCTAGGTCTGCAGGTCAAAAGCTTCAGGAGGATCTGCTTTGAACAGAGCCACAAGGTCAGCAGTCTTGTCCTAAGCACATGTCCATACTTGTGTCCTGACATTTCAGCTTTTCTAACCTAAATAGCTACTGACTCCTTTGGTTATCAGCACCTAAGTGGATTTCCAGATTCCAGCATGCTCAATTCTATCCATGAGATTATATCTGACAATTTATTATTTTTATTTCTGAGACCTGGTAAATTAGGTTCTCTTATTAAAGTTGTCGAGGCATAGCAGGGCTTCACTGGCATCTGAAGATGGGCACCTTTCAAAGCGGTTGTCACAAGCAGGAAATCCAACATGCATGAGCTGCTGGGCTGCTGGCTCCTCTGGTGCTTCTCCTTTTTCTTAATCTGTGGCCTAGCTTTTTGCAATTATTGGAACACAATTATGGCAATCTCTGTGTACATAAACTAATACATGCAAATCCTTTTACGCAACCCACACCTGAGATTGCAAACTCTCCAATGCAGTACCTCTCGTCCCTACATATTTGCATTTAATACAACAAGGCCAGTGTCAGGGGGAATCTCTAGACAGTACAGTGAGGAAGCCATAAAATATAATAGGCCATATATAAGAAAGGCTAGAAAGCTGTTGGTTCAGAGTTCCTGGAAAGCCTGGGATGGTGTACAGATGAGGTAATATCTAAAACATCTTCAAATACATTTCTAAAGCAAATGTTGCACAATTAAATTAAGGCTTCAGAGGAATAAAACGTAGGGGCAGATTTGTTTTTCTGCTGAACTGGACAAATATGTCATATTTAATGATTCCCGTAGAAAAATGTGGACTTAAAAATTAAAGCCATAACCATGTTGTCAGTCTAACAAAGTATATTGAATTGGGACATACAGAGCCGTAGACTGTTGCATAAAACCTGTGGAGTTCTCACCATATCTTTCTAGTAGAGCTTTGTCTTTTTCTAGGCTTTCTCTTTTGATCTAAAATCTAAAATATCTTTTGATTCTGTGTATTCATGCAGTAATTATAATTTTCTCAGGGTCAGAGACCAATGGGCACCAGACCTGTGCTGCAGATTGCTTCAGCTGCCTTGTGCTGTCACTACATGTCACTCTGATCTTACTTGATACATATTCTCAAGCTGCGTTTCTTAATGAAACTGTCCTTAAAATAGCAGTCTGTGGATTTACAGAGCTACAAATTTTTTGCAGTTGTGTATCTGAGGCAATTTTATGTATTGTTTAAAATTACTCCATTAAGCTTATATTCAGCTGTTCCAAATATACTTCTGTTCCCTGTAAAAGGTGTGCTCCTGTGGCAATTCCAGGCACAGGCATCCTTGGTTGGCTGACTTTCTGTACTTGCATGTGGAAATAATTGCATGACACAAATATTATAGGAGCATTAAAAATTGCTTCTGCTTTCCCTGCTTGATTTACAGAAGGGGTCTGTTGAGTCTCTTAGTTGAGTGCTTTGGATGTAGATTGTTTAAAAAGATCTGGAGGCTTCTTGGGGGTGATCCAGGGATTCTTGTCCCAATTCTCACAACCCACCTGCACAGGACTTCCTGAAAACATTGAGAGGCTTTTCGTGGTTTTTCAGCTTGACTGTCCTTACTCACTTAGCAATTTTGGAAATGAAAACTTTCATATATCTTTAGATTCTGAGATGTCTTGAGCAAGGACTTTTCATGGCGTGCCTGAAGTTCTCAAATGATTCAAATACAGTATAAATATCACTAAATAATGTCTAGTCAGTGTCTGGAAAAGTCTGAGTCATAGTGTTACCTTCATATTCTTGTCAACCTCTTTCGAGTAGACAAGAAGCCTTATTTCAATCTAAACATTAAATAAAGGTATTTTAATAGTTCAATCATTTGACTATACAATGCAACTCGTAGGCTGTGCAACAGACTTACAAGTCTGTATTCTCCTCAAACAATGGAAAAACAAAGCATTGCAGCTGAATTTTCATCTGTCTTTTGCACTTTAACTTGTAAACTTGCACACTGTGCTTATTGTTAGCATTTACACACACTAAAGAGCAAAAGTGAAAGGTCAGCTTAGGTATCCAGACACTGCTTTTGTGGTTTGTACACAGCAGAATTTGGTTTGCGTACATTGATCTGTTTCCACAAATGGAAGTTTGAGGCCACTTCCACAGAATGTGTTAACCTCACATCATAAGATCATTCAGCTCTTCTCTGAGGAGCGCACATGCAAAATTAGGTAACATGTTTAATGTGAAGCTCAAAATATTTAGCCCTATCTGACACTTAAAGCAACTAGAAGGTTCAGAACAGAGTGTGTTTGATTTCTTCAACAAAGTCAACCAATGCATAGCAGTTACATCTAAAGAAAGAAGGAAGAGAAAGATGCTGATGTTTACAGTTCTGGCACTAAAATTTCCAGCTTTATAAAAAAGCCCTTCATCTCTTTGTTTCTGAGTTTGTAGAACTAAAAAAGATGCTTGTTTAAGGAAAAAAAAATTCCTTTGTTAACATTGCTTTTCTATTGTTACCTCTAGGAGGTACCAGTTATGGCAGGAACAGTTGTCGAGGAAATAACAGCCCTATCTCTTCTATGTAGGAGGATTTCACATTTAGCTCCCCCAAGGACACAGGCATCACTTGTATTTCTGCATCTCTGGGAAAGAACAGAATTGTCTAGTTTTTAGTTTTGCCTTTTGGTTATGTTTCAGTCTTACTTAGGTTAAGCATAGCTGTGTAAAAATCCCTAACCAAGTAAAACAAATTTTTATGGTCTGTCTGATCTTCCAGCCTTTTTATTTCTGATGTTAAAACATTTTTATTTCTGATTTGCTATGTACAAAAGCCAAAGTGACTGAAATTTCTATTCTGGATCAAGATCTGGCAGCTAATAAACTACAAAACTATGAGGGAAAACATAGTTCTGTATGCACGAGACATGAAAATGAATTGTTTAAGAAAAATATTTTTTCAGATGTTTAGGTTTTGCATATGAATTGTCCCACTCATACTGGCATAAATCATCTATGAATACTGTAAGTAATACAAATGTTTGCTAATAGCCTGTTTGATTTTGATCTTGCTTCAATTCCTTTGGCAAAATACCATTCTTGAGTGAGTAAAAGAGTAATCAGATCTGCAGCTTTCAAATGCGTGGCTGCAACTGTGAGTCACCTCATTACTTTCTGTACTGTCTTGTGACCTCTAATGATTGCAGCTGGTCAGCGCGCTGTGTCACTCGGTACAACCCATGTTACAGGCCAGCCACGAGCCATGCCAGTGAGCACATCACCTGGGATGCTAGGTCAGTGTTGACTCAGAGGGGAAAGGAAGGACTCATCAAACCCATGGGAGTGTAAAGTGCTCCGTGAATTAGGACCTCTCTTTATGAAATGACTTCATCACGCTCCAGATTCCATCCTTTTTCTCACAAAGTGGTGGGATGGTTCCCTAACCTGAATTTCTGGAAATTAAATAAAAAAGGGATGAAATCGACTTGCAGATATCTGAAAGTTCATATTTGTTATTAAGATTTTGAAAATGTGTGTATGTGTGTGTGTGTATGTATACACACAAATATAATCTCACAGTTGCTTTACAGATCATTAAAAGTCCTGTGACTGTGACATTCTAAAATTACTGCCCTATTGGTCAGATAAAATTGCTTTTAGACTCTACCAATCTGTCAAATCAGCCATGAGATTCCAAATTGGTTTCTTTCAGATCTTCAAGTGACTTGGCACTTGAGAGAGCCAGTTGCGTTGCTAAGCCTCTTGCTAGTCTGGAAACAGAGAGAAGCAGATGATGCCACCTGAAGCTCTCCTTCCCGATGCCTATGGAAAACTCTGCCTTCTGACTCAGGCTGTTGAATTGCACTTGGCAAGTCAGGCGTAGCAACTGACTGTAGCTGAGCAACGTGTTTTAGTACCAGTACCTGTTTTTCCTGTGGATTTTGAAATGTTGAAAAGTCTGTTCTATAGTTCATAAACCTTTAAGGCACTGACACAAGAAAAGGAGGGAAAAAAGAAACCAGGAGGTGTCTAAGTCTGTGCTCCTTATGTCATTTTGTGAAGTCTTTTAGACCTGTGAAAAATATCTCTAAAGAGACACTGAAGTAACCCGCGACATTTTGTTTACTTGCTTCGCATGGGTGCAAATGATGAAATAAAATGCCAAGCAGTGGAGTATTCAGCATAATGATAGTACTGTTTTAGCTTGCTCTGCGTGGCTTGTTCTATTAATATAGGTCTGTGGTCAGGAAGGAACGCAGTCTCACTTCACTAAAATCTGAAACTCGGTAAAGCATAATATGTGCAGGATTAATTTTGGTTTGACACCTGCCAGGCAAAGATCCTCACCAGCCAAAGATCCTCACCAGCCAAAGGAATTCTTCTCAACCGAGCTCCATCTGTTGCGCAAATCTTTGGTTCTGATATTTCTACTACTCGAGCCAAAGCAAAAAGAAGAGCCAACTTAAAGAAAAATATCTTTAGGAAGAATGAACAGTTTTATCAAGGCTAAATATAATGGCTTGTTGTCATACTTGGTTGAATTGCTGTAAGGGAAACATGTGTGATTAGTTGTGTTATATAAGAAAACAGTCCTTCGTACTGGCAGTATGATTTCTGTCGTTGCCTGAAAGGAACATCAATAGCTAAAATCCAAGCAAATGATTTTATTGTTGAAATGCCGCAGCCTTTAGAAAGATTTCTTGGTAGGAAAGTTGCTAGTAAAAAATGTACTCAGTTATTGTACTCGGCAGATAAACATCCCGAGGAGTCTGCCATGATTCTTGCACGCAATGGAGCAACAGGATTAACACTTGCCTCAGCTATTTGAAAGACAGATCAGCCTTTTTAAAAAAAGCATTCAAATAGCATTTGTCAAAAGAAGTTATCTTCCAATTCCCTGACAAAACTGGCATGATGAGTGTGTCACCTACGTGATAAAATAATGATTAATTGCTCCAGTTGTCTTTGTTTTGCACTTAGAGTGGGTGAATTACTGTCAGAGCTGCCCGACCCACATGGTTTAAACATTTGCCTCCTGTGAAACCATGAGAAGTCTATTGCGAATAAGAATTTGCTGTATGATCGTCTTGACTTCGTATAAATATCTGCTGATTGGTAGTTATTATTTGTGATAGCACGGAGGAGAAACTTGATTGAAGGAAATGATGGCTCTGTGTGCTTCAAGACAATAATTAACGGTTGAAAGCATCATGAGTGTTCTCAAACTCCATTGAGTTTACTAAGAACTGCAGAGCACTCAAAGGTATATAGAAATCTGCTGGCACACTTCAGAATTTGATTTTTTCAGCCTTATTTCTAGAGTCAACTCTCAATGTGACTGCTGGCGTGTAAACTAGAGACTCTTGTCTCTTCTCTCAGGCTATCAAGTAGCTTTGTGCTGTCTAATGACTAGTTGCACCTGGCTTCCAAAGGAATGGTCATACATCTTCTTTCCATATAACGTTTCAAGTCTTATTTGTTCATTTGGAAAAAAAAATCTCTGGCCAAGGTCTGAATGCTCAGTGTCTGTACTTAAGCAGTTCTTCCAACTGATTCCTAAAAGCTCAGGTGTTCCTTAGAACCTCCCAACAGAGTAGATATTTATTTTTTCCTTAGTATAATGCTGCATGCTGAACTTGTTCATGCATTTATACCAAAGGTATCCTTGCGAGAACGTCATTGTTAGCTGTGGCTTCAGTGCTGATGCACACAGCTTAGTTACATATAACTATATGGAAATTCATAGGAAATATTAAGCAAATTTCACTTCCACTTCAGTGTCTATGTCAGCATAAAATGCTGCTAAATATAAAAAAGAAATTGTAAAACTACAGAATTATTAAGTCCAATCCTGTCTGTAATGCTTAGGTAATCCAATCCCTCTTGAAAAGAGAGCAGATATATGTTGTGTTTGTATTTTCTTTGCATAGATATTGTATTCCCTGCATGGATCTATGGTTGCTATTTTATTTATGAAATTAGTTATTTGATTTCAGGGTGTGCAACAGCAGAGAAATAGTAGATAGGGCCATAGATAATTTTTTGCATGGGAAACAGAATTACATCCATGCTATTAACTGCTGAAAATTCCTCCTTGCCCTTCCTAATAAAAGCAAATGAACAAGTGAACCCCCAATTTCTTTCTGCTCCTTAAAATTAGGGATTGCTCCCTATGGCTTGAAAAGGGTGAAAACATAAGGCAGCATGAAACCTGTAAGACAGATTTTGAAAAAGTTCAGGAAAACTGCGTAGCTTCTGGAACTGAATAGTGGGAATAGAATTGAAAACTTTTCTCATGAAATCTGAAGGTTTGTGTTTCAGGTTTTAGCAGCCTACTGTAAAATCCACAGCTACTGGGGAGTCATTAGCAAGTGATAAAGAATATACAAATTAGCTCCTGGTACTGAGCCAAAATAGAAACATCTGCATTTTTGAATTGCCTGTAGATTTATGAAATTTTATGCTGCCTTTTTTTCCTACCCTAACACTCAAAATGTATTTAATGTCACAAAGTGCAATACGTCAGAGCTCACACAAGAGAAGAGATTGCCAATGAATGAAGATACATGCACTTTTAAATTATATCAGTACTTTTAAATTGCATCAGTAATGCAGAGACCCAGCAAGCTTTCAGCAGGAAAGAGCTGAATTTAGTATCATGGATGGATTCTGTTTTGCTTGTTGGAGACCGTTTAAAGTTGCCATAGATTTTATTGCCTCACAGTCATGGCCACAATTTATTTTGCAAGTGGGTTGTCATATTATCAGATTCAAATTTATTTAAATTAAGACAGAGAATTTCCTGTCTTTTAACGCTGCTCTTAGAAAACCAGCACGATGTGGAAGAATGCAGCCAGTCTTAAAAATTTTTCATATTTGCTTTCATTTTAATTGATGCCTTCCACAATTTAATTACAAGACATGGAAATGTAAATTACCATGATAGAAGTACACTTATGAGTAAGTGTTTTATGATCAATAATGACAGAGGTTGGTTGTAGTCATACATATTCTTTATATTAATGGCTATTTGCATTCATCAGATCAGAAATTATAAAGACACAGAAACTTTACAGTCCTACATTTATGAAGCATAACTGCCGCATATACTCAGGCGAACAAAAAAGTCTCTGTCAAATTTGTTATACTGTAATGTAGTCAGTTAAAAAAAAGTACTGCTTTCTAAACTCTTGGTTTAGGTATTTTTCTTTTAATAAGCTTATGGTGCAGTCTCCATTTCGTAGTTCATTCCGAGTATTTAACTGACTGAGATTTTTATTTTGATTACATTAGAGAAGATACTACTTGTTCTGGATTTATGCAAGTATTCTTGGGAAGGTAACTGGGCCTATTGTTCCTACAAAGATGCAAGTTTTCCATCACTGGAATTTCCCTGTGCTGAGTCAGTTCTGTGGGAGGAAGAACAGGGTGTTCACTGGATGCTTGGCGGTCATCGTTAAATGGTGACCTTTGATAGCCTCAAATTGGATGAAAGAGGTGGGCATCTCTTCGGTAGGAGGAGAAGCCTAAAAAGGAGGCGACCCATGCAACTTCCCTCTCACATTCAGCAGGGAGACAGAGAAATAGCTGCATGTGTCCTAAAAGCAGGAGAAGGCTATACATCTCCAAGTTATTTTAATCTGAGTCTATTGTCTTTTCATATGGAAAGGAATCTATAATGGGAACAGCCATCTTGCTTCAAATAGTGCAGGATTTGGTTAACTTTTTTCTTGCTCTTTGAAACCTAGTGACACCAGGGGGCAAATCTTAGTGGGTTTGAATACACTTTGGACTCTGTGATCCATGCTGCTCACAAACATATAGAAAAGATATGTATATGGTGATATATGTAGGAGAGAAATATTTTCCCAGGTTCCCTGGAGCGTGATTTTTTGGAGCAGTTGCGAAACACTAATGTTCCCTTTCCAGCCTTTGAATTAGTTCAGTGTTTAATTAGCAGCAGCAGCAACAACAACAAGAAGAAAAAAATGAACAGCTAAATTATATAGTAGGGATTGGTTTCTGGATAGTCTATTCTACTTTTTTCACTGCTCAGTGATTGGAACTTATTTCTTGTATTTAAGCAGGTCCTGAATCAGACCTTTCTCAAGTTCACAGTGATGAAATAACCTTATAATCCTTCATGATCATTTTTAACTTGCACAGGAGGGAGTAAGTGCTGCTTTCTCTGTGTAGGCCTGCCAAGTGTCATATATCTAATGTGGTACTTTCCCATCTGGCACTTCAGTCATTCATTGCTGCAGGTTGGCTTAGAGCTCATGAATTTGAATGTGCTGTAGGAAGAGGGAAGCATTTGCCTGCCGTTCAGCCTGTTAGAACAGGGTTGGGATAGAACATCTGAACAAGAAGCAGAAGAGCCCCATAGAAATGGAGGCCCGCTGTCACCTCCTATCCCCTTTTTTAACAAACTAAGTCAAGCTATCCCCTGCAGTTTTTCAGCACCTTCTGTTTATTTTGCCGTTCTCACCAGGACCTCCACCATGATTTGCCCTTTGACTTCAACGGTCTACTGTACCGACTGGGATCCCTTAAGACTCTTACTCTCTGTTTTCCCTTTCATCCAGCATCTCTGATGGCTAAAGGGGGGGATGCAGCTCTCACAAGTCTCTGATCCCTCCCTTAGTGGGATCATTACATACTTACCTTCCAATTCAGGTTCTGCAACCCCAGCTTGTCCCAACCTGATCCACCAACTGGTGTTCTGCTTCATGACCCACTTCTACCATTGTGCTCAGGCCAAAGGGATTTCACTTTAACGCAAATATACCTAGTTATGTGCAAGTTGTTTGCTATTGTGACATTCAGTTAGTAGATTATGCCAAAACACTGCCAAAACACACAGCTGCCAAAACACAGAGCTTACAGTGTGGCAATCATGATCATGCCTGTTCAGTACCCACTGCTGGGTCTATGATTCAGGCTACGTGAATAAGTGCACTGTACAGGGAAGCAGAACCTAGCACTAGATTCCTATATACGTTTCCCTTTAGCTGAAGAGCCCTTAATGTCTCTGACTGCTGACACATTGGCCATGATGGTTCTGCGGAGCTTCAGAGTTCCTTTTAGCATGATGTCTTATAATAACCTACTTGCTCCTCTGCTGTGGGCCGTTGTGTATATGCACGTACCCCTAGTAGTGTCTGAACTTGTTGGCCAGCTTCAAGAAGCCCACCTAGTTGCTGTTTTAGAAAGGGACACTTTCATGAGCATGAGTGTCTCAAAAATCAGTAAGCAGCTGAAGGAGAGAGGTGCCTGAGGCATGAGTCAGCTGTAGGACTCACACTTGGGGGAAACAAGGCTTGTTTGGTTTGCTGCTTATGGAACTGCTTGATCTAAGTTTAGCACTTCTCAGGGAAGAACTGTACTCCAGATGCCAGGAAAGACAATTAAAGAAGACTCTGAAATGCTTGCTTTGAACTCTTCAGAAATTAAGAGCAGGATCTGGTAAGAGGATCAAGTGAAAAACAGTTAGTGACAAGCTCAGATCACTGAAGGACTCTACGCTAATCAGCAGGAGATGTCAAGGCCAGATGCATGCCTAAGCAGTTTCTACTTCTTCAGCTTCATTCTAGCTATGCAGGGTCTGAAGCCCAGAATTGCCTACCTGTTTATGATGTAGTTATATAAAAATCACAGTATTTGCCTAGCATTGTTTCTGCCAAGGGCTCTTGCATTGATTTTTGCCCCTTCTTAGCCTACTTCATAGGAGAGTTTTCTTTGCAACAGGCTTCATTCTGGGAAGCCTTTATTTATCTTTCTGGTGTGATTTATCAAGAAAAAGGGAATGAAGAGGAGAAGCATGACTGTGTGCCTCAGCATTGGGATGTGCAGCTCAGAGAGACCTGGATTCCCATCTCTTCCTCCAGGGCTGCTTCTGTCTTATTATCCAGTGAGTGAATACATTGCTGCTTTAAAGTATAAAATACAGAGGCAGCACTGAAAGCAGAGAGCAATCCCCTGAACATCTTTTACCAAGAGAAAGATATATTAGATAGATAAGATCTGGGCCATTGTATCCCTGTCTCCCCAACTGTCTTCTGAACTGCCTGTGAAGTTGTCCTTGCAGGATTAGGTAGCAGCTGATTGAGAATTTAGATAAGTCAAGTCTCTTTTACACAGCTGAGAGCAAAACCCAAAAAAGTTGTTCTTGTGTTACATTGTGTAAAAACGTATTGACTGCATAAGGGAGAAAGCTCCCTGAAACTCCAACAGATGCTTTTGGGCGTGCACATAGAAGTCATACTTACATGGAGAAGGATCCTTCAGACAAAACCGTAAGGTGCTTTGGGCTGCCAGCAGTTCTGAGGAATCAGTTGGGTACTTTGCAGATCACCCAAAAACGCTTCAGCACTTTTCACTGCTCTGTTGTTTGTTGGAGCCAAACTGGCTTGCTTGCTCCTCACTCAGTTCCAGCAGCATAGAGAGTGGGAGGTCAGTTCCTCAATATTGATAAAGATTTCCTGTGGTGCAAGACAGCCTAGGAGATGATCTCAGCTTTTTTCATCACTTAGAGATCATGATGAGAAAGCAAAGGCAAATAAACCCCTCTTTGAGTGATTCAAAGCCCATTTTCTCTGGACTTTGTCTTGCATCCCTCCACATATGCCAAGCGGGACAGAACTGGGGCAGCGGGGTGGGGTTATTTTCCATCCCTCTGACTGTTGCAACATCTTGGAGTCTTCTACTTAAAGCTGGAGAGGTCCTGAAGGAAAAGAAATGCTAAAGTGGTGACTGGCTTCCTTTGCCCCATATATCGCTTTGGTGTCTGTGTTACTCTGTTTTGTCTGGTACATATCTGTGATCCTGTCTATTTATATCCAGTTCTGTTTCCTGTCCACGCTCACCAGCATTGCAGTATCTCCCTATCTGTGCAACAGTCTGGAAGCACAGATGTACACAGGCCAGAAGTTGTCAACATCTCCTGTTTGATAGCTGGGACAGCTAGGATAAAGGCTTAGGGTGGATGAGCTTCCTTGACCAGCAAGACCTGGAGACGAAGAGAAGCATGTTTCCTCGTGCTGCAATTTTGAATAGACGGAGCTGTGGCTCTTCCTCTGTGTGGGTTTCAGTTCCAAAACCACCTCCAGCCTGAAGAAAGAGGATTTTCATGGTCCCAAGTGCCGCACCAGTCAGCTGGCTGGCAGTCCCAGTACAGCAGCTCTGTGCCAGGCTGACGTGCTCCCCAGCATAAAGCCATCAGCTCCTCATTCCTCAGGGGCTTAGGGATTTCAGTGTGAGCAGCAAGACTTTAGACCCTAAATCTCCACAGCACACAGTCCTGATGCTTCAAGGTGTTTCACTTGGTGTGCTTGGTGGAAGCAACGGCACAACAAATTGCCTTCTCTGGGGAAATCCTAGACAACGTCCAGTGGTGTGTCCAGTCCTCCTTCTTCCTAGCAGTGCAGTCCTTGTTTTGCTAAGCCAAAGCACATATCTAACATAAGCACATACACCTCTGCATCAGATCCACATAAAGCAAGAAGAGCTTCATTTTTTGCCAAATTGAGGTCAGGATTCAAATGCAGGATCTGCATAACTGAAACTTTTGTTCTAGTCTCGTTACCTCCCTCAGGCAGTACCTGACAAATGGAGATTATAAGTGAGGATCTGTAGTAAACAGCACCTTGGGTGCTGAGCACAGAAAACTTGCTTCTCTTTTACCTCAGATGCCATTATGTTTAATAAATTATGAGTGACATTAATCTTAGAACATCTCCAAATCTTTTTATGAATTTGCACTTGTCATAACTAAAAGATCTCACTAAATATTTCTCTATACCTCTAAATAATATTGCCCATCATGTAATACTTGTCTCAGATTTTCCTCAGTGGCTTTGTATCAGAGCTGAAAAAAAGATATCACAGAAAATAAAATGGGACTAAAATAACAGTCCTTTGCATTAAATCTAACATTTGGCTTCTGTCCCAGAATTTTCTGCATCCATATTAGACTCAGATGCTAGCCTAAGATGAAAAGATTTCCTGGATGGGTTTTATTCTTTTTCTTACTAAAGGGCTGATAACAGGCTGAAGGCAAGATACTTGTAGTAAAAAAATCTGCCTAATATCAAAAGCTGGATGGACAAGCTGACATGTATTACTTTAGGCCTCCCTGCTTGATCACATTTCTGTATCATAAAATCATTCTGCTAATGAAGTATAAAAATTCCAGCAGGAGAGCAAGAAGACTAGGCTGGCAGATAATGTTCCTTTGGGCACACTTTTTGCTCCGTAGCTGACCATAAGCCAATGCAAGGGTTTAACATCAAAAAGCAGTGTTGGTGACAACACAGTGTAGCTATATTTCTTTTAAATTTTAGATATTCTCAAATATTTACATTTGTGAAAGGCACTCCCTTATCCTGATTACCTGTGGAGCTGGTATCACGTGTTATGTGATAGCCCCACCAGTATCGCTCATCCTTCTTCAGGAGCCATGCATTCTCTGCCCTGTCTTCGAACCAGCTGCTTGACCCAGGTTTCTCTGGCAATCTGGAGACAGAAAGATCAAAGGGACCGAAATGCTCTTCAGAAAGCAATTTTCCCTTTACTCAAAGCAGCTTTGTATAGTACTTATGTCTGATTTGGCTTAAATTGTACAAACGTTTGCAGGCTCTGGGTATTCTATGCAAAAACAATTACTTTTGATAAAATAAAGGAGTGGTGCTTTCTAGTATTGCTGTTCTGCTGTAGTGGAGACTGTGAGCATGATATTGGAGCTATAAATTAGATTTTGCAAAGCGGCTCTTCTGCAGGGAGGCTGCTGCTTCAGACTGACAGACTAAAATTAGCATCTTCTTGGGGATATTTTTGCTTTGTTTTGATGCAGTATCTTCAGCAACAAAAGTAGAACAGCCGTTGCAGGCTGCATTGACCTTTCATTTCAGCTTGTGATTGCAAAGGGTATTGAAGAGCAAATATTCTTTATAGACATCTTATACTGCTTTTCTAAATGCACCTTTTTGAAGCAACTGGTAAATGGCTTGAATTTATAGGTAGAGAATTGTTTCACCAACACTGGGTGTTTACAGCATCAATGTCAACATCTAAGCTTGTACCTAGCACTCCTTTTACAGTCAATGGAGAGAAATGCACACATTTAGAGGAGTATTTAATCTGTTTATTTTAAACATCTTCTGAGATGGACTGTATTCGAGAAGAGCCTGTTTCTCTTTGTAGCAATAATTAATCCTAGTATAATTAGTTCTGGAGGGGCTATCTGTAGTTTGGTGAGGTGGATCCCACCCAGCATGTTTCTGAATAGCACCGTATTCTCCTCTGCTATTACCACTGTATGTATTAATGTTCTTTTTTTAAAAAAAAAAAAATCAATTACCACAGGGAATACACAAAGAAGTCACTTGCATTGGTAAGGAATACTTCAGTCCCTGAGATATTTTTACCACTGATAATTACAGGTACCTTAATATTTCCTATGAAATCTATTTCAGTAGTTGTTTTGATCCTATCCTCCATGACTCAGGTACCAGCTAAACATCTTCTCAGATGAAGAGTGCGTTCCACGATATGCTCGATACTTGGGCAATACTAATGGACATAGGGCAGAAATCTCTAAGAACACATGGGGCTTCCTTACACTCTCCTGAAAACAGCTTCAAGGAGGCCACGTGAATGGGGCTATAGCACATACATGCATGTTTCTAGGAGTGTTACTATCACTGGAATGTGGGATAAGGAAGCATAATTTGTACTGGGGACCAGTGCTGATGCCCTATTCATTTGGGTTCACCTGAAACATGCTTATAGATTCATTCAAACAGAAGAAAGGCCCTCGAAGCCGGTCTCCTCAAGACAAGATTGCCATATATAGAATCATGGAATCGTAGAAGCACCAGATTGGAAAAGACCTCTTGGATCATCGAGTCCAACCATTCCTGTCTGCCACTAAACCATGTCCCTGAACAAGTCTACCCATTTTTTAAATTCCTCCAGGGATGGCGACTCAACCACCTCCCTGGGCAGCCTCTGCCAGTGTCCAGTGACTCTTACTGTGAATTTTTTTTTTTCTGATATCCAGTCTTAGCCTCCACTGGTGCAGCCTGAGGCCATTCCCTCTTGTCCTATCACTTGTCACTGGAGAAGAAGCCAGCATCCTCCTCTCTACAACCTCCTTTCAGGTAGTTGTAGAGAGCCATAAGGACTCCTCTCAGACTTCTCTTCTCAAGGCTAAACAACCCCAGTTCCCTCAGCTGCTCCTCCTAAGACTTGTTCTTCAGCCCCTTCACCAGCCTTGTTGCTTTTCTGTGGACTCACTCCAGAGCCTCACCATCATTCTTGTGATGAGGGGCCCAGAACTGAACACAGTGTTTGAGGTGTGGTCTCACCAGTGCTAAGTACAGAGGGAAAATCACCTTTCTGGGCCTGCTGGTCTCGCCGTTTCTGGTACAAGCCAAGATGCCATTGGCCTTCTTAGCCACCTGGGCACACTGCTGGCTCATGTCAACCAACACCCCCAAGTCCTTCTCCTCCAGGCAGCTTTCTAGCGAGACTTCTCCTAGTCTGTAGAACTGCACAGGGTTGTTGTGCCCCAAGTGCAGGACCCGGCATTTGGCCTTGTTAAACCTCATGCCATTGGTCTCAGCCCAGCGGTCCAGCCTGTTCAGATCCCTTTGCAGAGCCTCCCCACCCTCCAGCAGATCCACACTTCCACCCAGATTAGTGTCGTCTGCAAACTTGCTAAGGGTGCACTCGATGCCTTCATCCAGGTCATTGATAAAGACATTGAACAGGGCTGGACCCAGCACTGAGCCCTGGGGAACCCCACTTGTCACTGGCCTCCAGCTGGATTTCACACCATTTCCCACCACTCTCTGGGCCCGGCCAGCCAACCAGTTTTCCACCCAGGAGGGTGTGCGCCTGTCCAGGCCAGAGGCTGACGGTTTCCGAAGCAGAATGCTGTGAGAAACTGTGTCAAAGGCTTTACTGAAGTCCAATGTCTGGGCATAAAGGATAAGTAGCATTTTAGAAGGCAGAAGAATTTCCTGTAAACAGCCCTCATCAAAGAAACTGGGTGATACTCAGTAACTAAGGAATCAAAGTTATTTCTGAAGTGTATAAACAGGTCACAGAATAGGATTAACACGGTGTCATTGGTCCTATATTTGTCATTTGTCGCTATATCATATTGGCACAAGCAGACTGATTTCTGAGAGTCATGGCTGCTGGAAGCATGATTTTTGGAAACCTTTGTTGTTCAAACCTTTGCCCCCAAATCTATACTCTGTTACTTTTGGAAGCCTTGACTTTGGAGTAGAATTTTGATATCTGGATTGTTGATGCCCAAAACCATCAAGGCTCCCAAGTATAATTCATTGTGCATTAGTTATCCTCCAATTAATCTTCTCATTGATTATGCACTTAATTTTTCTAGGTGCCTATGTATGCTGTTTCTTTAATTAATTAATTTTTTCACCTCAGCTTTGCTTATTTTCTTCTTTGTCAAGGTCTTATATTAATAGTTGCAGTATTGCCTAGTGACACATGTATGCATTTTCTTTTTCATTTTTTACAGATATAACTGAAATTGCACCATCTATTTTGAAGACTTCACCAACAGATCAGCAGCTGAACAAGCTTGCAAGGAGACTGGGACCTGAATGGGAGCATGTAGTTCTGTGCTTGGGTTTGTCCCATAGTGATATCTATCGATGTAAAGTCAACCACCCTCACAACCTGCAGTCGCAGGTGGTAGCTGCCTTGGTCCTGTGGAGACAACGCCTGGGGAAAAAAGCAACGATTCAAAGTCTGCAAGCCAGTCTGATGGCAGAAGAAGTGGATCCTTCTGTGATACAGTACATGCTTGAGTGAAGCCTTGCTATTAATTGGGAGCTTTCAAGTACTTCATTAAATTAAATAAAGAGGATTCACTGAAATGTATGTTGAAGATCTGACACCTCACACTGGAAAAATATGGGATTGGGAACTGTGGTTTTATTAAGCTTAAACATTACAGTTTTCTGTGGCGTCTTGTGACTTGTAATACTTTTCATGCCAGATTAATTTTTAGCAGGCATTAAAAAATGGATCACTCTTTCCTGTTCACTTTTGTACTATTCCAGTGGGGATATAGGGTGACACTTAAAGTCCTTGCAAGCAGGAGGCCCTGCAGTGAGTTCAGCAAGGTTTCTGGTTTCATTGCAGGAGCAACACTTGCTTTAGCCTATTTTCTGAACTGTGTAGGAGCCTTTTTTACTGCTGCTCCGTGCTAGTTCCCTGATATCCCAGCAAGAAATGAGAATAATCACTGTTACTAATTTAATAATTTAACAACAGTTATTGCAGGTGGCTAATTTCACATTTATAAAATTTTTAAGTACATACAGTTTCTTGCTAGGATAGATGGCTGCTACCTTAGTCTGCCTTTGAAACTGGCCCTGTGTGGAAGTAACAGGAACTTAGTGAGCCTGTGAGGATTTCTCCCGCTATTATTTAATGAGTGTAGGTTTCTGCAAGAAAACAGGCACTATGCACTTATACCTTCTCTCAGCATAGCATGGGTGGGGAGTTCTCAGGGAAGACATGCAGCAGAAAAGTGACCAGAAGATAGGCAGGAACAGGCAAACAAAGGGAGAAGTGGCCTGAAGAATGAGACAACTTTTAAGGTGTTCATGTTTGTCTCTGCTAATAAACAAGAGACAACCTGGTGCCTGATGATTCTTTGTACTGTGCTCTGGATCCGGGCAATCGTGTATCACGGAAGTTTTACATTTAGGTCAAGTGTCCAAAGGCACCTTTCTCTGGCCACCACATTGTCCAACAGGGCTTACAGTTCCTTTATGGTCAAGATGAACTCCTCACTGCTCTGCTTCCACCTTAGGTCACCCACCAGGCTCACTTGCTTTCTACCAGCTTTTCTGCACCTACTGGGAGCAGCTTCAAGACTCCTCTCCTCACTTCTTTGCTGGCTGTAATTGTACCACCAGTGATGATTAGAGTTTATCCCAAAGAATAGTAAAGCTTGGTCTTCTCTCCTCCTTCCCTCCTATCAAGGAGATTTTCTTCCTGCTGGAAGAAACTGAGGTTTTTGCTGGCTGGGTAAATGGGGATCATTGCACAGGGTATGTATCCAAAAGCAAGGATGTGCCCAACTGCTCTCTGAGGCCTGATGATAAGAAGCAGGATACATTTTCATTCTCCCTGAGCAGTTTGCTGTACAGTAAATGAGGAATAAAGTCTGGATGCAGAATTTCCAAGTTTATTTATGAGCAAATTGCGGTAGCCTGTTTCATCTACAAAGTCATTGCCAAGTAACTTCCCATCCTACAATATCTGCCCCATATAATTTAACAGCTAAACAGCTGTGTCAGAAGTCTTTACTGGGGCAAGAATGAACTTTACTGCCTTTTTTTTTTTTTAATTCTTCCTGTAATCAGATTTTGGAAGACATCTGGGAAATTATGAAAGAAAAAGAGATTTTAAGGAAATCCTGTCTGCCTTGACTTTCAGAAGCACGGAAACAGAAAATGTATCCTGGCAGGATTAGCTCCTGCTTGTCCCAAACTGATCTGGCGATCTTTTGGTTTTAATCTTCTGTATACAGTTTTGACCTTCAGTCAGTTGTGATCCTGTTATACCTCACTCAGATCTTAACTAATCATAAATAGGATATGGCTACTTACAGAGTTCAAGTCTATCAACAAATTCCTAATAAACAATGTAAATCAAGTTATGCCATCGTATTATGTATTTTTCTGTTTCATGATGCTTTACTGACAGCATATTCTTTGTTTCAATTGAAAGTTATCCTACGTCAGGTTGAGGTATAATACATTTATTAGACCCTGTGAAAAAATAAGCTTGATTGTTACAAAAAAGAATGGTTGGCAAAAGGGAAGGCCAGCACCAGACAATTGCATCTGGTAAAGCAGATAGATTGGGTGGTGGTCTCACATTCATATCAACTAAGTGGTACCTGGGGTGAGTTGAATGTCTCCCAGCCTGGTGTTACTTCAGATAAAAAACCCAAAAGCATGTACTGAGCTCCCTGCCTTGAAGCCATGGGGAGTGACTGAGTCCCAGGTTCTAACAACACTAGTGGCCCTGCCAAAGTCCAGTCAACACATAATAATTGACTTAGCCATGCCTCGCCGAGAGGTGCTGAAAGGTTTTCAACAGGTATAAAATTTAAACATTTAAACCACCTTATCCAATGGACGGGTTGATGGGCCTGGACCTCTCTTCCTCCACCAAGAAGAAATGTCTTGGTAAGAATCATGTACCTCTGACTCTGTCAGATGTTACTCCAGGAAAATAACTACTAACTCGAGTTCTTACTGTTACTTGCTATATATCTACTTGTTAACCAGTTATAAGTGCTAATGCAGCAGTGGATTTATCAAGGCAATTCCAAAATTGTTTTAGTCTGTCACTTGAATTAAACTACTTAACTGCTTCCAGCAGTGCAAAGTTGTCTCTGACTAGCTTTGCTGCAAGTGGCTGCCTTCATTAACGTTGTGAGTATCAGTCTCTAAGGAGGTCCTCACAGGTAACTGGATTCTGACCTGTGGCAAAACCACATATAAGGACACATATTTCATCCTTTAGTCATAAACCGTCAACCAAGTCTGAGATTTTGAATCTTGTGACTCGCTGGGAGGGTTTCCTTAGTCACCTGCTAGAATCTCACCTGTTTAATGTGACACAGGTGTATAGACATTTGGCATGAGTGCAGCCCAGCATAGGTATTGTGATGAGGACTCTGTAGTGATTCAGCCAGTGAGATGGGCAGGAGCATGGTCTGCATGTCAGGGAACAGGGGCAAAGCAATATCTCTGGCAGCAGTTCGAAGGAACAAAAAGCTGGAGATGGGGAGCAGGAGAAACTGAAAATATGAGTTAGAGGAAGAAGCTGGCAATTGCCTCGTCTTGTTCTCATCCAGCACAGAACAAGCCTTAACACAGACCAGTCTCCATGGGAGTCATTCCCAGTTAACGCAGAATGAGCACAGTGCTCCTGGAACACAACCAGTCCAGGTAGTAAAGCAGTGTAACAGCCACACTCATGGGGCCCTGCTACCTTCTTATTTGGGTGAACTTTGAATTTGATGTTCTTCATTCATAAGACCAATGTCAGATTATCCATACATAATTTATTTATGTCTTTTTAATGGTTCAGAAAATAGCCTGGAGTAGGTATGAAGTGTCATGCCAAAGAAGCCTTCCTTATAAGTCAGGTATCCTTCTATGTATCTATCTACTATGAGCTGCTGGAAACCTGATGAGTGAGTAACATATCATATAATTTCTCTGTTTAAATTGATCTTTAGGTGGGCTGAATTCTGCATCCCAGCAGTGCTGCTGAAATTACAGGAGCCACAGCTAGACAAGGAATTTAAAACCTGGCCTCTCATGTTGTAGAACAAAGCACTTAGTTCATAATTTATAGTTACTTTCACATTCCCAGGCCCTAAATTAATGCTCTAATACTTCAGCTGCAAATATTGAAGGGAGACGTCTACTATTTTTATGAGATTATTTCCATTACTGTTGCTTTGAAATTCATGGAAATGTTCCTACTAGACTCTTCAGTGTTATTAAAGCTTGTTTTTGCACCACACAAATGCAAGGACACATTTAACTTGACAGTAGTATTCCTTTAACCAAGTGGATTTTTCCATTCACTTAAAAATATTTTTCTTCTGTATGTAATGCTTTATTTTGCACAAGGATGCAATTAAGACAATTTAATTCTTCAGATGTATAGCAAGACCTCTTATTCTCTCTTAGGACAGCCAAAAGGTTTGTTATTCTCTGGTTAATTGGAGACCAAATGTTATTTATTTAAATCTCACTCATAGACAAGCCTATGACTTGAGTATTGTTCAGAAACAAGACAACTCAGTGAACAAATTTCCCTATCCTCTCCCTTTGCTTCAGTTCCCTTGGGCCACCAGTTTGGGTGACAACAGGGGGGTGGTGCAGGGGCTCCTGCCCTCCCTGCCCACTGTGCCCCCAGAACTGGTGGACTGAACAGGCTTACAGCCAAGGGGAACCTCCAGCAAGGACTCATCCCTCTTCCGTTACTCATGGTTTGCAGCAAGGCACATGATGACTCCAGGTTAGTGCGTGGTCTCACGGGCAAAGGTTAGCCAGCGCCAACTGCTCTCTGATATGTTTGGGTTTTTTAACCAGTGTTGAAAAAGCCTTCCTAGTGAAAACGGTATTATTGCTATCTGCTTATTTGTGGTAATGTTTAGGAGCCCTGAGAGAGGAAAGAGTAAAGGTGGCCCCTGCTGGACTTTCCATTGAAATGGATGGCTTAACTTCTAGTCCTTGGCAGAAGTACTAATTGATTTTCTTCCTTGGTCTTTAAAGGAGGCTTTGAGATCTTCTTTAACTCTCCTATGTGGTAAGTAGGCTTTATAAAAGCTGTTTTCTACTCTGAAAGTATAGGTGGGCTCTTAGCATAGCAATAGGCAAGCTCTAAGAGCCCTACTTCCCACCTGTATAAAACTGCATGGATGATCACAAAGGAGGGATCTCCTTAGGGCAGAAGCATGCCAAGGAGGCTTTAGGCTGCATTTAAGAGTGGCTAGAGTGTAGAGTGAAATGAAAATGCAGTCATCTTTGAGCTGCTTCTCCCAGGTGATGCAGAGGAAATTTCCATCTTGAGACGTATATTATGACAGCCATTGATCTATGGAATAAAACATTTTGCAAAAGGCTGAAAAAATAAACAAAGTCATATTCTATTCAAAAAACATAAAAGGCACACTCATCTGATGCTAAATGTGGTCATGCTAGCAATTTTGTTTCTTACTGGAAGGAAAAACAATCTCTGAGAGCTAATCTCTTTATAAGCTTCTATATTCTCTATAGCCATAGACAAATGCCAAGGCATAGAAAAGCAGAGCTGAAAAGGCAGTTCTTAAAAGTTTTGTGGCTTTACAATGAATTTTCAAAAGTTTTTTCCAGATTTCACTAAATTAAAAGAATCTTGACTTTCAAAGCGTTTTTCTGTCACCTGATAATTAGACCTAAAAATAAATCCAATGTTTTGGGTTTTGTTTTTTTTTTTTGTCTGAATACAGTGGGTTTTCGAAATGATTTCCTCAAAATAGGAACATTTGGAGGAAATAAAAATTATCTTTCAAAACATCTTTCCAGGTCAGAAAGAGAAGGATGTGTTTTAGCAGAATTCACTTCTGTACCTAGCATTATGGTTGTGAAAAGAAGATGATTTGGCGATTCCCCTTTGAAGCTGTTGGGGAGAACTAAAAGGTCAGTATAGCTGATAATGATGCAGGAAGATTCCCGGCACTCCTGCAGCAGTTACTCCATTAAAACATCTGCATGGGTTACAGATACCATTTCTGATACTGATGTCTGGTCCAAGCCCTAACAGCAGTGAGACAGAAAGTCTCTTATTAACTTCAATGCGCTTTGGACTAGGCCTTCTTTAATTGGAACCTGATGAAGCATGGTCCTTTTACTACCTCCCTTTGAAAATCAGGCTTTATGGATGCGGGGCAATAAAAAGGAAAGGGGGTTTTGTGTGCGTAGTAAGCACTCTAGGTTATGGGGTCCTCTTTTCCACTGCCTCAAGTGCTACTTTGTGCTATTCACTTCAAAGTAGGCATCATGAGAAAGGCAAAAGAAGAGAGAAGTGGTGCTATTCAGCAGAGGATATTGGTGTGTCTTCAAAACCAAGATAACTTTTAGTTCTGGAATCTGAATTATCCCCTAAGAGGAGGGATTTGATGGCTTAGGACATTGTTAATAGATTCATGGAGTTTTCCACCTTGAGATCAAGGATCCAAAGCCACTATTGACCCAAAAGAACCACAACCTAGTGGCAGTCTGTGGATTTTCTTTCTTCTTTTTTTTACAGTTTTCACACCTGACCTACTCAGAACCAGCCATTGCTATCAGACTTAGAAAAGGGCAAAGAGGATTGAATGAGCCAAGGTCTTGGAACTACCCTCTTCCCAGAAAGGGACAAACTCTTTAGACCCTGGGAGGCACTGTGCTTTCCTATGGCTGGCTTTAACTTTCACATGATGTGTGCATAAAGGCCATCATCTTCCTGGGATGTCACCCAGACCTCCTCCACATCAGCAGCAAGCTCATTCACAGAGAGAGAACACAGAGACCTCCTTAGCAGCATCTTGCAGCATACACTCAGAGACTGTTTTCACTGACTGGCTAATTATTACTCTGTCCTGTGCGTGCTGTCATGGCCCTTTTTGAAGAATGTATGTCTAGGCATAATATTTAACTGCCCAAAGTCCTGTTTCTGCATGACAGAGTCACCTCTGTGAACAGGCTTGGGGCAGGATAGGTCAACACCTTATCTGAGAGCACTGCTTAAGTGCAGATCCCATAGGCAGTTTTCATAGTTGAAGATACATATTTCCAGTGTCAGAGTTATTTTCTGGTTAATAATACCCTTTTTTCCCACCCCTTAAATTTGGAGCTGATCCAGCACTTGCTTCTTGGTTTGATTTCCGTGCTGGTGGAGTGAATTTTGCCCTGTAATCAGGATGCTCGTACTGGGCCATTCAGCAGCTGTAAATGAGCCTGCCAGGTTGGCATATTGTTCAGATGTGAACCTCAGTAGTAGCCCTCTGACTTTTAAGATATGCAGACTCTTCTAGTAGCTGGGACATACGCACGTTGCTGTTCACTGTGATATCAAGCATAAGCTATTTTATTTTTATTGACTCTAATCTTTGCACTGTTAGTTTTGGCTTATCCTGAAGGGAATACTTCAGTTATCCCCACAAGCTAGAGTAGGGGCTTTTCCCTATGCATGCTGAACACCGTTCCTTGGGAAGCAGACACATATTATATTCCTTTCACGTTAGTTTTGATTTTTTTAGTGATACTTTCTCCACCAGCAGGGTGATGCTTCCCAGCTTCACCCTATGAACTCTAGGAAGGGGCTGAATGTGTTCCTCCTTGGCTGAGGCTGGTCAGGATGAGCTGACAACTACATTTGCCTTCATGGCACCTTAACAGGAATGACACAGTCACTGCCCTTGAAAGCCCAATAGACAGCCATCAGCCCTGTAAATAAGAGAATATAGAGACATAATAACAGGAAAGTATAACTTTCAATTATCTAAGCAGGTACACCTCAGTTATACTGCCTTATTTTTTGTTTTTTGAGGTAGTTTTATTTTTATGGTTGCATTTGCTAGTCCTTGTTTAAATAAGAAAACAATTGAATAACAAGAGCATGTGGAGAGTCCTGATAAGGATCCATCTTTCAGGTTATTAAACAAACTGCATAACAAGTGCTCAATTATCCTTCAAAATGCTTGAGCAACACCTTTTGTTCAGATTCCCATCTAGAATTACCTCCCAGTAAGTTGCCTCCCAGTAATTTCCAAGAAGCAGCATGCGATCAGAACACACCCGGGTTCTGGGTAATAAAGACTTCTGAGAAAACTCTCTGTATTAACAACAAGCCATGTAGGGACCTGGGAAATCAAACCTTCTGAAGGAATTTTACTTGCCTTGTGCTGGACTCTTTCTGCTGTCGGGTCTGAGGTCTGCATGTGAAATGAGCCTCAGCTAATTACATATTCTTTCTCTCTATTGCTGGTCCTGGCTTTGCAACATTTGAGAAACCACTTCAGGCTGCAACTTGTAGAGTGATGCAGACTTCTGATGAGTGGAGTTTGATGAAGGCATAGAGAGCCCAAGATTATTTACTTAATGTACGCTTGGGGCTTGCTGTCTGAGCAAACGGCCATGGCAAGCAGTGTGGAGGAACTGAAACCTCTGCAGAGCAGAGGGAGCTCTGAGGAGCATGGGTGTGCTTTTCAGCCACGGGTCAAAGTGTGTTGACACGCACCTTGAAGAGGTGATCAGAGGTTTTCCTCTGTGATATACGCTGGTTTTCTCACTCAGCACCAAGTATTTGGGTCCCACAGGACTCTGGAAAAAAACTCACAACTCCAAACCTCTGAAAGTAACTATCTAAAGCAAGAGCCACATCACAGAAGCAGTCAAGAGTAATAGCAAATATCTGAAGAAAACCAGACAGGAAAGGAAGCCCTGAGTCTGGCTGACGAGCCTGTTGTGTATTTGAGGACTGTGATTTTTCTGTTTCAGCTGCTGACTGGGCTTTGTGTCATGGGTTTTCAGCTTCTCCATTTCCATGTCAGCCTAGGGCTCTGGTGAGTCAGCCCCTGGACCCCTGGTATAGACAGAATAGCAAACAGGTCAGAGAGGGACATGTGTGTGTGAGCATGTAAAGGACAAGAAAGAAGAGATCAGGAGAGGAGGGAATGAGCTCCAGAGCTCCCAGAGGGCTTACTTCCAGCACCACCCATCCTCAGTGGTGCCCCAGATCCCTGCTTGCTGACTCCCCATCCTTGCCATGAGGCTGCATGTTGGAAGAAGTGTCCTCTGAAACCAGCAGATACCACGGCAGGTAAGATTATTCTTTCTCTGTTTTTTAATTTTTCCCAGGCAGACACAACCAACTCATCAGATTTCACCCTGAAATCGAGCTGATGGGCTGGCTCCACGTTTAATGTGCTTTCCTAGAAGGGACATTGCTCACAGGGCACGCAGCTGCGATTTCCAAAAGTTAATCCCATGAGGCGTGCATCCTGGCGAGGTGACAAGCCATGAGTGACTGAAGCAAAGTCGTCACCTAAAAGAGGTGCCAGCAGGCTCCTGGCCAAGCACAGCCAACAGAAAACACTTCTGGTCACAGCTGCTGCCCACCCAGAGCTACCCAAGGGGCGTGTGACCATCACTGCCTCCCCACATAAGGAACAGGAGCACCAGGACAACGTTGGAACATACACTGTGCAGGGCTGGATGAAGAGGCTCAGTGACCCCATCCTAGGCCTCCTGATAGCATTTAAGCCCCAGGTTTGGAATGTGTTTAACCACCCAAGCCACTGGGTGCAGCTTTGGTGGGACTGGAGAATATCATGGGAAAGTCAGGCTCCCTCGGATAGAGAAACCTGCCTGCTACTTGGAGTCTGCGAGGGGCTCGCCTGGCTCTGGTGCAGGGCTGTGAGCTGACACACAACCTTGCTCCAAGAAACTGGCAGGTGAAATGTCTGGTTCCTTGGGAACCAAAATAAGTCAACAGAAACATCAGCTGCTTCAAAACATCTCCTGAGTGTCTTGTCTTAGAAATGCAGGTTGTTCTTATAAATATTATTAAAAAAGTTACCTTGAGCTGAGTAATATGAGTTGGAAGGGGTCTTTAAGAGTCATCTAGTCCAACTCCCCTGCAATGCACAGGGACATCTTCCGACTGATCAAGTTTCTCAGAGCCCCATCCAGGCTGACCCTGAATGTTGCCAGGAATGGGGCATCTACCACCTCTCTGGGGAATCTGTTCCCAACTTGTAGAAGAGGAATGTGTGAGCTCTGGTCCCTGTGCTCCTGCTTGCTCCTCAGGGTGCTGCTTTGCTGTGTGCCTGTGGTGGGCCCAACCCACACTTATGACCCTTCCCACCCCGCCTGCCCCACCACGGACATCATCAGTATGAGTTTTCATGATGGCTCATACTTCTGATGAGCCCAGAAGAAACCCACCAACAGGTGTGGCCCATTGAGTTTCAGCTATCCATGTGGCAGTGAATACCACTTCCCCTGGCAGGCGGCCGTGTTTTTCATTTAAAAGCCAGCATTTGCCTTTGTGTTCTCCTGTACTTGAGCATGTTGGAAAATATTTGTGTCTTTAAGGGCCATTACGACAACAAAGTAAGAGTGCCGCACTAAAGTAAAGGCAGAAGTGCACCTGATCAGAAGGAACATTGAAGGACTCCCACATTTGCTACTGTGAACTCTCCTGGGAGCAAAAGCATGGTAAGAGAAAGAGGAAAAGATGAATGGCACTATTTGACAATTGCTATAACTGACTTCGTAGGAAAAATCCAGACCTGGTATATAAGAAATGATCATATGGCATAACAGAATTGCTCATCTGTTAAGCATTACTAAATGCTTACTATACTAAGCATTGCCGATCTCCAGGAAATGTACCTAGGTGAAGCTGAAGATTTTTAAATCTAAAACTGATGGCATAAATCAAATCCTTCTTAGGCTCCTGCAATAAGAGGAGAAAAGGAAATTGCTTTTCAGCCCAGAAAGCACGCTCCTGGTAGCTGATAAACAGGCTGTGGGTCCCCACAGAAGGCACGATGAATAGCGAGAGAGCAAATATCAGAATAATAATGAGCCTCCAAAGGGACACAAGGAGTGGCAGCAGCTGCTGCTGGAGGAATGTGGGGCCACAAAAGATCTACTTGAGTGAGAGGGCAGTAGGTAGGAGGTGGAACTGACGCTATGGGTAAGGGCCCGTAGGGTGGCTGGGGTGAAGCTGCTTAGCCTCCAGAGGCTTTCCTTTGTCACTGTAACTGCCTAACCCTGGAGCCAGAAAAGATATCCGAGGAAACACAAAAGCACCAATGCACTTGTAACATGTCAGCCAAAGGGTGAGCTGAGGCCTTACAGAGCTCATGGGTGAGGGTGTGATCCTGAAGCAAGGTAATCCTATGAGATGGACACCTGACTTCACCCCTTCTAGCTTTCACCAGCTAAAGATCAGGCATGTAGCCTGGGCTTATTCCCACAGACAGCAGAATGAAGATGGACACTGTTGGCAGGCAGCTCAACCCACCTGTTAGAGAGATGTTGCTGACATCTTCTGGAGGGATCTGTTTTTCACTGGCTGTCGAGGGAACATAGATGATTTGCTTTGGCCAACCATTTAACATTAGAAAGCCAGAGAAGGATCCATCTAGCTTTAGACATCTACCATAGAGACATCTACATCAGAACTGATCCTTGTCACATCATTCTGTAGTCAAGGGAGAGAAGCAGGCACCTTTTGTGTGCAATTCATCTGCCTTTGCTTATGTTTTTGCTAGGATGAGATGAAATCATACCCCAGTGACAATAATTGATGACTAGCTCAGCTGTGGGTGGGTACATTAATTGAGATTAATCCCATCCCTCATGTAAGATTAAATCAATCCCAGCCCAAAGTCCCCATTTTTGAGACAAGGTGCTTTCAGTTTGTAGTGGTTCTGTCTGCCAACACTGATGGCCTCTACAGAACTGCTGCCACCTCACCAGCTGTGGCGGTCCTGACAACGTGAGTTTCAGGGAGGCCTTTCAGGGGGGGTAATAAATGGCTCATGTATCCAATAAAAGGAAATTGAAGCTTGGTAGACAAGCTTCCTTGGAAAAAGACTTACTTGGTTTGTATAAACAGTTCACACACAGCAAGAGGGATTCTGGAACAAAATGCTGCCTTGTAATCCAGTTCTAATCCTTGCTGTGTATAAACACAGAGTGGAACTCTGCTATGAAAACAGATACTTTGGAGGGAGCCAGTAAAGACAAGAGTGCCTAACAAAGGTGATAAAACTACCAAGCAGTAGATCATCTATGTTACCTTGACTGAGATACATCACTGTCTGCTTTTGTGAAGCACTCAAGCAAAAATGTTCCATTTTGTGCCTTGTGAGAGGTTTGGTGGTTTGGCTTTTTATTTTATTTCCCTCTTTGTTGCTAGAATTTTAAAAGCTTGAATTTGGAATAGTCTTGCATTTCCTCATGTCTGTGTGTCTCACCTCTGTGCCATTAAAAGTCATGACACGTAATAGAGAAACAGCTGTGCAGGAAACTTCAGGCATCTGTTTAATATTAATTGCATGTATTCCTAAAAAGTCATAGCATGTTTTTAAAATTTCACTGCACATCTGGTGCGTCACTGCTTAGGGTTTGTTGTTTTTTTTTTTTAATAGGTTTTGTCTGTGAGTCACTGAGAATTATCAGCCACAAGCTGGCCAGACAGTGAAGAGATACAAAGGCAAGTAAAATGGAAGAGACGTTTCTTAATAGCTACTAAAAAAACACTACTCTGAACAAAAATAACAAAGCAACACTGACTGTTAGCTGCCAGTCAGCAGACACTGAGCTATAGGGAATCTAGGTCTAGGGAAGGAAAGCACTTTCTATTAATAAGCACTGTACAATTTAAAAAATATACATGTGAATCCTGTCCCAAACTGTAAGCTAGGATTTCTTTCTCAGCAAGAGAAGAGGTTCTGCAGCTACTCAGAAAAACACAGCTTGTACCTTTCTGCTACATCCCTTCCCTATTCTTACCCCAGCCTACTTACATTTAGTCATAAACTGTTTTTCATGCAGACTTGGCAAGTTTCACCTTAAAGAAGTGGTGTCTTGAAGGTCAAGTGAAAGGTGCAGTCTGCAGCCTCACGTGGCCCTGCAAAGCCACCAGCTCCAGGTGGTCCTCCCATTGCTCTGCCCTGCCCAGGGGAGCGCAGAGCTGCAGCCTCCCCTGCTGGACTGGGAGCCCCAGGCCCCCAGGAAGGCACAGCAGCTGCTCCCACAGGTGCCCAACTGAGAACTAGTTTCTGAGAAGCCTTTTCTGCATGAATGAATAAATGCTGGGTAAAGGATTTTTGCACATTTTCCTGTATGTCCACCTGCTAGGAGGCAAGGACCCTGAAAATCATCACTATGAATGACTCCTTTTTTATTCTAGAAACCTTTTTTCAAGAGCTTGTTTTGTGTACTGTATGTGACAGGGTGTTTCCCACTGTTGGGTGTTTGAAATGTTTGCTGAGTGTTGACAACCAGTAATTAAGCTAGTAGCAAATGATGATCTAAAATCTTTATTGATGCATCCAAAAAGGATTAGAAAGCACAGATTTGGAAAAACACAGCTTTGTCAATGCTGCAGAGCAAGTGCACCCCACAGTGAGCTCATTTTAGATAAATACAGCAGTAGGTTTGTGGTGTGTGTATGCCTGGGATTAACTTCAGCAGATGAGAGGCTGGGGCAAGGAAAAGAGGGAGGGAAGTCACAGGCATGACTCTCATCCTGACATGCTGGAGCAGGAACCTGCACCCACACATAAAAGGGTGTCTATGGGAGAAGCATTCCTCAGTCCCACGCTTTGGATGGAGAGACTAAAGCCTAAAGAGTCAAGATGTGTTCCTACTCTCTGTTTAGAAAGACTACAACTTTCTTCCTTTGAAAAAATTTCTCTACAATGAACCTTTCATTTCACAACCTTCCCCGGCTTTGGGGAAGTCTTTGTTTTGAGCTAAATTTCACAGCTGATTCCTACATTTATAATGGGGTTAAAAGCCATAGTGCCATAGTCCTCTTTGGGAGGCTTCTAGTACGGAGTCAGTGGCCTGATTTCTCCAGTGACTGTGAGGTCAGCTTAGTCCCTCTTCAAACCTCACTGCTAACCCAGAAACAGGGGCAGTGGATTTACTTTCTCCTTGAAAAAAAAGCTTTATTTTTTTCAAATGGAGGAGACTTGCAACATCTAATAGGGAATGGGAAGATGTGGAGTTTGTGTGCTTCAGAGGTGTGGGGACTGAGTCTCCATTGTTCACCCCTGTTTGCATTGCTAGCACAAAGACTACCTGCCAGTCCTTATTTTTCCTGTCTTAAAACACCTCTGCACTTTTATGCTGAGCTAGTCTTAGGAACCCACAGTGTAGAAAAGATGAGCTCTGGGCCACAGGGAATCAAGAACAGGGCAATAAAGGGGAAATCACGCAGCAGTACAAAGTATATAAGATATGAGAAGGGGGAAGGGACGGTTTCCCTGAGCCTCTGCCTGGGGAATTAGTGGGTCTGGTGCCAGCCCTGGCAACAGTTTGAGCCGAGTATGTTTTTTCTTGATGTTTTTACAGATATGGACGAAATTTAATCCCTGGAAGAGAGCAAGCACATTATTTGTGGATAGGGTTGAAGGGGGACAACACAGAACCTGAAAAGCATTATTTAGAAATAATGTTAGTGAACAGCTGCATTCACAAGCTGCAGAAGAGAAAAAAGCTCATGGGACTCAGGGCAGAGACAGTATTTAACTTACAGAATCACCACAGCCCAGAGGCGAGGTTGGCTCTCTGCACCGCATCCCAGCTCGGCTTCTCCATTGTCCCTCCCAGCTCTTATCCATCACACACTGCCAGGGAGGGACATGAAGACAAGCCCTGATCATGCTCCTCTCATGGGACAGGGAGCATTAGATGGACGCTATTGGTGGTATCAGCACATACCTGCTGAGCTGTGCTGATACACAAGCAAAGATCCTTTAACACGATAAGGAGCCACCTAGGTTGGTATTAAACCCAGCCATCCACGCTAAACCTCTTTGAACATGGGGAGCAAATGCCTGTCGTGGACAGAGGTCAAGCCTGACCCTGGAGCTAAGATGCAGGGTGAGAACCCAGCTCTCTTTGCAGCCAGGCTTGGGCAGGATGCAGCAAAACAAGGCTATGGCACTTTGTAGGGAGTAAACGTACATGCTTTTCTGAAATGGAGCACCTTTCTTCCCTAGCTGGTGCCCCAAGGGAACAACCCCTGGCGCTCTCTACATGCTGAGGCAGGTGAACAGATGCCAAGGAGGCTGGATGACCGCCCCTGCTTGCAGAACCCCCCCAGCACATGGCAGAACTTCCTCGCCCTGGGCGTGAGTGCCAGTGAGACATCCGGACCTGCCCTGACTCATGCTGGGCCGTGATCACTGTCCAAGACCTCTTCCTCAGCTAGCAAGTGGTGCCAGGATCCACCCCAAAATCAGCAAAGGAAATAGATCTCGCCAGGGCAATTATAACCACGAGCAGGTTAAAGGCAGGAGAAGCACTGAAGAAACCACCCAACAGGGATCTTTGTTTCTTTTTCCTCACTGGCATGCCTCACCTTAAGCAACTTTCTCCTAGCATGACTTCACCCCGTGCTTTCTCACTGCTGGCAAGCAGCAGCACATTGCAAAAGCTAAAAGCCCGTCTCTGGCTTATGCCTCAGCTCAGAGGAGTAGCCAGGGAAAAGCAGGGACAGTTTGGTCAGACAGCCTGTGTTGCCGTGCTCCCAGCTGCCAAGTGCGTGCGTGCGTGTGTGTGTGTGTGTGTGTGTACACGCACAAGTTTGCCACTGCACTGCTGTGTGTGCCATGATTTATATTCTGGGACCGTTCACCTTCATGCAGCAATTGTTCTGACAGTGTGGGACAGCACCAGTGGCACTGCCAGGAGGGAAATACGGCTCACAGCACCCCGAATGCAGTGGGACGCTTGGGTGCAGAGCGGGTTGGGTGCAAGGGGGGTGTGCTGCTGAAGCTGGGGTGGGGGCATGCCAAGGTGGCAGGAGCCTGGCACGGTGCAAAGGCGAACGCCAAGCAGTCGCAAGAGAGGGAGCGAGCAGTGCGTAGTGCGCAGAACAAGATCTGTTCAATTCCATCAGTCAGCACTCTCTTCCAGAAGATGACCTATTGAACATTTCCAGGAATAGCTGTGCCAAGCCTGTCAACTGTTTCTTGGAAATACACTCAAGAAAAATGGCTTCCTTCCAGTAGGGATCTGCAGAAAGCCTGGACTGGATCAAGGCTGCAGCCAGACGCCAAGACAGCTGCTGCTGCTGCTGCTCTTTCAGGAACCGGGCCACAAGGGGCTGGGGGGAGTTGCTGCCTTTTCTCCCCCTTCTCCTCCTTTCACATCAGCTGGGAACAATAGAGAGGCAAGGTGTGATTTTTTAATTTTTATTTTGAGGATCATCCCAGCCAGCTGATATGCTTGTCCTTCCTTGCAGTCTCCAGCAGCAAGCAGGTAGGAAAACCTGCAGGAGAACACAACTGGGCTGTCAGCCTGGCACAGAACCTACATGGGCTATTCCATAGACAGTCGCCAGTGTCAGCTGCCACCACTGGCAGAGCCACCCACAATCATAACTCACTCCCAGCATGGTATTCCTGGTATTCCCTGATCACTTTATTGCTGGAATTAACATGATAATATGAAGCTTTCACTGTGGTACCTCGTTAATTGTGTGGCAGGTGGGAAGTGGGGTTGAAACATGCCCTGGGAAGGTCCTGCAGTGATAGCCTTGACCTGGCTGGAGGATCCCACGGGCTCCAGTTGAGCAGCAGGAAGAGGGGCTCCAAGTTTCAGGCAATGGGCAGCACCTGCTGGGGCTTGTCCCCACATTGCACTTGTGACCTGCACCCTTGCCATTGCCAGACTCACCCCTGTTTTGGCAGCTGAAACCAGTGAAGTACAAACCACGGACACACACTGACCAGAGCTGCAAGTTTAAGGTAAGTGTCTCTTATTTATATTTCACAACATGACATCAGTGCGGCAAATGCTTTTGTAAAGTGCAGGTCTGAGTCCCTCTTCACGTCTCACCAGTCCCTTTCCACCATTGTCCCTTTCATGTGTCTGTGTGAACAAAACCTCATGGAAATAAACATTGCTCCACTGCTGGTGGCACTGGGCAGACACTGCTCTACCATGTGAGAGAGATTGTAGAGGTGCCTTTTGGAGTGGCTCTGGATCAACTCCAGATCTGGATTTGCATTGGGTCCTCTCTGATGGGTTACAAATAAACCAAAGTAATGGGATCTGGCGTGGCTTGGCAGGCTGTTAATAGGATATAGTGTCTTTCATTTATGGGTCATTAATTCAAACCAGCCCAGATCAGTAGTAGCCACGTTTTGTTGCAGTCTAATAGCTATATAATAACCTCTCTGAGCAGAATTAGGGAGTCCATCACCACAATTTATATTAATTATGATTACTTTTGTCGGCTGTCTCAGCAAAGAAACCCAGGGCTCATTACACTCCAAAGTAGGGGCTCCCTGGAGAAGTTGGGACAAGTGGTAGCTCTCTGCAGCAGCCAAGTGCAGCCCCTGGGGCTGTTCCTCCTTCGCTTTTTACAAGGTGAAGCTCCCCATTGTGCAAGAGACCACCTGAGCAGTAAGTATCTCTGAAGCTATTAAAAACTGGGCTCCAGACGTAGCCTCTAGCTTAGGCAGTCCCCACAGTCCCTGCTTGACTGATGGAAGCGTAAGATCACTCTATATTTGCTCGCTTGCTTTCTTATAGTCTTTCCAAAGTATCTCTTATTGGCAACTCTACAAGTCAAGACACCGGGCTGACCTAACCGGACTGATCTTTTTTCTTTTTCTTTTTTTCAGTGTTCTTACAGTCTGAAAACCTCAAAGGGACATTAATGATATGCAATGCACTTGTCTGATATGTATGCATACCATTACTCCTAAATCCACACATGCACTTGAATATGCTTATATGCATCCAGCATCTATCTGCATTTTTTGTAATAGCCCAGTAAATAAATACCCCTTTGAATGATTTATAATTCCTTTTTGAGGAAGGAGGGCTATACTGCTTGCTTTTTTTTTTTTTTCCTCTCTTTCAGTGTAAATCTAGTTTGCTGGCCATCACGTCATTTAAAAATTTAACTAAAATAAGCTTTCTGTTTTCCTGGGAGGAATATTTTCATGTTTCTTTCTGGGTGTGGTCAGAATATTTGGCAGCACTTTGCTGAACAGAAGCGTGTGTGTGTGACTAATGCAGCAAACAGGCTAGCGCACACCATGCCATTTGCAGAGGTTATTCATTTCATACCATCAGATTGCATCATTTGTAATTTGTTTTAGTAATTCCAAAGAGGCCTGGAGATCAATGCTAAGTCCACTGTACATGTAAATACTTTCAATATAAGGCAGAGGCAACCAGGAAGAATGCTATGAAACTTATGTGAAAAGTGGGGGTGGTGGAAAATGACACTCTGCCTGCGTGTCAGGGGTCTATAAAGGAATGTCTATAAAGGAATTTATTAAAAGGAGAGCTTTTCATCAGTGGGTTGTCTGCAGCAGGGTAATTTGTCACAGCTGACAGTTTTCACTTCATTGCATCTCTAGTTATACCACTTCAATGCTGCTTTTTTAAAAAAAATATTATTAAATTTATAGTACTTTTAAAAAAGGGGCTGAGATTCTTCCTTTACTATAAGAGAGACCAAAAGCGTGAGCATCTCCTGGCTGACTTGCCCGTGTCCTGGATGACTCTAACTCACACATCACAGTGTATGCTAGAAAAGGTTGCATTTAGCTCTTGTTCTTCTGGTTTTCCTGGTACGGAGGTCTTGTTGTGGCTATCAGTTTGCTCCATTATATCTGAGCTATCTCCAAGTCTTGCTCCTGCCCCTTGTTCTTATGTTGCACTGTTCCTGGCTATCCATTGAGAATTGGAAACTATCCTTCAGCTTTATAGCACCTGCAAGGGAGAATCAGAGAGCTGAAACGTCATGAAACAGCAGGAGTTAGACCCTTGGGACCCACTTTTGAACACAGGGGGATTTCAGGCCTTCTTGCTCCCCATAGGGCTTGTTAAGGGAAATGAGAAAACATGATAAATATATCCGTGTAGGACTTTGACATTATTGATATTTTATTGTGATAAATAGAGTATTGTATTAAGAATATAATAAGAACAGGTGTTGGAAATCAGTCTTTATGACAACTAAGACTGTTCAATGGTCCCATGTATAGCCCCAGCCCGGCTGAATCAACAGATTGTGTAAGAAATGTCAGACTTAGAACACAGGTATTAATTTTTTTTTTGACCGGAGGAGGAACATGTCCCGCTGAAGCATCACTTCTGAGGGAGAACCAAAATGAGACAACAGAGATGAATAATTAAGGTGGACTTACGTGGACTTTTCAGTTAATGAAGGATAAAGAACTAGGAGCACATGGAAAAACACCAAGAACTTTTCAAAGACAATACCTATTGTATAATGCTATGCAAATATCTGATGATTTTGTGTAGGCCTTTGCCACTCGCTGAAGTGATGGTTGTAAATAAAGCAAGCCTAGAGTTACCCAGTGTCAGGTGAAAATCCTTTAACAGGGCTCCATTCTAATTGCATTAGAAAAGCAATGGTGTTTGGATGGCAAACTTCCCCAAACAGACAAATACACTTGGAAACTCTTTTAGCAGCTGTGTGCAAGCAGTTTAAGGTGATCACAGAACAAAGCAGATCACTTGCAAACATTTCAAGAGTCGGATGCTCAAGATGCCATTGGAGTAACAACTGCAGGTAGTATTTGGATAATACAGAGGTTTATGTAAACACTACTATGAAGTGCAATAGATTTTGGAAGAGTGTAACCAGGAGCTTAGAGGAGGTCGAAAACCACTGGTAGTAAATAAAATAAACAACTGAAAACCTAAGTGCTTGTCAAGGCAGGAATGCTGCAAGGTGTATAGATGTCAGATTTATTAAGACAATCATTGACATGCCCATGCTAGTGAGAAAGGGAAATAAACCCTCTGATGGACAGAAATCTTAATAGGATTTGCAAAGCTATGGCAATTTGTTGTGGAGACTGCCATTCATGTGCCACAGTTGTGAGTACAAAATTAAACTATTACAGAAAACTTTCCTGGCTGATTCTCTTGCAAACGCATGATCAAAGTAGACCAGTAGCTTAACCCACAAGCCTACAAAGAGTCCTGTGCTCATTTTTTGAAAGACTATGCTGATTAAAACTGCCTACAATCCCTTTCACTACCACCAAAAGGAGCTCTAGACAGCTGTGGAGTACACATGGTGTACTCCATCACGTAGGACAGGAGACCTGGTATCTAAAGGTTGAGGGTGGGGATTATGCTGGTGCATGGGCCTTGCCTTGGGGCGGATCTGCTCCATGTGTCTCTGCAGTTCTCCAGGGCAGGTGTGACAGAGGAGGCTGTGTCTGGCCCTGGCATCATTCCAAGCCAGGCAGAAAGATAGACCTGCACTGGGCATGTATGACGGGCTCTGAGCAGGGCAGTTCTCCTGTACCAGTCTGCTGGGCTAGCAAGTTTGACTTTTTCCATCACCTAAAGGAGGAGACTAGTTCTTTTCTTGTGCCTACATCCCTGATTGGAATTCAAACCTTCATCAAAGTCTTCCCTGCAGAAAACCACAAAAGCCAGATTGCAAATTCTTCTCAAATTAAACCAAGCTCTTTGTTTTGTTTGATTTCATGTCTAGCAGTGAGCTCTTTCATAGGCTAGTTTCCTAAAGTAATTTATTTCATTTATGCAACTGTGCTGTCCCTATGCGTCCGTCAGCCCCTTCTTCACAGGTTTGAAAAGGTTGTCTAGATTCCATCACATGTGACCATGAGGTAGAATTCTCAATGATGGTCTGCCTGAGAGGATAACTTTTATGCAGTGGAGTGATTATTTTATTTAACCTTTATAACACTATATGACATGTACTGCCTTCTGTCCAGTCACAACTGAAGGACAAAGAAAACAGCTGATACAGAAAGTGGATAATGACGTAAGGAAAGCAAGTAATCTAGTTGATGCTGGAGGAATTCAAAGTCTTGTAGCAGGGAGTAGTTGTTGGAGCTTGAAGATGGGAACTAGATTTGCTGTGGCACAAGGGGACAAAGGTGAGGGAAGGAAGAGAATGCTTACAGAGAACATAAATTCCCAAGGAAGTGGTGTGGCCTCCATTGTGCTGCACCTGGAACAACGCATGCTTATAACGCCTTTTAGACCAATCTTTCATTCTTCATCTCCTCCCGACTGAGCAGCAACTGCCCATAGTTTCTGCTGTTGAGTCAGTGGACTATCTATTCACCTCTCATTAGCATGGTTTGCTATTTTCCAGACACCTCTGCCTAGCTTACGTTGACAGCAAATCATCAGTATACCCTATTCTGTAGGCCATGGATACAATTCTTTACCCTTCTTCATGCAAACTGTAAAGTTCATGAACTCCTTTAAGTCCACATACTTGAAAGAGGTCCTCCTCATGTGCTCCAGCAGTTTTCCTTGCTTCTGTTAAAGAGGACGCTTCTCTCTACTGTGCTGCTCCTTCCTGGACCATCACGGTTATGACTACGCTGGCTGGTGCGAGATGCCATAGGGCTGCTCTCAAGATCAGACTTGCCTATGCTGCATGTAAGCCAGTAAGAACAGCAGCGGGTGTGGCCAAGACTCTTTCCCTGAAACACTCATGTCTGCATGGCAGCGCCTGGCAGCTTGGATGGGCAGAGAGTAAGGCCAGGGGACATCCAGCTGATGTTCCTTCAGAGACCTGGCTCCAGCCTGGGAGCTAATCCACCACATAGTGCTTGTTCTCAGTGCCCTTACTGTTCCTTATAGGGAAGTGTCTCAATTAAAATCCCATAGTTTAGTCTGGTAGACTACTGTTTAAGTGGTAGCCACTTAATTCCAGCTTCCTAATCAAATAGCACTTAGGTTGAAGGCACTGCTGGAACATGCTGGGCTCACATAAGAGACAAGAGCTGCAGTGCAAATGACAACTTCTTGCCCTCTCATGTAACAGGAGACCATTTTTGTCTTCCTGATTTCCTTCCTTCTTCTCCTTTTTTTGTGGTTATCTTGAAGGGTGATTTTGAAACTCAAATGTCTTCTGGTACACTCACATAAGAATTTTTTGTTTGAAGGCTCTTGGGAAAAAATGCAGAGTTGTGCTTAAAATAAAAAGTGTGTTTGTTTATTTTTAAAAAAATCTTGGCCTAAAACAAGAGAAACTTGAATGGTGTCAATAACGAGAAGAAGTGCTTTAGTTCTTAGACTTGTGTCAATGAGTCATCTCACATGGAGTAGGTCTGAGTCTGGAATGAGAGCTTGATCTCACTGGAGGATTCAAGGGTAAACCCCTGGGCAATGGCTTCAGCTTTCACTCTGCTTTATAGCTCTTCATGTTTTGGAGCAGCATAAGGGCCTGAGCAGATGCTGTGACCTGATATCTCACCCTGGCTCCCTGTCCAGCTGCCACACAAGGTGGCCTCTGTTGTCTCTTGCTTGATACAGTAGATGCTACACTGAGTTGGCTGCTGGAGCAAATCCTGAAGCTGTTTCTGCCTGCTTTTTGCAGGAATGCGTTACTAAAATGACTTGCTTATGGAACTGTATTATTGAGAGTGGTGTGCGTATGCACACATCATACCACAAATGGACACAGAAAATCACAGACACCGTATCTGAAAAATGCATGGATTTTTTTTCTGGTTTTTCATGTTTTGTGGCCCAAGAAGATGGTATTTTCCCATTTCAGACTTTTGACAGCTAGAATACCTGTTTCTCCCTCTGTCTTATGCTCAAGTCACCACTTATGTGTTTCTTCTCCTTCTCTCTTCCATTTTTCACACTGTTTTGAGTTGCTGCTTACTTATCCTGGAATTACAAAATCACTCATAGAAGCAGGTACCTAGCAAGTAAACACAGCACAATTAAGTCTTTCTTTGTTTTGTAACAGATAAAGAGGAATCTTGGGTAACCTGATATAGTGGGATATCCCTGCCCATGGCCGGGGGGCTGGAACTAGATGATCTTTAAGGTCCCTTCCAACCCAAACCGTTCTATGATTCTATGATTCTATTCTATGAAATTAAAACAAGATAGACAGAGACAACACACAAGGAAAAGGCAATAACTGCTCCTTCAGCAAATAGGGCAACCACACAGAGAAAGTAGGAAGTTTTCACAAACTCTCTGCTAAGATGGCTCTTTGTGTCCCACTTGCTCACAAACCTTCTTCCTGCTAAGTAGGGGGTTCATCTTCATTCCCTGCAGCTCTGCGTATGGACAGACCCTACAAATTCGTGCAGACCATGCAGGGTAATGCATTCAACTTTAGCTGCCTGGTTGCTTACACCTGCACTGGCTGACCTCTTCTCTGGATGAGCTGTAAGGTGCCAGCACCTTTTCAAAGCCAAAGCACTTGTCCTGAGGCCTTTCCATTTAGATTTATCGAGCAAGAAGCTGAAAGTTCACTCTCCCATTCAGTTTTTGCAATGATACAAGGGGGAAATTTAGCTTGTTGAATAAATAACAACCAGGTGAGCCATACTAGAAAGCCATCTACACTTGCCCAAGGCCACAGGTGGCAGGTCTTCAGCAATTCTGTGAAAGACATCAGGATGCAATGACAAGAGAACTGGAAACCTTAGAAAAGCAAAGTTCACCCTACAGAGTGGCCCTTCCCAAAGCATGTCTTTGAAGTCAGAAGCAAACAGATGCGAGCAAATCCTCATCCCAAACACCTGCTCTTGCCAGGTTAATATGTTGTGGTCAGTGCTGTGCTAACACAGGATTTATCCAGAGGTGGCTTATATCCGTGGCACACTGGCAGAAGAACATAAGTCTGTCTGCACCTGCTCATCTGGCACACTCCGGCCAGAGCAGCCATGCAACCTAATACACACCAGGATTGCTAGTGCATAGGCACGTTCTCTTGTTCCATCACTGTCTTTTGATTTACTTTCCCTTCTGGCTCCTTTGATTTAGCCTGCGCTGGTTTTGGTGTCAGCATGGTGGTAGCAAAGTGCCTCCCCTTGGTTATGTCTGTGGAGGCAGCAAGGGCTGAGAGAGGGCTCAAAGGTTCACTTGAGTGTTTGGAAAAAACACCCATGTTGTCTGTCTTATAGCTCACACAGGGAGTGGTCTCTAGTTTTTTCTATACGGTGGTCCTCACCACAACCAATTAAATCATTCATATTGATTAAAAACAAACAAACCAACCAAACACAGGAGAGGATAAGGATCACAACTGCTGCCTTGCAGGCTTGCCAATCTTTGGAACAGCCTTGAAATGAGTCCTGTGTTTGAGAAGCACAGGAGTCCTAAGCTGGTGTGACAAGCTGCCAACCTTGTCTCAGGGAAGGAGCTGGAACCCATCAGGGGTAACTGTTTGAACAAGAATCCCCTATTCATTCCTGAAATCTGCCGGTTCTATGGAGAACAGGAATATTTGTTGTTACACCCAACAATTATCCTCTCAGATAATACCATCAGTTATGGAAAATCACAATAAGCGTTTTTTCCCTTTAGGAAGTGAGTAAAAACTGATGCTTTTGCCAGACAAGCTCCTCTATTTAAAGCTAGTGCTAATGAGGCAAAGCAGGCTGCAGTCTGAAGCAGCAGCCTGCCCCTGGCCCCAGACCAGCCCTGCTGACACTTCCACCAGCAAAGATGGAGAGCTTTTTTCCAATATCGAATTTTTCTCAAGCCCTGGCTGCCATTCTGCTATTGTCCTGCAAGCCCAGAGCCAGACTGTGGGCCATGGCAAGCAGTGGGAACATCCCCATACCTCTCAGGAAGCCTGAGCCCCTTTCACACACACCCCCCACCCACCAAGGCTATGGAGATGCTCAGGCATCATCCCCTTGTTTCTCACAGAATCACTGGATCATGGAGTCCAACCATTCCCATCAATCACTAAACCATACCCCTCAGCACCTCATATACCCGTCCTTTAAACGCCTCCACGGAACGTGACTCAACCACCTCCCTGGGCAGCCGTTCCAGTGCCCAATGACCCTTTCCGTGAAAAAGTTTTCCTGATATCAAGCCTGAACCTCCCCTGGCAGAGCTTGAAGCCATTCCCTATTGTCCTGTCAGCCTGCACAGGGCTTGTTTGGAGGAGCATGGGAGCTGCCATAAACACACTTTCAAAAAACACACTCATCCCTGCCCTTTGGAGTAGAGAGGAGACAGCAGCCCCACCAGGTAGCAAAGAGGTCTCTGCAAATAGTTGAGGATGTTTGGAGTCATTGTCCCAGCATGGAGCTGTGCCCCACATGTGGCATCACTTTGTGTAAAGGGGGCCCCCCAAGCAAGGTCACATGGCACCTGAGATGTCTCCAGGTGCCCATTCTGCAAGGTTCTTGCACTGTGGGCCAGGTGGAGAACCTGAGTGAAGGGATGTGTGTGTGATGGGATGCTTTGCCCCTTTTCCTCCTGGACATGTGCCTTTCTGGTAAGACCTGGAATGGCACTGAATGTGTTCTCTGGTATGCTCCTGATGCTGGTAATTCAGCAAAAACTGAATGGTGCCAAAATTGCATCTGCTCATGCAGATTTCCTCTGTTTAATTTGTACTGATTGTGAGAGTTGTTCAGTTTTTGGCAACCCAATGAACTAGGTAGCACTGATGACAGTAAGCCTAGTAACGCTTTCATTCCTAGGCCAGGTGTCAGGCAGCCGATGCCAAAAATGACATGCAGATTTTCACCTTCTGGCAGCGGAGCTACAGTGAAAACCTCAGTACCACGTCAGTCCTGTTGGCTTTAAAAGCAAGAAGAGCAAAAATAACCTTAGAACCAACTCTTTAAAAGTGTGCAAGCATCTAATAAGCTTTAAAATCCGTAAGTGGCAGGTATCTAAACACCTTTAATTTTTATTTGTTTCAAAAGAGACTACACACCTGAAATCCTTAAGAAACAGAGGCTTTTATGCATCTCCCATGGCTTTGATTTTTCTTTCCTCATATTAGTTCATGTCAGTAAAGCTTTTGCAGGGGCAGAGTTCAGTCGGGAAACATTCATTTAGCTGGTCCTATGGAGAAACTATTCATTTTTAGCACTTCAGTATCGCTATAACTATACTCAGTCTTTAGAGGCTTTGCTGCATTTACCAATTTAAGACTGGTCATTGAAAAATCTCTGCTTTTGAGATGCAGCCCTGGATCTTGAACTTGTCCTCCTGTCTTAATAGGTGGATGCAAAAGTTGAAAATCTATCAACAGTAACACATAAAAATAGTAAGAGCATGAGCAAAGGTAAGTTCTTTTGTTCAAAAGTGCTCAAGTGTTTTTTGAAAATGGCCTTTAAGGTCAGCAGTAGATTTGAAGATAAAATGAAAGGTCTGATGCACCCTAAAGGGGGAAACACTGCAGCCCACAGAGGTAAAGCTTTAAGGTTGTAATATTGATGGCCTCAAGCTGGCATGGATCGGGGAAGACAGCTTGCCCTGAGCTATGATAAATCACTAAGACAGGTGTTCTAAAAAATTGCCCTTAAGTCATAACTTATTTACAGTGCTGTTACTGCATGGCTGTATCTAATCCTGTTACAAAAGATTTAATGAAACACAATAAGAGATTTTTAACTTCATCATACACAAGGTAAATTAAAAGAAAGGCTCTTATTTTTTTGTTGTAAGAGCTGCATGCAATAATGCCTACCAACAGGAGACTGCGAATAAAGGGAATCATGAGGAGAACGAGTCATTGGAAGAGGAAGTGGAAGATAGGCTTTGGGCAGCATGGGCATTGCCCTTTCCTTCCTCTCCACTGCCTGGCAATAGGGGCAGGTTCCATGTAACTCCAACATGTGCTTTTAAAACAAACTTTGCAGAATCACAGAATGGTTGGGGCTGGAAGGGACCTCGGGAGATTGCCTAGTCCAATACCCCTGCTATGGCAGATTCACCTGAAGCAGGTTGCACAGGAATGCATCCAGGCAGGTTTTGAATATCTCCAGAGAAGACTTCACAGCTTAGTGAAAAATAACTCAGGAGGTCCATCACACATTAGTCAAAGTAGTAAAGATCTCTGTTACTTGCTTCTCTCTTCAGGTTGTCAGGTCAGCCAAGCACTGGAAGAAGGTTGGACGACACTAATGGCTCTTCACCATTAAGCCCTCTGACCATCTGAACTGCAGAATCATTCACAGAGCTGAAAGGTAGGAAAGGGGTGGCCAAATGTGGTGTTTTGGTCATGCAGGGATAGCTAATCAGAGGCAGAAAGGCACACCACTACCTGGAGGACCTTGTGATGAACTAGTGAAAGCAAGTCTAAATATCACCAGTTCTTAGTCCCACATGCAGAATCCTGGAACACAGCTGGAGTGCTGGATGTCTGAAGGGTTGTTTTTTTTCCCTTAACAGGTAGGTTTGGACTGGTCAGATGCCCCCACTGCCCTCACAGCACTTGACATCTCCAACCCACTAGTATTGCTCTGGCTGATGGCTTGATTTGAGCTGAGGTGAACAAAGAGTACGCTGCCAAGCCACAGCTCATTTTATCACTGTTGGTGGCAACCTTGTTACCTAGCAGGCTGGGGCATTGCCAGCAAGACAAAAATCCTGGTCCCTAGGGTTTGTTGCTGAGTGCAGCACTGAGAGTGATGACTGTGAACCAAATAAACTGTGGCAAGTTTTATTTCTAACCACAGTGTTTAAATGTCTTTAACATCCAAGGATTTGTTCTATGCATCAAACAAATTTAGACCACATTGTGGAGCTTCACATTTGGATTTCACTTTAAGCCAAAGGCAAAGTGAAATGCCAAATCTGATGGACTGAAACAAGTGTGAACACCTGATTCTCTGCATGAAGGAAAGGAGGAGTCTGCTAGGTTAAAATAAAAAAAAAAAGAAGTGATGTGAAGTCACTTTACAAGGCAAAAAATCCTAAATGGGACAAAAAAGTCAGGTAAATCTTACCCCCAGCAGCACCTCTTAATCCTCACCTCCAGGTTCACAAGCCAGGTCTGTACCTCCTGGCACAGCTGCCCTGCACTGATCTCTGATAGGCAGTTTTGCAGGAGTCTGGGAAGATCTTTCCCTGGGTAAAGTCACATGGAGATCCCTCATTTACCCTCACTGGATAAAGAAATCTTAGGATAGATATTGATCTCGGTCATCACTTGCTGGGACACTTTCATTATTTGATTATGGGTGCGCATTCCAGTTCTCTGTGGTGCAGAGCTGATTATTTTACTTTCTTGCCCTGATGTGCAGCCCTGTGCAGTAAAAGCTCCACCATTATCAACTAAATTCCAGTAGGGATAAGCTTCCTTGGTGGCAAAATTAATGGCCACATTATGGAACAAATGTGAAACAACTGCACGTAATAGAATTATTTTGGATTAGTGCTGCTCCAACTGGCAGCAGATAGCCAAGTGCTTTCAAGACTCAAAATTACAAAGCCTTGCTATCTTCTCTGATTACGAAGCACAGGGTATGCAAAACAATACCTAATATTATTAGCATTCAGAGTATAAGTGTTGGGGGGAGTAACATCATTTTTATCATTATTTTACTTGTACAAAAGCTTATAGAATTTCCATCATCATTCACAAAGGCTCAAGGAAATGCAAACGAAAGTATTTAACAGAAATTTGGCTCCTCAGTTTCCTAATTCTGTGTGTGTTCATATGAAAGTAGGAGAGAAAGGACATGCAAGTGCCCATTTTCTCCTCTCAGTTACATTGCAGTTCTATTCATTTGGACCTAACATTTTTCAAAGGCAGTGAAGTGCACAAGTCAGGTTTTGTTAAAAGCAGCTGTGGTAAATATTTCAGTTTTGGGGAGATGGAGAAATTGTCTGTGCTTTTCAAGCATGTAATAATAAGGTTTTAATTATCTCTGGGTTGTGTATGACAGAAAGCTTACAAGCACTCGTCTGTGTCTGTCTGCAGTGCTTGTGAGAAAATGAAAATTAGCAGTATTTAGCAAAACTGAATGAGACAAAGGCTGGAAGACTGAACTCACAGCCTGAGTCTGCTTCAAAAACTGTCTTTCAACTCCTGCAGGAAACATTTGGGCTATCATTAATATTTTACTTATTAGACTAAAGCTGATGAAAAATCTGCTCAGAAGTATCCAAAGTCACACGGGCTTTTCCTTTAACTGTTGTAAAGCAAGTGTCCAGTGTGTTTAGTTCAGAAACAGATCTGTCCTGGATTGCTGGCCCTGCTAAGGGGAGGGACCCATCAGTGCTTACATCTGGCGTGCAATATTACTGCTGAGCAGGGTGGGATACGGGACTGAAGGCAATGCCTGCTGCTAACAGGGAACAAATCTGATCACTTTAATTGCCCTGTTTGGGTGAGAAGACAGTGAAGAGCATGTCATACAGAAAATGCCCGTGCCAATTTTAGCCCAGACACTGTTACTGTCACTGAATATGTCAGGTGGCACCAGGACATTAAATTTTGGGGTGACTTGCTCATCACCATCGCTATGGGCTCCCAAGCTGCTGGCAAGGTAGCCAGAGGACCCCCTTTGCCTTGGCAAGATGAGTTTGTGCAGAAGTACGAGTTGGCCCACGAGTCCAGAGGAAAGGCTTATGAGCTTTGCAAGACTCGAAGAAGGTGTCAGATTTAGAGTTGTGAAATCTTTCCAGTGAACTAAGGAAGTTTCCTAAATGTTGGAATAATCCCTTGTTTCCTTTTGAGTCCCTGGGAATTGACATTTTCTGTTTTTCACTCTAAGTGGAAATGTCCTCATTTTAGACAGTAAGTCTGCTGCAAACCCTCTTCCCCTCCATTAGGAGCCAGCAATTACGTACCTCTTGTTGCATGTCAGTTGTGTGCATCAGGAAGCTGGACTTGCAAAGCAAAAGTTGGGAGCAAGCATGCCTGTATTTGGTTCTTAAGACTTTGCTTGGTTCCTACAGGAAAACACAGCCTTGAAGCTGCAGCACGTTCCTGTTCCCGTGTCAGCCCCAGCGAACTACATGGCCCCTGTATTTTATCTGTCATCTGCAGGACAAGTATTAGAGTACATCTTTGCCTTGTGTGCTTAGACTACAAACGAATAACAGCCTCTAGCCTGAAACTCATGCCCAAGTGTAGGCTTCCTCACTTAAAAGCCACTATTTTTTCCTACAGCAGCATCGTATTAGGTTTTTAACACACTGACTAGATTGAAGGCTTCCTCTGTGCAGCCTGGAACAGAAGCAGCTAACGATACACATCGTGGCTCATGTCAAATCAAAGAGAAATCAGAGTATACAGCTCCAAACCTAATTCCAGCTTCTGTGAAATCAGAATGGCCCCACTATGTGATTACTAATGCTTGATGGTATTTGACTACAGCACTTCAGCACAGTTTCCCGGAGTCATCTGTTACAGTTACAACCCTCCTGCAATTTTTGAACAATAGCGATTGGGTGTCATTTGGCAGTTTGAACTTCAGGAAGCTCTGTATTTCCCCATGACACAATGTTATCTAATGTACTGCAGAATTGCAGCAGCTCTGAAAGCTAGCATAGGGGTTTATGACTTAAGGTAAATAATAAAATTCATTTACTGCTTATTAGACATGAAGCAAAAACATTTCTGGCATTCCACCTCCCCGCTCCTGAAGCAGAGGGAACATGCCATTTGAATTTAAGGTTCTTTGCCAGTGGTTTTAGAGGAGCACTTTACACCGATGGCCCTGCCCAAATGCATCTCCTACGCTCCCCTACTTTGTCTGCTGTAGTAGAGGGAGATGCTACATGCTGCTCCCCAAACTTGGCCACGCAAGAGGGAGCAGGGAGGGGGCTGTGGGGCTGAGCAGAGCCCAGCTAGGGATGCAGCCCAAGCTGGAGAGCCGTGAGGCAGGAGAGGTGGGCAGTGGGTGGCTCATGGCTTGCTGGCTGACCTGCCTGAGAGAAAATATCCTCTTCGACATGCCATTTGGGGCACAATGTGGATATTAGGGAGTGGCATAAACAGCATCCAGGGCCTGGTCTGGAAGGTGCTACCACTTCTTATAGAAAGCGCATTTTAGGGACAGACACAGTCTGTGGTGCTGATAGTCTTCCTGTCTTCAGTAATTGAATTGCGTTTGTTATTTACTGTAGAAAACCTTTAGGTATGCCCTATGACAGTTATTAAAAATTAATTGAGGGTTTTTAGGCTCTTTCTTCCTCACTGCCCATTTTTCTTCCTGCATTTTGAACAACTCTTTCTATTTCATTTCCCCTCATTTCATCACCTTTTATTTAGTGGAAATTATGTCCCTGTTACACAAAGCCATATTATTTCCGCAAATTTGGCATTTGATTGTTTCTTACGTTGAGAAAGAATGTGAGTGTGAGACAACCAACCGGCTAACACACTTTGCCACATGAGTGCTTCTGAGGGACAGATTCTGCTTTTGATTACACTGACATAAACCAAGTTGTTTTCTGACATATATTCATGGTATAGTCAGATTTGAGGTCTGTAATCCTCTCAACTCCATCATCATGTCAAAGAAACAAGCTTTTGAGGAAAATATTTATTTTTTTTTAATAAAAAAGTACTTTGAAAATCGTATTGGAATTAAAAAAATATTTTATGTACTTAGCAGCACTTTAACTTGATGTGCTTTCTTATTGAATATTCACAATGCCCATATGTTAGCTGCCAGTGCTGCCTCTTGCCTGTTACCATGATCTATTTCCAGCACATAAACTGTTCAGGATAGGATTTTCCTTTGAGATTAACCCCTCAGATTTCCATTCACAGTGCCACACACAGTGTACATTTAAAATGCTATAAAAGATATTAATAATTCCTGAATATACAAAGCAGAGCACAGAAAGAGAAAGGCTAGAAAAGCAAAATATAATTCTCCCCACTGAAATTTAAGCAGCATAACGAGATTAATTCTCCAGCTCTTGCGAAAAGCGTCATGGGATCTTTAAAGACCACAGACAAACTGGGCCAAGATCTTTAAGTCCCTTCAAGAGTAATGCTCCCTTCACACCATATAAACCATATAAAAGAACCACTGAGGGAAAGCCTCCCAACAATTTAAACAGCTGTGTAACATGTAACCTGACGCCAGGAGGGTTTATGTGTCCATGCACCTAGTGCATCCTCCTGATTAGTGCCGAATGTTGTGCAACATGTTCCTGCCAAAACCAGACGAACGTGTGTCGCCAACGGAGCGTAACGGACAATGCACGGTGGGGAGGAGGCATCACCTCATTATGGCAGCCTCTTGAGCAGATGTTCGTGACTGCCTAGGCTGCTGCAGATGCATTTAATGGGATCAACTCCTCAGATGAGAACTCTTCAAAAGAAGTGTATTAATAGTTGCCTATATTCTCCTCTTAACGAGACACATCATCTGCTCAGGACTGAAATACAGGCACATCAGACCAGGCAACCCCAACACTACTGACAGCAGTGAACTGTTTCTCTGAAGGACTCTTTGTTAGCTAAGCAAAACACCGTGAGTTGAGCTGTTGTCTCTCCTTACCCTTATGGGTGGCTGGACCCTTGCACAGAGGTCCTTGTACCCCTTGGGACAAGGGCTTTCCTCGTCCCTGCAAGATAGATGTGAGAAATGGAAGGTTTTCCAGAGCTTATAAGGGAAGCAGGGGTTTCCTCCTGTCCAGCAGCATGCTGTGGCCGGCCTGTCCTTGCTGCCTGAAATCTATGGCCCCCTTAGCTAGGAGGGCAATTAATAGCTGTAGGTTGTGCAGACACAACTTAATAAGTGTTACTGACAAAACACCAACTTGAGAAGAACCTACACATGCACAACCTTTAGAGAGAAAGGAGAAGCTTATAATGTCCTCATGAATGCAAAGAAAAATGGCATTGCCAGATAGATAGCAAGTTCGTGGTGAAACGGTGCATCTCCAGATGAAAGGAAGGAGCGTGCAGTCAGAAATGAGCCTGGCAGCAGGGAAGAAGCAATGGTAGGGGAGTTCATCAGCCTACCCACAGCATGGGGACCTTGCACAGACTCTAGAGAGATGGTTTCTTGTATGCAAGTGTTGGATATTAGAGTAACTAGTACAAGAGCTTACACATCAGAGGGAAACTTCCTGATTCAATCTTAATTAACACACAGGAGTTAATTCAAAGAAAATTACTGTAGCTGAATACTAAATAATTAGAGACAACCATATAATCAGACTCACAAAGGGAAAATAAAACACTGGAAAGTGACATGGTTCTGCTAAGCATTGAAAAATAAGGTGAACAGGTTAGTTTAAAAGGCTTTAAAATTAAATTAAATCCCTAGAACATCACCGGCTCAAAACAGTTATATAGTGTCAGAAGATATGCCTACAGTTGAATAAAAGGGAACCAGACGGGGCAGAGGAATGTCAAGTGGCAAGATTTAAGAGGTAACTTGAGCCAGTCCTTCAACATTTGGAAATCTGACCCTCCTGAGGGCAATAAACAGGATTATAAATTATGGTAGGTGATAAATTACCAGGAAATCAGAAGGATCAACATCGGCTTGAAATGAATATAGCTAAAAAAAACAATAAAGATAAAAAGATGTTTTCTTAAATCTATCAGAAATGATAGATGTAGGAAAGCATCTATTGGCCTGTGACAGCTCCAGGGATCGAAGGAAATAACTAAAGGACGACAAGGGTATTTCTTACAATTTAAGTTATGTTTCAGTGGAAGTCTTTACCACTGATCATGTTAGTTCTTTTCCTAAGGATGAGATGAAGCTGCTGAGGAAATATCACCACTGAGAAGTTGGAGAAAACTAAAAAAGTTGTTTGTTACTACGTTCAGGTAGTATATCCAAGACTGGGAAGGCACTCCACCCCTTAAGGAGGCTGATGGGGTGAAAAGGAAAGCTTTTTGTGTGCCTGAGGACATCAAGTGGCAAGTTTATCCATTATTTAGCCAACATCAAGGAAGAATCGGGCAATAATCACTAATTGCAATATTTGTACATCAGAACTGTTGAAAATCTTACAGAACCTAGACCAGTAAGACATCTGGAAGCAGAATAATTTAGATTTCTAAGGAGTCCTATTCAGGCCTCACCCCAAGCAGCTGAAGAGTGGAAAAGTGAGAGCCAGAGCATTACCATGATCTGAATATTGTGCAGGAGACAGAAAGCAGCGGGTAGAGGTAAAGGTTTGTTTTCATTATAATAAAATGTTAAAAGGCAGGAGATCCTGTCCTGTTGCCTGTATTATTCACTACATTTACTGATGTTTTGGAAATTAGGGTGGATTGTAAGATAATAAAATTGTTGGTGATTCAAAGAAGGAAGTACAGAAAGATTAATTAACACAACATTCCTGGCATGATGCTTGCCCAGTCCTTTTTTAAAAGCTTCAGGGATGGAGACTTCACTGTTCTCCTTTGTCAGTCTGCTCCAGTGCTGCACAGTCCTTACTATTGCAGAAATTTTCCTGATGAGTAACCTATCTTCTTTGCTGTGATGCCTGGTATACCCTTTATCCAATCCGCAGAAGACACCAAGAAGAGTTTGTTCGTTTCCTGTGACTTTTTTTTCATATTTAAAGATTTATTTTTATGTTTAGTGGCTTATGTGTGTCTTAGGATTCATAACAAAGTATTTAAGGACTCATCACTTCTCACTTGAGTCTCCTCTGTTCTAAGCTGAATTCCTCCAACCAGACTCACTACCAGCCCCTAGAGGACAAATCCATGAATCACTGAGATGTGAATGGGACACAACCTTACCAGCACCACATATAGCAGAAGAATTACATCATAATTCACAGACTGGTCATTTTTATCCATCATAACACAGCTGTTGTCTATTTTGTGTCTGAATTCTTGATTAGTAGTGAATTTTCAGACTCCTATACCCCCAAGCTGCACTACCCTGCTTTGATCGGTTGTTCCCCTCATATGTTTCTGAAGTTTGCTATTCTTATTTAGTTACTAAAACTTTTAATTTATCCTTTTCCAGTTGCACTCTATTTCTTCCAAGCCATTTCTTCAGTCTGTCAAGATGGTTCTACCTTCCTGTCTTGTCCTCTGTCATCACTGCAGCTTCTCCCAGTTTAGTCATTCATGTAATTAAAAAGCATATGTCTGCTCTCTCATGTAAGTAACTGTTGAAAATCTTGAGTAGTGCTGGACACTGTACAGACACTACTGAACCTCAGCAGATACTTTTTGTAAATTTGAGAATGAGCTGTTGATCACTGCTCTCTGAGTACATGATTTTAACCAGTTATGGTGCTTCCTTACATTTATCTACTCCTTTTTTTTCCATGATTATTTATGGGAAGGTCATGCACGGCATGTTGAAAGCCTTGATAAACTAAAGGTATGCACGAGTAACTTCCTCCTTCTAACCAACAAGACCTGTCACCCTGCCACAGAGGGTAAATTATGTTAGTTTGACATAACAGTTCCTTGTTAGGTGTCATTCATCTGCTTTTTATCTTCCACATGCCCCAGATTGTTTGATTTCTTGCTCCATCATTTTTCTAAGAACTGAAGAAAAGCAACTGCCTTGTAATTCCTCTGTTCCCTTATAATGATGAAAACAATGTTGACCTTTTATTAAGCTCATGATTTATACAAGTTTGCCTCTGACACTCAATTCTAGCCATACTCCTCACTGGGTAGATCACACTTTTGACCTTACTGTTATGCTCAGGGACTTTCCCTCAATCTTTTCTCCCTTGCATTTGTTTTCTATGTTGATCTTGCCAGCTAGATCTCTGAGTATTTTGAGGGCTGCTTTCTTAAGTCCATTCTCTTTATTTTGGTCTTTTCTCTTCCTGCTTTTTTTAAGAGCTGTAGGATATGTCATATCATGGTGACACTTGTATAGGTCACCTTCATTTCCATGTTCCTACATAGAATCAAATTAAAAAAATCCTCCCTTATAGTTGCTTTCTCTACCCACTGCACTTAGAGTGCCTCTCGTAACACATCATAGGGTCCTGTGGACTGTCTCTACCCTGCTATTTTTCTCTTCTAGAAAATGCCTGTGTAGGAGTTAATGTCATTAATAGCAAGAGTTGTGTTTTGGGTGGTTCTATTAGTTGCTGAGAAAAAGTTACATTCATCTGATCTTCCTGCTATTGCAAAACCCTGCTGTGTTTATGCCTGTGATGATCTTCACCTTTTCTATTTACTGTGTGCCTTGATGTCTATGAAAGTATAAGGGAGATTTGGATTGTTTACACTAGGTAGGAGACGTGTGTAGTTCTTTCTCCCTTCTAATAACAGGTCACTGACATGTAAAGAACAAGAAATTTGAGAGGGATAAAAGGAATATTTTCTTCAACAGATTCATCATTGGGATGTTTATTGCCATGGGAACTCTCTTTAGCTGAGACCTAAGATTTGAAAAAACACAAAGCGTGTATGTGGATAAAGTATATTTCCAGATAGCATGTATATTGAAAACAGTGTTGAAGAAAGATGCCAAATCTCATTCTCTAAAACTTGAGCCAGTTTCTAGCAATAAAGTGCCAGAGTGACTCAGGAGGTACTGAAGTGGCTCACCCTCCCAAGACAACCAATTTTATGCAGAGTCTAAGGAAGCTTTCTGAGTCCCTAATGAACTCTACCACTTGTGGCATGTTTCTGACCTCCGCTGATATCAGGGCAATGCAGTTAGGTTGTTTCTCCCAACCCGCATACAGACGCATTTTCATCTGCACCAACTTAGAACTCTTACACCTTCCCCTGAAACATTTGCTGTGAGAATTTATGGAAGACACAACAAGATTTCCAGACTGAATCAGAGCAGGAGCTGCTTTCCTGTTCCTAAACTTCAATGGGTATTTGGCAACAGCTTCCAAACTTCTTTACTTACAATCCCACTTCCCGTGTCACTCAACTACTTCTGTTTGCCCTTCCGGACTTGTGAACCCTTCTACAGAAACTGCTGCTTTATGGCATCATGTGCTTCCCACATTCCCTTCCTCCACATCCACATCTTTCCTGCACTCCTACTTCACCCTGCCACTCACCCCCTCCCCTCCCTGCAGTTCTCTGGCTGCTCCATTCCTCTGTTTTGCTTCTGCACCTCTGCCCTGCAGATGCTGCCATTTCTGCTTAATTTCTGCTTGTTTAAGATACCCATTTCCTCCACCAAATGCTGTGAAAGTCTTACTGCACTTTCAGAGCCTCTCCAGACTTGCCTTTCCGTCCATTCTGCATCCCTCAGTATGTAAACCCAAACTGCGCAACACCGATTCGGCATCACATTGTGTCACAAGTGACAAAACTTGCTCATGACGGTTCTCAGATTTCAAGAGATGAAGAAGTCCATGTCAAGGGGAGCTAGGATTTTCCTAGATTGTTTTATTGGACAAAATTGCAGGGAGAGAAGAAGGAAGGTAGAGGCATGGACAGTTAAATTTGATCACTTATTAAGGGTTATGCTGCAGTGTGAGGAGCCCATAAAACATACACAAAGAGCAGTAAAAAGTAAGGGGCTGCACCTTCCTCAAGGAAACTATTAGATTTGAAAGTGAATGATAAGATTGTTAAGACGTCATTGTTCTCAGTAGAGCCTTCATCTTTTTTAACAGAGAAGGAATTCTTGTCCCACAGTGGGACAGTCCCACATATCTGCAGCACTGGCTGTAGATGCAAGTGGTTGCTTCCTAAGCAGGACAATGCTGGCTGTGGAGGCAGGACCGGTGCCTATAATTTCCCTTGTCCCTACCCACCCCCCCAGGTCCACCTCTGCACAGGCTAACAATTTGGTTTCAGGGAAAGGAAGGAATGGGATTATTTGGAAAATAGTGTAAAGAAAGAAAGCTTGCAACACATTAACGAGTGCTTTTCCTGGCTTTGTTCTTAAAGAAGAGATTTTTCCTGACTTAGAAGTACATACAATGGCAAAAAAGACAAATCCCCCAGAAAATTACTGGAAAAATTGCATAAGGAAGAGGCTGCTTAATTTCCAAAGTAATTTTCTGAAAGATTTTTCTTCATTGTCATTGAAGGTGTTTCTAAGAAAGAATCTGATTATTTTCCAAAGTTAAGACTGCCCTTGCTTAGACAGAAAATCACGTTTGCCATGTTTCCACTGTGGTGATTTACATTTTTCACTTTGGGCATGGTCCAGAAGAATTTACAGCTTGAGAGAGGGTCTTCCATCTTCCTAGGAAGTTAAATCATTGGCACTGCTTCAGCTTTTGTGTATAAAGAAGGTTAACATCCTATTGACTTATAAGGTTGAACGAACCACAAAACAGATGTTTGGATAGTCAATGGAACACTGAACCCAATGGAAAAATTCCATTTTGATCAATTTGGGGTAGGCCTAGTTGTCTTGTGGCTGTGCAGGATACTAAAATCTGGACTTCATAAATGAAACACTTGTTAAAAAAAAAGAAAAAAATTCCTGGAGAAACACAACCGCTTCAGGCTTTTCATTTTGCTTTTTTTAAACTGCGATAATCTCCGGCACGGATAGCCTAGGCCAAGTGGAATACATTAACATTAGTTATTCTAGTAATTATGGATTTTCAGATGATAGCCATTTCCTAATCACAGCTGGTCCTCATCTAAAATAATCCTGGTGCCATGATGTTAGCTTTTCAGTGACTTTTCACAAAGGTTGCTCTGGGAAAAGGGGTGGAGGGCCAACGGGTGGAGGGGTGTTTCAAAGCTGAACATTCATTTCATTCCCAAAGAGCACTGCTAGGGATCTCAGTTAAAACAGTGGATAGGGACTAGGATTAACCACAGCCAGTCTTTACCAATCACATGCACAACAAGCCATAATGCAGGCTTGGACTGTTCATCCCACAGGGCATAGTGATGCCTTCAGGCCTTACAGTCCAGCAGCATAATTAGCTGCTGCTGCTGTGGAAGTGATTTCTCTTTCACTTGCTATGTTTTATTGGCTTTTTCAGCCAGACATTCTAATACATACCATTTTTATGGTACACAGCAAATTTTCTTGCTCTCCATGCTAGTCTTTTTACCAAGCCAATCTCATTTGCTTTATCTTACCTGAAAAGGGATTACAGCACTAACATTTTTGATCTCACCTATGGGGTGAAGGGGAAAGGATGGTCCTTCTACCACATTATTAAAGCCTTTATTTTAAGCATGCTTATTATTGCTCACTTTCCCTAACATAAGGAGTTCATTTGTTGGACCAGCAAGAGCAGCACTGAGGCAAACAGACCTGCAGTGCGCATCGATCCCTCTGCATTGTAAGCGTTAGACTCTTGAGTCCAGCCCTTGGTCAGAACCTGCACGGGGACGGTCAAGGTTGTCGCTACATCTGGCATTATTTCAGCCAGATATGGTCAGGTAAGTGGTGATAAACAGAAAACTAGCAAGCGTCAGGTTTGTTCACTATGCCGTACTACAAATACCAGTGTGTCTCAGATTACATCATGGGCAGATTGTTTGTTAAAGGAAGCCTGGAGGTGAATCTGACCTTCATTCATTGCTAAACTGGGTAATGGAAAAAGCCTAAATTAAGACTCTTAGAAGGAGTAAGAGAGGTGGGGTTTTTTTTAGCAATTTGACCTGACAATATCTGTATAAGTAGAGGAAATACATGATGCAAAATGCAATTTTCTGTTAAGCCTCTGAATGTTAGCACCAGCGTAAAAAGAAGTGGTGACTTTGAAATATGAAGACATACTTACTTAGACAAGGAATATGGACTGCAAGATGAAGAGCTGATGAAAAGCAAGTCTGTGTGTTCCAACAGTCTTGTCTTGAAGTTCTACTTCAATTGAGGATAGTCATTTGAGGCCTTTGTTTCAGCTACAAAACTTTCAGATATGTTGACCTGCATTGATCTCTAAGACACTCTTAGACTTACATCAGAGACAAAGGTGGACCCAGTGTGTATAGAATCCTCCATGAACATTATTTACCTTCCTTCTTTCTTTTACTTCCTTTAGGTTGAGATTCATCTTCTCTGACTTCAGGTGAGTTAGATTAAGCTTCTCATCTGCTACAGTCAATAGAAGGAGACACACACTAATCATAAGGTGTAATTCACATTACTCACCCTCAATTTCACTTCTCACCACACTAAATGCAGTATCTGCAAGTGACTTGTCCTCTTTGCTGCCTTTAGATAGACCATGGACCCATGGCTCTGATTATATGGCTCAAGGTACATTTGATCACTGGTCATGCTAGTGTCCATGATGACTTTGCACTTCGTTGTCTCCAAAAGCCAGAGAGCTAAAAAGGAGAGAAACACTGCCAGTGGCATCCTGGGCACTCAAAGGAAATCTCACTTTGGAAATCTCACAAAGGGAATTAACTATTACTTTTCTCCTCCTTTTGCACTCTTCTCCTTTGAGCTCTGCTGAATTCTACTCTGTATATTTCATGTCCCTCTTCAGTTTTGGAAATAAACAGCTGACCTTGGGCTGGAGATTTGCCGTGGTTTATTGGTAAGTGAGCCCTGCTTAAACAACTCATTTCATCATCATATAATTTTGGTTTCTACTGTCATTCTTGTCTTTCTCCCCTATTAAACACTTTACCAAGTATGCATGTTATGCCAGGAAATGATTATTTTAGGTCCTAACTGGAAAAGCTCCTTTCCATTTCAAGGATATTTTGAAAGTCTGGAGGTGAGTTTGGGCATGTCTACATGGACAGGCCCAGACAAGTATGCTCATCTGCCATCCTCTGAGCTGATCAAATGGGAGCCGCTTCTGGTCTGGAAACCATTGAACCATTTTCTGTCAGTTCTATGCCAAAGCTAACAGGCCCTGCAGAGGAGGCCACATCTGTCTGCACCTGTCTGCATGAACATGCCCTATGTGTATAAAGCACTTAATTTTGGTTCTATCCTTCTCATTGGTTGTTCCTTTTGTTGCACACACATACAAAGGTGAATGCACATACAAATGTACACACATGCGTGCTCATATTCCCACTTTATGTATCTATTACAATCTACAGGGGCTCAAGTTGTGCCAGAATATCATGAGAATATTTTCTTTGCCATTAACAAATGCTCCCTTTGAAGTAAACAAGCAACTGAAAAGCATTCTGTCTCATCTTTATGCGAAATGTTGTACTGGTAGATAAACCAGATGACCTGATCATGAGTTCTTTCTCTAACTTATGATTTGTGATGTAGGCAAAACTAATCGAAACTCCGGAACTTGTAAACTTTTCAGTCCAGGCAATACACTCCAGAAGGAATTAACAAAAGAGAAGTGTTGTTTCAAAAGGCAAGGTTTTCCAGCTACATCTGCATTTAAGGTTCTCTCTGTGAACTCGCAGACTGTATTGAAAAGAGCAAAGGGAATAGAGATCCTGCATTTACCCATATGCAAACAGCATCTTGCTACACAGATGCAGACTGTGGTCTGAAACCAACTAACATGTTTTTTTACAGCCCTTGCTGCCCCCAAATCCTTGGAGGAATTCTGGCTGGTGCAGACTTCCTTCTGGAGCATTAGCAAAAAGCAAGCTGGAGCAGCAGTCTCATGTCAGCTTCAAAGAGCAATCCCCTGGCTCCATGCACAGAGCCAGTCCTCCTGACGCTGGTGTTCACATGTCTCTCCTCCCCGACTGGCTATGATTAATGTCTCTTGGAAGACCCCAGGTGTTCTGGGTGCCTGATGCTTATGACTGTGGACAGCTGTTTTGTGGAACACAACTGAGATGGAAAAAGTCTTGTACCCTTTCCCCCCTTTTCTCACATTAGTGGAAAAAATGCCTTCAGTAGTGTTTGAGAAATTACTTTTGCACACAGTGCTCTCATAGTCTGTGGAGGGCACATACTGATATATGAAGTGGGTGCCTATGGATTTATTTCTGTGTTTTTGGCTAAAAATATGTAATGGATGCCTGGATTGCTAAAAGTCTACTCCAATAGCCAGCGGTGTATTTACCCTCTTTTGTTTGCAGTGATCACTGAATCACTTCCTCATCTTGTAGCATATTAAATAAGCATTACTTTGTTCACACTGGTGGAGCTGACTCTGTTTCTAAGGGTTTGTCTACAAGGGGAGGCTAGTGTGTATTAAGATAGGGTATGAATTTATAGTTGTCTTGGGGTATCCACATTTGATAGAAAAACTATAAGGATGGAAAATGTGAAATTATGCCTAGTGGAATGGCTTGTTTAGTTAAATCTGGTCTAACTGTGGATAATGCCTTATTCAGATGGCAGTTTTGGTCACCTGGCAGATGTTCATGTTCACATAGCTTTTGAATAATTATTCCACAGCTTCTCATCCCATTTTTGAGGCATAATTTCCACTCTTTCCAGCCACTGTTTTTCTTGGCCTTTTTCCAGATGTGAGTGTTTTGATAAAATCCCTGTTCAAACGTAGAGTTTCTGCAGCTGTAATCACTTTTGGCAGCCTGCCCAATAAGATAAGCTGATCTCCACATATTAAAGATTGGACCGATACAAAGCTTTACTCCATCATCCTTGAAAAACAAACAATGTTCAGTACTCCATGAAGGACTGTTCTTGAAAAAAGAAGATCTGATTTTTAACACAGAAAGCTGAGGGCAGTAATAGCTGTCTTGCTTAGTTTCTCTTCATGTCAGTGATGTCATGACTCCCTATTTTTAAATGAAAATATCTCTTAAGCTACTGGTAGGACTTATAGCTATTTCTGTACAAAGATAGAGACTGAGTAGATGCATACAGTCATCTTTACATCACTCCAGCATTCTTTGGCAGTGTTATTAGTATCTCCAACATTCAGACTTTCCTTTCCAAAGCTGCTGCCTTCCTGAAGGCAGATTAAAAGGCTAAAAAGAGAGCCTTAGGCTCACACTTACTCAGTGGTGTTATGCTGGAAGTTCATTGGGCTTCAGTGGTCATTCTGACGTTGATGATAGAGTTTCAGGTAGTCTCACCATGTTAACTATTTCACAGAATCACGGAATCACTAGGTATGAAAAGACCTCCAGGATCATCGAGTCCAACCACTCCTAACAACCACTATACCATGTCCCTGAGCACCTCATCCACCTGGAACCTTAAAACCTCCAAGTGTGGAGACTGCACAACCTCTCTGGGCACCAAGTGAATGACTGTCCTGATGTGAAAAAGTTTCTCCCTACATCCAGTCTTTGCATTGCAGCCCAGTCATGAGTTGTCTGCTGACTTAAGACAGTTTCCTGATACATCTGTTTATTTTCCTGCACACTGGGATGGTTTTGTGCTTGGAAGAGATTATCAGTAAAGACTTGTGGTTTTCCTGAGCTTTTTTGCCCTTTAGAGCTGGTTCCTATAGGATCCAACTTAACAATTACCTGAAGAAACTGAACTCTCCGCTCTTCTGAAGTCCATGGTCTGTAGTCTGCTCTTTCCAACTCTCTTTAGTATCTTTAATTTGACTATTTCCAGACCTTCATAACCAAGCATACCTTTGATTATCCCTCCCCCAACCAATATGAATGCTTTGTGAACAGCAGATCCAGAGTGTGGGCATATGTGATCCCAGGTTGGTTTATCTAGTGTCTGTGTCAAGCTGTTTAACCCGACATGTTCCAGAAATGTCCTGGTTTGCCTGCAACCCTCTCAAGTGCTCTTCTTGCGTACATCAAGGAAGTTAAAATCTCCCGTAAGAGTCAGAGTATGTGATTCAGAAATATATCCAAGTTGCTTAAAGAAGGCTTCCTCTTCTTCCTCACCTCAATTAAGTTGTCATTAACAAACTCCCACCAGACTGTTGCCATTACCGATTACTCACCCCTGTCCTGATCCACAAAGTCTCACCCAGCCTGCAGTCTAGCCCATTGAGGAACTCTATATATCAGAGCTGCTCCATTACCTATATGCATCCACATCCCTTATGGCCCTGTCTGTCTTTCCTGAAGACCTAGTGTCTACCCACCATAGCACTTCAGCTGTGTGAGCTGTTCATACATGTCCCAGTTATTCCAATGATGTTGTAGTTCCTCTTTACCAACCAGATTGTGAAGACACAACCTAGGCACCCGTGACCTTAACCAGCATCCAAAATCCATGTAGTCTTTCCGGAATGTGTTTGAAGTCCCTGGCAGTAACATTGGTGCCCATGTGGAAGAGCAGCCAGGGTAATAGTCTGAGGCTGACAACCCTTTGCCATCTCTGTAGTGTCCCAAACCCAAGTGCAGACCCAGATGGCAGGCAGAGATTTCTGTCTCCTGTAGTAAGTTGGATGAATCCAAGGAAGATGAAAGATCTCAACAACCTGACCCTTAACCCACAGTGTGGAGCAGCCTTGCAATCCCCAGCTCCACAAGAATTGCAGGTGGTAAGTGGAGTCTAGATCAACCTGCCCAGCAGACCCTGGGCTGGGGGAAGGGCTACAGCATCTCAGTGCTGCAAAATCGAGGCACAGCTCCTCTGCAGGGAGAGGAGAGAGCCATTTGTGCACGGTGTGCTGGTCCTGAGAGGGACTCAGAGATGCTGGGATGGGCAAGTACATGGTGCTGCAGCAAGAAATGGCATGCTCCATGGTAGTATGAAAACTACACAAGGACTTCTGTACCGCACCAGAAAAAGGATCCTCAATTTCACTAGCACAGCAAACCTTTTCCTGCTGGAGTATCTTAATGTGATCTTGTCTTTCTTGCCCTTTGCACAAGAAGCACTGAAGTGAAGTTGTCCAAATGCATGAGTCCATTGGCTTGCATGAGCATGGAAGGTGCTAACAGGTTAGCATCAGCGGTGAGATTGGCAGGAAAGTGGTGGCACATTTCCGGTGGTGACACTTGCTCTCAGGGAAGCAGGGAGCTGGAATCCCAAGGAGAGATGTCAAGTGGAGGTTTGCACTTGCAGTACAAGTCTGGAGAGCCCATAAATGACTGACAGCAGAGACAGCTCAATATTGACAGACCAAGAACCATTTATAGGACTCCAGTGTCTCTAACCTGGGAGTGTCTACAGCAAGCTGAAGCCTCCTCCAGGCCCTGGGCCATGTACAGAGTCCACCTGCATTGTTCATATCTTCTAGAACTCCAGTGAAGGGTATTATGAGGTCTAGAGGTAGTCAAGAGAAATAGTCGAAAGCTGGCTTGAAGGGCAACCTGTCTTCCTTTAAGTGGAGTAATATGAATCATCACAAATATTCCATCTGCAGCCCTGAGGCGATTTTTAGCTGACAAGGTAAATACATGCAAAGAATTCAGACTGGTGGGATAGAAAAGGAGAAAATTAATATATAAAACCACTTGTGTAATTTTTTTTTAACTTTGTGGCATTTATTTTACACACTTCTCCATCAGTAATGGAAATGCCATCAACACCTTCCAGCAATGTGGAATTTCCTTCTCACGAACCCCCTCCCTGACCTCTGTCTCCAGAGAAATGAAATGGCATGGCCTGAAATCAAGCAAGCAATTCCAATAATTATATGTCACTTATAGTACTTCTCTCACCCTGTCAGCATCAACCTACAGCTGGAGAAACTGGAGGAGAGGGATTTAAGTGACTGTTTTGGGTCATACAAGAACTAGAGGGCAAGTGAGACCTGCCTTCCTGGTCAGCTCTTGTTCTTCAGGCCATACTGCTTCCATCAATGATTTGGTAGTGAAATCATGGCACTGGAATGCCTAAATTCTCTACGGTCTTCACTTTTTTTAGCTATTGCAAACATCAAAGCATTATCCTGGGTATCTTAGCTGAGGTGGTGGACAAAGACAAGCACTTAGAGGGAAAGAAAATAACAGGGGTTCATAGTGTGGCTTCAAGAAATCACTTAATGACAGGATGTGGAGAAACTCAAAGACAAAAATATCAGAAGGAATGACAAGAATGGTACCACAGTAAAAGGCGGCTAAAATGCAGGGAGAAGAGCGAAGACCTAAAAAAGGCAGGCTTGGAGGGAGCTAATATAGCATCACACAAGACATTGTTGTGCACCACACACTAGAGATTAAATAACAGTGGTGTTACCCTGATATCAGAGGAAAAACAGGACGAAGGACAGACAGGTGGGTGTTTGAGGGGATGAGAAAGTGTGAACGTAAATGTATCTCACCCTTACTCCTTGCTGCAATTGTTTTTTCAGTTTGTGGTAATCTACTACCAAAGGGATCAGCATAAATTGCATGACAGCATGTATTTTAGATGCACACAAGGTGATTGTCCAAGGACCAAGTGCTACTGCCCTTTGCATTCACCCATAACATATGCATTACTAGCTTCTTCAAGTAAACAAGCTTTCGATCAAAGGAGACAGATTGCATTGGAGAAACTCATCCTCTCTTATCAGTCCATTTAGTGTTCAAGACCCACAAAAGTCCTGGGGCCCAGAATGGAAACTAAAATTAGAAAATGTAACAAAAATAGAAATCTGTTTTTTTAAATAGTCTGGTTTTATTTTGAGATACCCTTCAGGGAATGTCCCACAGAAATGTGATCTGAAGCCAAATCTTTGCCTATGCAAAACTCAGGTCTGAGTTGTGCAGATACTTTAGTGGACTACTTTTTAATTTTATGTAATTGGTGGTCATTAAAAAAATAATTGCACAAAAAAATAGCTTGTGTGTTCTGAAGATGCCGGCTAAGTGAGATGTGCAGGCTGTTAATAATGAAGGAGAAAGCAATTTTCCCCCTCCCCAATGCACAAAATGACAGCAGGTCCTGTTGCATCTATGCAGGGCTGAACTGAGGTTATGTGTCCAAATGTATCTGCTGGTGTCTCAAGGAAACCTCATGAGGGGATAATACTGAAAACAAGGTAGAACCTGGACTACAGAGCATTTATTTCCTACACTCTGACTGGCACAAGTCTAAGGGTTAAATAATAATGTTCATTGTTTAAATGAACCTGATACGCTTTAATGGATTTTTTGCAGCTCCTTTGTTATTCAAGTCACAGTGTATTACTGAGCTTTCTTGTCCCAGATTTATGCAGATGCAATTCTGGCCATGAGCCAAGTCACAAGATGGTAAAACATCAGCCTTGAGAGCAGTAGTCTTAGGAAAATATACCGTTTACAACCCCAGCCACAAAGTACTTTCAAAGGCCTAATTTTAGACGTATGCGCTGGAATCAAATAGCAAAAGGATCAGTGGGGTGAGGGATGAAGGATTTTTTATTCAAATGTCAATTATAATTAACCTAGAGAACAATGATATCCCCTTGTCCTAGGGCATTTGTGGTGGCATGTAACACCATCCTCGGAAGCTGGCAGGGCATCCTGAGAAAGGTCTTCCTCGCCTCAGGCAACAAAACTGCCAAACATTTCTGCCAACAGCTTGTCTGTGAAGGCTTGCTGTGGTGTCTCTCCATAAAGGGTTGGCCTCAGGTATGAGCAGCTTCCCTTGGCCCTTCCCAGTGCCCTCCTTATTGCAGCAAGACCACCCTGGGGCCACATTCCTTAACTACTGCCCGTGCAGTCTTCCTTTTTCAAATTGCATACTTGCAAATCTCCTATTCTTGGGGAGGAGCAACTGCTCTCAGGATGTGAAGGGAGCAAAAGCTCCCGGTGCCTGGGCTCCAGGAGGCTCAGAGAAATCAGGAGGCAGCGTCAGTCATCTCCCCTGGTAATGGCCTCGCCACCCGCATCCCTGGTTCTCCCAAGGGCTGGCTGTGGGACACCACACACTGACGCTGTGGTCATGCCTGGGGTTGTTGCATTCCTCCTTGGTTTCGTGTTTTCTTTTTCTCCTCTCTTCCTCTGGACTGGAGTGGCAGCCGTCCCCTTCAGCAGAAAGGGGAGTTGTCAGACAGGCAAACTCCGTGTTTTCTTTACTCAAGGCACTGGCTTTTCCCAGAGTCAAACAATATTGCTATGTTTTTCCAATATGCTGCCTGGTGAGACAGCATCAAACCTACACTTATGCCACAGCAATACATATATAAAGCCTAAGGCCAAGAGTTTCAAAATATGAAACCCACAGTTTGGCTCATGGCATAACTATATGCATAAAAATGGGAGGATCCCAATTCCTCACTCCACACTGGTGGTTTTATGCTAGTTTAACACTCAATTTCCATGTAATGAGGTTGTAATAAAAGAAGCGTAACGGAGCAGAATGATGCAAAACAAGCAGAGGCCTCATTTACAGGGAGTCCCAACAAACATCCTTTGGGACCTCAGAGCTCAGAGGAGGTTGCTGCTGCCCTGCCACACTCAGAGACCTGAGCAGAGGACAACTCCATTTCCTCCAGGCTCCTGAGCTGCCATCCTTCAAACCAAGTTCCCCAGGGCAGGAGACACACCTTGACATTGCCACCACTCCTTGGCCTTGTTTCTCACTCTGTCCTGGTTCTCCATGCGGGGTTCATGAATCTGGGCCTGAACAGCAACGAACCCAGCTAACTCTTTTGGTAGCTGAGATCAGAGTTTGGAGATTATTTATCTTTAACTCACCATCTATTTCTTTACCTTCCATTAGCTGGAAGATATCTGAATCTTCCTCCCTTTAAACCATTGCTGGAGAAGCTTTGTTGAAGCTAAGAATGAAGGGTCTAAAAAGTCTCATGTCCATCTGGAAAAGTAGGGTTTGTCTGACCAAATGTGGATATCTCTAATGTAGATATCAACAGCTGGTACTAGGATCTACATTCCCTTTAGAGCCAATGAACATTTCACACAAATTTCCAGGCTATACTGGCCATATACTAAAGCAATATCTCAAGGAGATCAGATGAATCATGCTTTCTCCAGAATGATTTCCTCAAGCAGCTCTCTCAAACACGGGTATTTGCACTGGAGGAGGCTGAAATAAGCAAGATGAACATCATCTTTAATGACTCTTTCCATACTTCAGTAGGCTTCCAACAAGTCATTAACTGCCTTTGAACGCACAGTGCCATGCCCCAGTTTCCTGGAAAACGTTTACATCACAGACAGAAGTTCCTTCACACAAAAATTGCACGTGCAATAAATAACAGCTTGCTGCTCCCAGCCAGGAGCTGGACTTACTGAATGCAGCTGCATGGCTGCGTTTTTGATGTCAAGACACGAGAGCAACAAATCAACAAATCTCTCTTAGGTGATAATGGGGTTTGGAAACTGGGCCACCTACTGGCTTCATCTTTTAAGAGACACATTGACAATGGAGTTTTAAATGAATCTAATAAAAATAAGTGAACATAAGATGAGAATGCCAGAGCAGCTTGTAGACTTCAGTTTTTATGCAAATTGACAGATGTCATTGTGTTCTGTGTCAGACTTCTGACAATATTACTACAGTGCATGGCATCAGTCAGTCAGCACAGACCTGTATAAACTCAGTGCATACAGATACCTTCATTTGGGCCATAAGAAGGAACATTTAAATATCTTCTGATGTTTAGATAGCTGAAGCCATTGCCCGAGGAAATGGCTAGCCATCACTGCAAAGTCAAAGCAGAAGCTAAGACAACACCAAAAATTCAGACATTTTCTGAAACTGACCACAAGCCCATAAGGCATCAGATGTATCACAGCAGAACAGCCGCAGTAAGCAAGAGAAAGACAGCAAATGAAGACTGATGTTGTCATGTCCTGAAGAGAAAATGTAGGCAGAAAGTGTTCTCCATGCAAGAGTTGTCTTGGAAATTATGAACAAGGAAACTGTCAGATGTTTGTTTGCCTGATTAATTAAGGAAAAGGTAGATTTCTGTGCCTTGCACTGAAAAATGCAGAACTATGAGTACCTTGATAATGCAGTGACCAGGGCAGCCTTTTATTTGGTGACTCACTGTTGAAAGACTCTTCTGCATGCTACTTACCCCTCTGCTTAGTTTGGACACACTGTACTCTGGGATGTTACCAAAATCAATAGTGCAAATAAGATTATAGATTTGGCTAGAGTCAAGGAGATGCTGCAAGGAAATTAAAAAGAACAGTAACTTGAAATGGCATGGCATAAAGAGATTTCTATTAATTTTCAAGCCATTAGCTACCCATAAGGAAAACCAGAAACATGCATGGCAGATGTCAAAGACAGTGTACTGAGATGTCTTCCTTCTTGATAGATTTGAAAACATTCCCCATGCAAGAAGACACAATGGAGTTAGAAAATGGCAACTTATACGTTTAAAGTGGTTTATAGTGCAACCATAAAACAACACTAAAGATAGCAGGCATGGAGGTACATTGTAGTAAGCCTAACATAACAACTGCGGATGCTAAGGAGAACTGGAAAACAGAACACTGAGGACTACACACTATCCCTAAGTAGCATCTACATTGCCACTGTCTATCCTTTTTTCCCTCTCAGAAGAAAGGAAAAGAAAACAGGGAGAAATCAAATTATTATGGGATACAAATGAAGATAAGAATGAGGAGAGGGAGTCAGAGTGAAAAACAGATAAACGTGGCACTAGAGGGAGAGTGTGAACAGAACAGCCAGCAGTGCCCAGGTGGGAGGCTGGGCAGCAGCAGGCCCTGCAATGATAACACTAGAATCATTTTTTCAAACAGTTTTATGATGTTTAAAAGTAGCCTTTGAACTGAGAAGGAAAAACTTGGGTCAAATTCTAAAGGACTGGGACACACCTGTTCAAAGCAGTTGCTCACCCTGACTATCCCTCAGATGAACTGACATGGCATCATGAGCCCACAGGAGACTCAGATGAAGCATTTGGGAACCAGGTTTGTGATTGTTCCCAGCAGGGAGAGCTGGGCCTTCAGTGGAAGGCAAGGACCCACCACCTCTAGCATCCAGCGTCACGGTGAGGCCAGCATGGATCTTTCCTTCCACCCCACCAATTCTCTCCCATCTTCATCTCCCATCCAATAGGGTCTCACCCAACTCCCTCAGGAGCCTTAAAATGTGCTTTCCTAAAAGACCACAATGGCAGACAGAGTGCATGTTTGGTGCTAATTCAGGTAGCTTTGCAGAGAGAGTTACACTCTGGGCTACAGAGCATTAACCACCCCAAATTAAACCAGTGAGCAGAGTGGAGAGACAAGGGCTGCCAAGCTTATTCCCTGTGGTGTGCAGGTCAACAAATGAGGAAGAGCAGGAGCTTTTCAGGCTCAGAAAATGCTCTTCAATCACTGCTGAACTGCAAAAGGTCACAGGGTTTTGACAGAGGAACCAGTAGAGATTTGCTATGAAGTGCCTCTTTGTTTAAAGAGCTTAAAAAGGGTACGCTTAATAAAGTACAATAAATAAACTCTGGCAATCTGGTTTGAACAAGTTTCTTATCTGTGGTTCCAGAAAAGAGAGAGAAAGCAGCAAGTCTAGGGCTGAGGCAGTGACAGCAGGTGCCCTGGGAGCTGCACCCGCCCCAGCAGCACCCAGGCTCCTCTCCAGCTGGTTTATCTTTCTATTCGAGCACCGTTACAAATAATTAAAAAATATGTGCTTTTTAAAATAGTGAAGACTTACTCTTTTATCAAGAACAATAGTCTGGCTTCTCATCTACAAATGTGAGCATGCGGTTTGCATTTTTATTCAAGGTACTAAAATATCAGTGTCTGTCCTGACTGCTGTAACAGAGCTTCTGCCAGCAAGAGACAATTAAGCAGGAAAGCATGTGTAAATAATTTGTTATAGCATATAAATTCTTTCAGGAGATGGAAAAACTAGCTACAAAAGTGCTCTCAGATCAAATGAGAAAGGGTACAAGTTCAGTGACTGGAAGCTGACTCAATATAAACTTGAATTAGACATAAAATAGAGATTTTTGACCAATGAGATTGTTTAACAGTGGGCCAGACTGCTGTGGGCATAGTGAAGTTCTCATATCTTAATGTATTCATATCAGAAATGCATGGCCTTGAAGAAGGCATGTTTTAATCAAGTGCTAACTGAAGAACCCCCCCCCAAATGATTGGCAGGCCAGAATGAAAGCGTTTGTGATGGACTAGGGGACAGTGTTAGGCAACTGATTTCAAATCTGTCTATGACTCTGCAAAGTTAGCTGCTTGTAATAGAAGTCACAACTTGCTCCTTTTTGAAATCAATACAGAACCCAATAACCCCATAAAATACGACTTGGGTTTAAAATGCATTTGTCCTCCCAAGTTAACAGTTCTAACATGTAGCCTTTAAAGGCTACACAATCTTTAACCGAGCTTTTGACTTGGGTGTCTATCTTCTGATTATTTCAGGACTAGCAAAGGTTATAAAGAAAAAGCCAGAAGCTTTGCTGGCCAGCGTGTCAAGCAGGGAAACTGCAGCCACAGCCAGGCTGTCCAGCGCTAAGGCCATTACAGGGCACATCAGTTCTCTCTGAACCTGTCCTTGAGCCAGGTTCTGGCCAAACAGAGACATCTTGTGCTGTCCATGGCAGGCCAGCATCAGATGATTTGAAATTTTAACCATAAATCAAATAATCCTTTTTAATTTGATTTTTACTTTATATTTATATTTGGATTTTAGGTTTATTCTCCTAAACACAAACTTATTCTCACTGATTGGTAGCTCTTAAAATATGTTGGTTTGTTACGAAAACTAGTCCATAACTACAACTGGTATTTCCTTTTCTGGTAGCCAAGGTGATATGCCATATACACATTAAATACATAGCTTAAAAATACAATTCCTGTGCTGAATGAACAAGTAAAGTTTTAATTGGAACATGCTATGCATTTACAACAGAATGATACCTTAGACAAAGAAAGCATTATTCACAGAAAATTAATCAAACTAATAGTTTCTGATCAGCATGTTCTTCAGCATTTTAGAACTAATAGATGTCGCCCTCTCACACCTCATTTTTATAAATAAATTGGAAGAGGAAACCAGGGTTTTTGCTTTTTTCAAATCCCAGCTGGTTTCTCAATTACATTATTGAAGTAGCTATTGAATTGAACACATCTGATAGGGAGAAAATATACTTCCAGCAGAAGAGACCACAGATTGCCAAAAAGAAATTTCATGCTTTTGCAAATTCTGCTTCCAGAGCTCAGTCAGTGATTCCATAAGTAATTGACTTCTATGTAAATTTAATATAAGCAAATATATACTGGCTAAATAGTGTTCCTTACATAACCTAAAGGTTTATAGCATAAGAACAGGAGTTAATATAGGTCATGATGATTCCTTAAATGCATTTAAACTAAACCAATTAAAGTGCATTTATTTTTGATAAGAAAAATGACAATTCAATTTTATTTTTGTATTGAGACTTTTGTCAGCTCAGTGCCTGCTGCTCTATTCAAAGATCCCTAGGACTTTGAGAAGCTTTTTGCCTATCTGTTGCTAACAGTGATCCTATGCAAACTTCTCAGCTTTATCACAGCCTTGTGACTCACTTCTGCCCTTCAATCACTTAAAGACAACTAACCAAATGCAAACAGAGCAAGACAAGGTTGTCTCTTTGGCTTTAAACCCTGTAACAGTTAAATCTCATAGATTCAGGGAGATATACTTCTGTTTTTTCAGTCCTGTGTTGGTTTTCTGGACTTCTTTTTCCCCTCCTTACCATGCTCACTCTGCTTTCATGGAGGATTTTGGAGCGTTTCTCTTCCTTCCCGAGGTATGCAACAGCTAGGCTCGCCTGCCACAAGCTTCAACATTTGCGCTTAATGTATTGCCCTGAAAAGTCCCTTTGCCTTTAAAACAAACAGCACTTTGACTTACCTTTACATTACAAAGGCATGTTCGTTGTGAAAAAGTGTTGAGCTCAAAGATACAGATATAAATGAATGTGTATATATATGGTTACATGCTTTATAAAATATATATACTTGCACATATGCACACAATTTGTGCAAGGTTAGCCAAAAATGAGCTAAATCCAGGAGGAGATTAAATAAATTGGGATAAGAAAATTGTTGTCTAGAGACTTTTCTTCAGACTCCCCATGAAGCAAGGAGAGATCCTTATGTTTTCAAATGGTTTAGCTTACATGATTAATTTTTTCCATGACATTTTACAGGATTGATTATTTGCTTCACTGACGTTTTCTCAAATCATTGCTGCTCTTTACCTTCTCCTGCTGTGCTCCATTATGGTCCCAGTGCCCACAAAAAGTTTATTTCTTTTTCTGTTCTCCTTTAAAAATGTATAATTAGTGGTTTTCTGTGTGCAAGGGCCAGAACACGTGTCTGTATCTGTGTGTTCATGTACGCTTTACATTCACAAATACATGCATGCATAGATGTATATATGCACATATACATATTGAATAGTTTGTCATTACCAATACTCTAGAACTGAAAATTAACAGTGATATAGTAATTATGTTTAATTTTTATGTTTCTGAATTGAGGAACTTGGGTAAGAACATGAGAAATTACTCCCATTGAGAAGATGAACAGCACTGAGACGAGATCTTAAAGGCAGGTCTACATGGCACCCAACTCCAGCAAGGAGTCTACCTTCTCCTAGGACCTCAGAGCCAAGCAAGAATCCATGTTCGCACAGCCTCTGCCCACTCTGGACCAGATCAGTTGACAGGATGAGGGCCAGAAGGAGGAACTGCTCTGCTGAAGTCAGTGAAGCTTTCAATATAGTCTCTTTGAAGTAGTTCTGCTAGGTAGCATGCTTCTCTGAGGCATTGAAAAAAAAAAGAAAAACAAAGGATTGTGGAATTCAAATGACTGTGGTATCGGGTGTAATTTACATTAGCTTATGCCACCCTGATATACTTCCATCTGTCTTTCTTAAAATTTCTAAGAGAAGCATGCATTTCCAAGGGACTTCAGCTCTGCTATTGCTGTTACTTGGATTGCCTTATAGTAACCAGTTCAGATTTTGTTAAAGCCAGTCATCCAGTGGTCATGGAGAACATTTGAATTGTTACTAGATTAGTGTTAGCAACCAAATAAATTAGAAAAGAACAAGGACACTTCAGCACAGAACACAATTTCTACCTTTATTTAGACAGACCAGTTTGTAAATAGTCTCATCAGTATCAGCCTAATGGAATTCCGTAATTTTTTTTGCAAGTAAATTTAAGTTTGGAAAACTTCACTTTAAAAAGCTTATAGATGTGTAAGACTGAAAGATTGAAAATGAACAATCACACCCAGTTTAGGATGATTCATCTTCCAGAGGGGAAGAGATCAAATCTCTGTCTTCCAGAAAAATAATATGCAAAAGAAGTCAGTAAAATCATTGGGCACTATTGAAGAACAAACAAGAATACAATCAAACAGAGAATGTAATGAGAATAAGAGCAAAAATGCATAAGGCCTGTAGGCAAATATAATGGTCTAAAACCAGTGACAGATGGACAGAAATGCTCAGGTCTTCATTAAGATATTTTTATGTGAGATTGTATGTGAACTGGGAAGAAGAAAAGAAAATTAATGTAACACTGACATAAAAACGATACCAGAAAGTATGACTGTGTATGTCTGTGCTGGTGAAGAAATAGTATATGTGTAAAAGAAAGCCTTGGCAGTCAAATAACATGATTAATTCATCCACGTCAGCAAGTCCTAGGGTACCAAAGTGGATTGAAATTCGGGTAATACATTAATACCTGGGCAACGGTCCACATTACTGGAACACAGTGGTGACCACAGCCTCCAGAATCAGAAACAGAACAATAATAGAGAATTTCAGTCATTGCTTATCCTGATGAAAATGGAGTAATGTTATTACAGGCATCATAATGAGACAAAAGTTGTAGATACCGTAAATGTGCTTTCTGAAGAAAAGTGAAAAAAAATCTTCCTCTAGATGATTAGTAGGTATGTGCAAGAAAAAAGAATCTTGTGGGCATTGTACAAGATACAGTTCAATATATAATTGTAGGAAAGTTACTCCGTAGTGCCTAGGTTACTGAAGCTCAACATTCTGTTGAGAAAAAACATCAAAACCTCAATTATATTATCGTGGTACTTCAATATTAATAAAAACAAGGAAGCTTCTTAAAAGGGCTTTTTTTATAGATTCATTATCAGAGTCTGAGTAAGCACACACCTACAAAAAAGACTCAAACTCAGGCTGAAAAATAAAAGATGTAATAACCTTTATGATTGGACTTTGGAGTAAAGGAACTGCCTAGAAGTGAAAAATTCAAGTTGACTCCAAATGAAAACAGACAAGAAGGTATATCCTGATAGGAAAAAGAAGAAGAAAGAGAATCAAAAAAGAAAAATAAAAAGAAATAAAGCCAAAAGGAATTTTTGTGTCAGGATTCAGCATGGAGAGGCTTAAGGAAGTTTGCACAACAAAGTCTTTGTTTACAGGGGTGAGGCTGAGGAGTTGTGTCAAATTGAACAGTCAGCAGAGAGATTTTAGAGCAAATCAATAAAGCAAGTAGTAATGCATTGCCAGGAGCAGGTAGCAATCGTTTGAGGGATCTAAGGGAATTCAAATATAAAATTGCTGAACTTTTCACAGTAGTGTGTAACCTATCGCTTACATTGGCCAGGGTTCCACAGTAATGGAAGGTGGCAAATGTGGCCTCAATTTTTAAAATAATCTCCGGAGGGGAGCCAGGAAACCAGAGAATTGTAAATTTGACTTCCTGCTGAGGCAGACTGATGGAAGTTATAATAATGAGCAGAATTAGTAGATGTGAATATATACAACTTACTGGAGATAGTGAACAGGATTCATAAACAAAGAAATCATGCCTCACAAATCGTGTACAGTTCTTTGAAAGGATTACTGCGCTTGTAGACAGGGGTGACTTGAGCAAAAAAATTACATTTGGATTCCTAAACCCTCCTATAATATCCCTTCCCAAACAGTCTTACAGAAACCTAATGTCAAGGGGAGATTGCTGTGCATTAATAACTGCTCTAAGGAGACGGAAGCACAGGCAGGAATAAAGGGTCGCTGTTCTTCCTGGAGTAGTTACTCATGGAATCCCAAGGGTCTCTGGCTTGGAATGGCCACAAATCACCTAGAAAAGCTGGAGAACAGCAAGGGGAGAAAGCTTGCTGGTGTTTTGAAAATAGTCAGGACAAATGAAACCAAAGCAGACTGTAGAATTTTAAAAGTTTGCATCACGGTGAGTAGGTGATAATACGGGAGATAAAATTCATCCTTGATAAATATGAGGCAGTACACTGTAAGAGTGTCATCCTAAGTACACTTAGGCCATGATCAGATCCAAATTTGGCTGGTTTTGTTTTGGATGTGAGGGAAACCTTAGGACATTCCTCCAGAGACATGTGCTTGACAACTTTTCATCGTCAAAAGTGCCAGCAACCTTAGGGATGGACTGAGAAACCAGCATTATGCTAACGATACTGTCACAACTTAGAGACAGGATTGACTTCTGCCTCAGCTTCTGTCTCATAAAGAATCAGAAAACTTAAGAAAGAAATGTAACAAAAATGAGCAGAGGCTTCTATGCAAAATAAAGCTTAATATATGAAGACTGCTACCCTTAGAAAAAGAAGGTCCAAACAGGACACACTCAAGATGTATAAAAAGGATACAGGGAAGAGGAGAAGGAAACAATTAAGTTTTTCGCGACACAAGAGCTAGGATCATCCTGCAGAAAGCTTAAATAATGTGTCTAAAATAAACAGAAAGAATACTTTTCCACAGAGAATACATAAAATTAAGGGAGTGCCATAGGATACTGCAGAGGTCTAGCATCTAAACAGGTTCGAAATAAAATCAGGTGGCTACATGAAGTGAGATCTGTGGCTGTCAGACAGCAGTGCTGTTCAGCAAGTCCTTAATCTCTGATTTGCAGAAACTAGGAAAATATAACAATGTAGGGATTATACTCGGCCTGTTTCTCCTGGAGTCCCCCTGCATCTGCTGCAGCCAGATGGGATAGATGGACCCTTGTTCTAACCTAGCACATCATATTTAAATTCTCTCTGTGTTTTTGTTCACTTTAGCAATTAGTTATTTGGCAGTGCTAAGGCAAGAGGGAGGTAGCCTGATGGTTGTACTGATGCTCAGGTGCGTGGAAAACCTCAGAGGAAAGGAGCAAGGTTCTCTCATACTTCCAAATGGCTCAAAGTAGCTGGTAATTCTCCAAGACTGAAGTCTGTTATATTAAAAAGTAGTAAATCCTCAACCCAGAGAGATGCACAGGTAGCACGTTTGGGTAGAAAACAGGAGTGTGTTGTAATTAGAAGGAAGAAAATAATAACACAAGCCCAAGATGTTACTGATGAAGCTTCAACAACCTTAAAGGGTAAGTGTCAGGGTCTTCCACCACCAGGCATGCCAGGGTTCTCCTGGGCCATATCTAACATTTGGATTAGCATTTTCTCTTCCAGACATCAAAAATTCACAGACTTGGAAATCCCTAAAAGAGAAATGAGGGAAAGGTGTGATGAGCTCACTCTAGCACACATTAAAAATTTTAGTCTATAAAATGGTCACAGTTGTTGTTAATAATACAAAAAACTCACTTTCAAACTAAAATAACTCGTTTGAAGAATGCAAATTGCAGCTCTGTTTCCCACAATAAATGCTGACTACAGCGGGAGCTACTCTGCTGGCTGACAGCTCTCCACATCCTGGGAACTGCTGCTCTCTGGTGCCCATCTTCCAAACAAAAACTGGGACAATTTCTCTTTCATCCTCCTTGCCCTGCATTTGATGTTGCTACAGAACCCCCTCATCAAGGGAAGTATAAAGACGTAGTAACTCACGGACAGATGCATATCTTCTCATTAAGGGTTGGCAAATAATACACACTTGAATAAAACGAGCCTAAGTAACATGTAAACCAGAGTCAGTTTGTAAACTGGGCTCTGTAAGGCATGGTGTCTTTTACACGTGTGACATGTATCGCAGAGAAAATTCTGATTTTGGTAGTGGGGGTAGCATAATTTAAACATTTTCAATAGAAAACATCTGGACTTCTCATTTCTAAACTGTTTTCTTTTTGGAATTGATGGAGGCATCTTGAAAATGGGGTTAAATAACCTGAAAATGAAACAAAGCACTCCTTTTTGGAGTTGGACGGTTGAATTATTGTTTCTCAAAGAGACTGTTTACTTTAAAAGGCATATAAATCTTGAGTTGGGTCCCTACAGTCACAAGGGCCTTTGATGCATTTTGCAAGTGATGGCTTAATTTCTGTTTTGATTTTATACTACAGAAACTACATGGCTGAAATAATGAATGATTTGGTAATATATCCTTCACTATTTATTGCTTGTTTTCATCACAGTTCTGCCATTTTTATTCCCTCTGCAAGCCAGTACATCTTCCTTGATGTGAGAGACTGGTGAACTAAATAAATATAAAGCAGAAACTGTCTGCAGAAAAATTTCTATTAGACGTTCTCTCTTTTCCATTTTAAATAATTATGTCCTATAAACCACACAAAGGAAATAACAAAGTCAGCCAGTAAATCAGAGGCAGTAAGTAGAAAAAGGGACTGTTGATGGTGTCTTTAACTGCTGAAAATGGATATATGCATGAAGTAGCAATACTTTACAAAGTCATACTTATTTCTGACTTTCTTGAAATGCCTGAAGCTCGTTACAGAGATTTAAGAGGTTGGTGCTATGCAGTATAACAGCTATGTTTAATGAAAGTTGCAGCACTCCTGCTTTCTGGACTGCTGTGATCATGTTCAACACAAATTGTATAAGTATTAGGTTTATCTTTAACTGACCATCCCATGTTGTTATTCACAGAGATTTCAACATATCTCAAGCTACCACTTCCCACTCTGAATTCAGTATTTTTACTGGGATAACTCTGATGATTATGCAAGGTAGACACATGCTGGAAAATCTTCTGATGGGTCCCTCTGAAGTAGCTATGAAAGGCTCAAAAGGTTTAGGTGCCCTCAGATAATAAAAGTACTCATTCAATTAAAATAATAGTCTTCGCTGCATTACTCATTCACTTAAAATTATTAAAATTGTACATAAATTATATATCCAGCATGAACTGCACAGGTAGAGTGAACAAACAAGGGGAAGGATCAACAGTAAGAAACTCAACAAGAGCCAGCAATGTGTACTTGCAACCCAGATAGCCAATCCTATCCTGGGCTGCATCACAAGTGCAACCAGCAGGGTGAGGGAGATGATTCTGCTTCTTCCCTCTGCTCACGTGAGACCTCATCTGGAGCAACGCATTTAGTTCTTGAGTCCTCAGCACAGGAAGGACATGGATCTATTAGAGTGAGTCCAGAGGAGGGCCACAAAGATGATCAGAGGACTGGAACACTTCCCATATGAGGACAGTCTGAGACAGTTGGACTTGTTCAGCCTGGGGAAGTGAAGACCTTATCGTGGCCTTCCAGTACTTAAAGGGAGCCTGCAGGAAAGCTGTGGAGGGGCTATTTATCATGGGGTACAGGGATAGGATGAGGGGTAATGATTTTAAGCTGAAAGAGGGAAGACTGATTAGAAATTAGGAAGAACTTTTTTACTGTGAGGCTGATGGGGCACTGCAACAGGTTGCCCAGAGAAGCTGTGGATGCCCCATCCCTGGAGGTGTTCAAGGTCAGGCTGGATGAGGCTTTGAGCAACCTGATGTAGTGGGAAGTGTCCCTGCCCATGTCAAAGGGGTTGGAATTGGGTCTTTAAGGTTCCAATCCAAACCATTCTATGGTTCTATGAAGAGTACCTGACATAAAGGAATTTGAGAGAAGTGTAGTCACCCTCCAAACCGCTTTCTTCAGAATGGTGAAATGGTGACACCTCTTCAGTGTGTCGTTATGAAATAGCCAGAAAACTAAGCTATTAGAAGATTTCCGTAGCAAAACTCATTCACTTAGAGCCTTTTATAAAGTGAATAAGCCTCATGGCCATGTACCACAAAAAGAAGAATAAGATGGAAAAAAAAAAAGAATCCAGAGGTGGCAAAAAAAACCCAACTGCAATCTTGAAACATTTATGTGATGTCAAAAGCTATTTTTACTGTTAGCAACCAGCAAATTAGCAGTGATCAGATCAAACCTATCTACCATTCAAAGAGAGAGGTAGGGGGTTTAGAGGAAGACTGCAGCAATATGTGCTTGTGCTGGGAAAATCTATCCATACTTCTAAAAATTCAAAAGTACAGTTCTCAAGTGAGCATTTACTCATGGTAAAATGTTGCTGGAGAAGTATTGTGTTTTATTTTGATTTTCTTTTGAATGTACAGTCACTTCATATAAATAGTACTTCTGCATATCATCCTTACATAGTCATTTTTATTGTCTCTTGGCATCATGTGTTCTGGGATATCTAACTCCACAAAGGTTATTATTATCCTATAATTTGTCACTTACAAATGTGGGCTACATTTTAGCTTCCAACAGCAGAGGAATCATCTGTGGTTATAGGTTTCAGCTGAGTACTTTCAAGGCATTTATGTGTTGTGGTTATAATAGAATTATTCTTCAGATCACCCCACAAAATTAGGAAACTATGAGGTCACTTCCAAAAATCAATTACCATATAGTTCACTGAGTGATTTGTGGAGGGATGAGGAGGGAGTTGTTTCTTGCTTATTGAGTATTCCTTAAATGAGCACAAGGTCAACGTTGGTGGAATAGGCAAAGGAACAACCTGCAACTAACCCTGAAATACAAGAAAGAGGTATGGAGAAAGTGCCCATTAGGAAGGTGAAATTAGAATTAAATCAATGGAAGTCAAGGTTTGAAAAGATGCTGAGGGAAACAGAAATGTGAACTCATTGCTAAGGTTCACTGGTGTTGATGCTGCTCTATTTATGAAGAAGCTATTGCACTAGATACATAACTTCCAACAGTTGTTTTGGGTTCATGGACTTATATAAATCCTTCATTGTTCATATTTACAGCTTGGGGGTTTACAAGGAGGAAAGGGCCATTCATACCTTGACTTGTTCTTTCCTGCACCATGTCTGGCTCCAAGATGCGGAGAAGTGCTGTGACACAATGAATTATATTTGGCTTTATTTTGTTTCCTGCTTTTCTTGCTCACAGCCTCTCCTCATACAGTGTGGGACTGTAGAAGCAATGAAAACAGCCTCGGTGGAGATGAAAGAGGTATCTCTTCCTATGGCATCTCACAGAATCTGATCTGGGTAGGTATATGGGAAAGGTAAGAAGCAAAAGGAGGAAAGACATATGGGAAGGCTGAGATACCCCAAGGCAGGCATCAGGAGGTGAGGAATGTTGCCTAATGTTGCCTTCCATGTTTCCTCTTGGGCACTTGTGGACGGCTGTGTTGGTGTCGTGGCAGCACAGTGACTGCTGTCCTTGTGCTGCTGACTGCGGAAAGAAGAAACAGAACATTGGTGCCCATTAAGCAGATGCCTGCAGAAAATGTGAGACAATACATTATCCATGCTGGAACACCACAGAGGCATCATCAAAAGAGGGCTACTCAGGTGTGCTTCCTCTGAGGCTGGAAATACAGGTACTGGAAAAAATGGAGTTATGCCAAGGCGGAATGGTTTTGGAAATCATTTTGATTTTGACGAAATCCAACCAAAACTGATGGCATAGAAGAGTCCCACTGGACATCCCTGGCAACTGGATTGAGGCTTTTTTTGACTGCTGTCTATTGCACTCTGCTACTTCAAAAATGAGACAGGCTGTGCCCAGAGAAGCATGGACTACCAGTTGCATCAAGCCAGCAGGAATGCAACTATGAATGCATTAAAACAGTTTTGTATATAAAATGCTTTGAGGAGCAAGGCCTGAAGTCCCTACACAATCTAAGATGGTTCTGAATTTGCTCAAAGTTCAGCAGCTTCCTTTCTGTCTGTGCAAATAAGCCTGTGGAAGGCCAGTCAAGACATTCCTAAAACAGAGCTTCTTACAGTCTAAAATTAATAGTCAGTAGTAAGTCATTATGATTTTATATAATAAATGAACTACAAGGGTTTGCATCCAGTTCTTAAACTTCCAGAAACTGTGCTGTATGATGTAACATTTTTATAGAGGTCTTTTGTTGTGACACAAAATAGGTCTAGAAATGTACAGCAGGGTGTCCCTCTTTTATAATCCTTCTTATATCTCCTTGTCAAATATTACAGTGGTGCCTCAAGCCACAAATGCGTATCTTCCCATAACTGTATGTTCTAAAGATCTTCCAAAACAATGAACAGTAGAGACAGAAAAAAAAATTGAAATTTTCAGTTTTCAGAGGTGTAAAATCTGACCTCTACAATTGCTGCTTTTGTTTCACTGTGCTGATACTTGTATTCTACCCTCTTGCTCCTGCATGTACTGCTTCACTGTATTTTATGTCCATACTTTACTTTGAGTTAGAAAAATACCTGAGATTTAGGAATGAGAGGTTAATAGACAATACTAATGTAATACCATTCACTTAGATTAAAAATATATAGCAAACTACAATAACATACTGAAATGGAAATTAGTTTTTGATATTTTTTTACCTAAACAAATTTTTGTTGGAAGTTCAGGGAACTGGGAAAGTCTCATAAGCAAATTCAGTTCCTTTACAAAGCAAAGAAATTTGGAAGGAAAATCACGAGCTGGGCAGGATTATTGATACATGACAAATTTATTATGAGCTATTTCTTAAGGCTGCTAAAATGAATAAGAGAAGCTTTGAGAATATTCCTTCAAATGGATAAGTGTCTTAAAGCAAATTATTTTAATGGATTTCTATAGGCTTTATGTATACTATTTGGTGTTAAATTAAAAGAAACTGGAGAGAATTGTTTAAATAAGCAGTGCAATTTCCATCAAAAATAGAAAAAGCTTTTCAAAATAATTTTAAACACATAAACATGAAGTCTTGATTTGGAAATCTGCCTCAAATGTGACTAAGACTACATTTTTATTTTGACTTCTTTTCGAAGACATATCTAACTAAAACAGTAAACTTTTTTAATCAATGACTTAAAATGCCCTTATAATTTCTACAGATCAAGGATGTTTATGCAAATTATAATAAAAAGAAAAACAAAAACCGACCAGATTCCAGAACTTCCAGAACAGCAACAGAACAAATTAGAGATTTAGATTCCAGCCAAAGAGTGTTGGGTTTTAGTTTTTTTTTTTTTTCAAACATTACTAGGGAATATTGGTTTTGTAAAAAAAAAATAAAATCATTAAAACCACTGTTTCTGAACAGCAGAATTGCTGAATAAAAGGAGCTGATCTCATAACATGCTTGTGGAGAAACCGTTAACGTGATTCCCTGTTTAAGAGCAGCTGGCACATCACAGAAAACTTTTATGAACATTCTGGTTTTAATTAATCTCTTGGGGTTCTCCATTGACCTCAGGACAGTTACACAAGGATGAGATTTGTCTTCTTGTTAGAAACAATTCTGTTTATAAATATGTCTTTAATTTCGGTAGAAGCTGGCTGGATTCTTTACTCTTTCTAAGTAGAGCATTATGAGTACAAAGTTGAATTGTTCTTTGTTCAGCTGCTGCTTAATTAGACTTCTTAGTTCTAATCAAGCTTGTTATAGAGCTCACCTGTTGCTGGGCTTGTGTTATAAATCCAGCTTTTCTCACATCCGTATGTGTTCTTGTCTGTTTGTATTTACATCCTGCTTTCTACAGTTTTAAAAGAGGCCAGACTTGTGACTTTCAAGATTTGGGTTAACCCAAGGGAGAAGGCATGGTAATACATGGTAATACATGCCTTCTTTTTATCCAGCTGTGATTTCTGAGTTCACATAAGCTGGGGACTCCACGCGAAGCTAGCTGGGAACAAACCAGCACAGATTAAGATCACAGTAAACCCTCCCATCAAACTCACTCATCTTTGCCTTAGCTATAAATCTTCCCATGTGTCAACCCAACGTTTGATCACATTCACAGCGAGTAGTTGTGATGTTACAAAGAGACATCTCAGTCTCTTGAGGAACAAGTAGCAAGAGCTGTTGAACTTGTATATGTAAATCCCTATTTCTATGTTAGGAAGCTTGTTAAAGTATCAACAAGGAGAGATCCGGGGAGAGGAAGGCACGTGGGAGGAGAGCCACACACATGCCAGCATTACACCTTCTCCTTCAGGGGAGAATGAGTCAGAAATTTTTGCCTTCCACACATCCTTGCTTTGAAGTGGTTCACTTTGGCTTGATTTGACTGCACAGGAGACATTGCAAACCAGTGTTAGTGCTGATACTGTCAGCCCACCAGTGGGTAATGAATCTAGTGTAGATGGCCACCACAGCACTGCCCAAAACGTGTTCAAAAACTTCATTCACAGGGATTACACAACATATTTCATAGCTATTTAAATGTAGAAATCTCAGCAGCTAGGTTAATCTTGTAGATGCAAGTACAATTAGATGATATTTTATATGTATTATAAAGGCTGAGCCACAGGGCTCTGTGCCAAGTGCTGCTCTCGAAAACAGCAGTGTAAATCCACAGCAACTCCATCAACTTCAGTGGAGATCACATCAAAGCTAAGCCAGGATTCATATTCTAAGTTGCTTCCCACTGCCTACACACAGCCTACTGTATTGCCTAAACTGAACTCCGGCTGCCTCATTTCTGGCATCTTAAAGGAACAGTTACCCAATATGTACCATACATATGTATTTTCAAATATATATATGTAGCATGAATTGTTAGGAATGCTGGAAATAACAATCTAACACTAAGAACTTACTACTATGGATTTTACATTTCAACAAGTGTGCGTGTTCTTGTGCATGTATATACACGATGTTCATTCAGTTGATTTTATAAATGCGTGTATAAACCCTGAAGAAAAGGAAGAGAAAGGGAGCTTGAACAAAACAACAGAGAGGGAGATGAAATGGTGACTTCAAGGTTATGATTCCAGACTTATAGCAGTGACAAGCAATGCTCAAGGCGACTACACTGGCGAAAAATATCAGCTTTACGTAGCCTGTTTTGGACCTTTGACATGACTTTTAAGTTGGTTTTCCCATTTCTTAATGTAGTCCTTTAATGAGGATATGCTGTGGCTTGGGGTGGGACAGTCACTCAGCAAGAGCTTACAGACAACCTATTTTCAGTTGAATTTCCTACAGACATCTGAGTCTTCATGTGATTACAGCCTAGAGATCTGTCTTTCTCCTTGTCCTTGTTGATGACTTTCGGCCAGTTGCAGCCATATCAAAGTTAGATGGGGAATTCTTAAATCTATTAAATTCCTGCAGGTATCATGATCTTTTTGTGACTGAGTGCAGGAGAAAGTCCTAAAGCAGTGCTCTCAATGTGAGCTTGAAGCACTAATACTAGACAAGGAAGCCACTCAGGAGAAGGGAAGTTTAAATATTGCAGCCATAGGAAATGCTTCAGTCAGAGCTTGCATCATGTGAGATGCAGAATGTCATTAGTCACTGAGGAAAAAGTAACCAAAGCTCATCAAGCCTTCTGCTCAGGGAACTGCTTCTTAAATCAATGAGAAATATGCAAACCTGATAAGCATAAGATCTGAAAGTGGGTTTAAGTCATTATCCTGTTAATTAATAAAACTCTAGTAATTTTCCAGTTGGCAGTGACCCTTTAATGGCTGCTTTAGAAAACTATTCTAAAATGGTGTCATAAATTTGTTCCTGTGTTTTGAGTTCCCTTTCCTTACGGTCTTTAAAAGAAAAGTTTTGGTACGTTGCATAGAAAGGTCTAACGAACTCAGAAAGATTGTTGTGGTTGGATTTTAATATTGAGCTTTCCAAGAGTCTTGCAGATAAAACCTTGACTTAAATATGACTTCAGAGCGCATACCAACCTTAGCTGATACAGCTCACACCTCTGGAAGGGCTAACCCCTGGGAATTCTGACTTTCTCTATGGAAGCTTCCTGTGCCCATTGCACCCTCTACCACAGCTCAGCACACATTTAAGATGAAGACACTAGGCCAGTTTTCAAGATTTTGAAGAAATCTTTAAAATAGACACCCCAGAGCCTGAGCTTGCAGCTGACTATGGAGTGGCTGGGAAATACAAACAACTCGGTACCTCCTTGCAGCTGTCAACTGTAAAATTTAAAGCTGACAACTGAAGACAAACAAATCACATGCATTTAATTCAGTATTCAACTAAATAAAACTGGAGTTCCTGTAGCTCATCTTCAGATGGAAAAAAAACCAACCCAAAATCTTCAGGTTTTCAAATGCCAACAAGTCTTGCAGAGAAATTGTACCCAAGTGTCACAGATGGCAAGCACCATGCTGCAGAGTATACAAAAGCATGAATTCATCCATTGGATCCTTGATGACGGTGTATTTATTTGGAAAAGATGTGTTCAATTAATTTCCAGGAAGTCAAACTTTCTAAATTATAAGCTATAGATACAAAGCTTGTGCTGCCAGTCAGTACTTACATGCTTTCTTGGTTGCTGAAAGAGAATTTTTCACTTTTTAAGCAGTACCTCCAAAGCCTTCCCTTTTCCCACAGGATGCACTGTGCTTCTATCCCTAATCTCTGTAATTGCAGAGATGTATATTTCTGTAAGGCCTTTCATGGCACATCATGCTGCTCTACAGACGTGCTTTCTGCCCAAGCTGAAATCCTGTGGAGAAAGGGGGAAAGGGGTTCTCTTTGAAAATGAAAGAAAACAAGCAAGCAAATAAAATGTCTCTTGACACCTCACAGGGCCAGTGCTGTGTGTGTTTGCTCTGCCAGGCAGCCCGCTTGCAGCACTATGAGTTGGCTAAATCAGCCACACAGAGAGATGAATCAATTCCTTGCCGACGACCTTACCCAGTGGTGGCAAGGAGCCAAAGCCCATGCCCAATCTGTTGGACTCTACCCTTCGCACCCATGGTGAATGCTAAGAGCATTATCTCCCAGAAGATATTGCGTGGGACACTCCAACCCTGCCACCTTCAGCCAGCTGGGGGGCTCCAGGAGCTGCTAGATCCCCCAGAGCATGGTGACTTTCCTTGCACCTCACCTCTCCCCGTCAACTGCTGAGCATCTTGAACCTACCATGGTGCCAGAATGGGCAGAGCGCGGGCTTCCCCAGGCATGCTGAGCACAGCCCCTTGAGCAGGGAGCAGCAGCCACAGCCTCATATGCCTGGGGATGGCTTGGCCACTGACTGCCGGCTGTGGTGTTACTCATTATCCCAGCCGCACGCATGGCTGGAGTTACGATGATTTCTACCAGCTTGAGGATAAAACCCTAAATGTACAATTTCCTGCCCTTAAGGCCTCGGCTTTCAAGGATATTTCAAATGTGGGCCTCTCATTTAAATGAAAAAGAGGAATAAGTGCCTAAGACTCACTCAGGTACTGGGTTTAGGTTCTTCTCATCGCTTTCCAAATAATCCCTCCTAAGCCAGGAAATATAACAAAACCAGACTTGTTCACTTGCACTACATAAGTCAACTAAAGCTGGAAGTGAAGGACTGCAGTAAGAGAAGAACTGGGGGTCTGTAAGGCAAAGGTCTAATTAGCTGTGGTGCATTAGAAGATCTGATAGCAAATACAAAGCAGAACGGCTTTCAGATGATGTGCACTGTTTTTTCTTGGTTTCTAACTGAGCAAGAGGGTAATAAACCTCTTGCTGTGCTGGTTCATTAGGACTGGAATGCATTGTGACTAGGGGAAAGAAAAGCAGCTCTGACACTTTTAACAGATGAGGGTTATTTTAATGAGACTAGCTGGTCTGACTTTCAAGTGGACGTGTGCAGGGTTGTGTGGAGGTTGTTTCACTATCATAATGATATTGCAAAGTAGATGAAGGCAAAATTATATGAAACCAGTCAAACGTGGTACTCTCAGTTACTGTGGAGTCATACTTGCAGACTGTATCTAATGAATATGGAAACTGGCAGATTTGGAGATAAAAGGGTGTAAAAAAATCATTCTTTGGAGCTCCTTTCCAGGCTTGTGTTTTGACACTTCTTTTTCACCTTGTGGCTGCCATGCCAGGCTTCTTCAAAGATGAAGCCTGTTTGAATTCGTAGTACTGGTTTTAATTTTTGTAATAGAGTTCATTTGGATTTTGTTTGTTTTCTGCTGTGCTAAAACACAGCTACATGGAACCACCAGTTTTTCAGTGGATGAACCTAACAAAAACTATCAACATTTACAACACTAAACATTTACAACAAACAGATCAGAAACTTCAGTAAACGTTTAGGATCTTGGTTGCGATTATGTTGACAGTGAGTCTTCCGAGTTAAAGCAGGCCATGAGCAAACCCCAAAGATGCTGGTGTCCTCAAAGTGGAAGCCTTAAATAACAGTTTAAAATCTACTTGTCACCTAAGGCTTCTCAGAGTTTTTTTCCTTGTTTTGTCCAATTCAGAGTTCAGCTTCTTAATTTTTACTTTTAATCTTTCCTAAAGAAGTAAAAAGAAGAGGGAGGAACTACTCTTTCTATACCCTGGCATCACACTGGAGCGCAGGATGGGGTTTTGATGAACCAGGAAGAGGTTTCTACAAAGACTGATGCTTCGCACCTCTGCTTTCTGCAGTGAAGGCCACCAGCCCTGGAGCTGCCCCATTGACATCTTCACCATCTCCTGTGCTGACAGCAGGAGAAGCCAACGACAACCTTTATTTTTGTGCAAGCTCTACAGAGAGAGCTTGCAGGAGATGCCATACGAATGCTACCCCAGCTTGACCCACTTGCCCCTGGGGAAGACACAGAGCACCTTCAGCAGGAGAAGAGGGAGCTCCTGTGGTGAAACAGAGGATAGATGTCAAACAGTCCATTGACACAGCATGCAGAGAGTTTGTAGCTGTCAAACTACCTGCCCTTAGGTGTCCTGAGTGACATCTAATGAAATGATCACTTGTGGAGAATAATCTTTATGCTGGAGCACATCCAAACTGGGAGGGTTGAGGTGTCCTGCCTGAAAGCCAGCAAGAGAAGTAATTTCAGGGGCGGATCAGACCAGCTTGCAGCAGGCAGGTAGTCCCCCTGGAGCAGTCAGGTTGCCTGCAGCCCCATGTCCACCCGCTGTGTGCCCTGCCATCCCCACTGGGAACGGAGCCCTCACCTTCCTAACCTTGATGCAGCAGAAAGGTACATTTGCAGAGTTTATTTGGGAAACAACAGCTTCCTTATACCTTGACAGCAGGGCTGCCTTCAAAGCCTTCGTTCAAACAGAGCTGTTTTTATCTAATTCCTCTGCACTGAGTATATACATGCCTGAGATTTTAATTCTTTCTTAACTGTGAAACATTTGGTCATATTTCTATTGGAGGCATCAGGATAGGAATTATTAGATATTTGTGCATATTTTGGTCTGTTTAGATCAAGACTGGGCAAAAAGCAAGTGTGTGGGACTTCAGAGGTTCCCTAGGCAGAGAGACTCGGGAGGAGGGAAATCTCTTCTCCCCAGTGGCATGTTTTGTGACGAAGTGTGTCATAAAATCTCAGACATGGAATAAAAAAGCCCACATATTGCTTTTGATAACTACTCACCCTCAGGCTTTCTGAACAGATGGGAGCACTAAACACCAGAATTCTTCAGCTTACAAACTGGCAAAAGGCCCGGCAGCACTGCTAACAGAAGGAGTTGTATGAGCTCTTCATTATTTACAAATTGAAATTCTTCTGGAAAGAATTACTGTAATATGTAGGACATGATCCCAGGGTTTTGGCAAAATATATTAGTAACATGAGCTATTGATCCTAGGAATTAAATTAGATCTTGGAAGGTTAAAGTGTGATGTCGTCTAATGTATCGGGAACCTTTTCCTCTAATGGAAAGTTGTTTACACCTGTTGTGAGTGCTTTAGTTAATAGGTGAAAGTTGGTCTTCCCATAAGGGAACAGGCTGGCCATTCCTCTCAAATGGTTCTATGGAAATCAGGTGAGCAGTTCCAGGCTAAAAGAGTGATTATAATATCACTGCCACAGGACTGAAATGCTACATCTAATTTATCTCCTATTTTTTGTCAAAAGTATCCCTTTGGTTCTAAGTATCTTGTTGTGGAAACTGCCTGTAAATAATTCAAAACTTAGAAAGTTGTTTGTTAAAAGAATATATTACAAGATGTGGGTGGTTTTTTTTCTTCCAGGTACAATCAACATGGTTTACTTTTAAGGATTCAACCATATGATATCAAATTAGATCTGCAAAACTATCACTGCCTCTGTAGCACATAATCAAGGAGAATTCTGAAGCACTGGAAGTAAAATGGTGGGAACAGAGCACTCAGCTATACAGACTTGTTTCTCTAAGTTCTTACTGGGTTCTGATGCTGGTGGGAGCTGGGAGCTCAGGCAGCAGTGAGGCAGCCAGGAGATCTTCTGGGAAGGGAGCAGGAAGCATCACGCAGACATTTCCTGCTCCACAAGGAGTTTCTGCCAACACACATCATTTCTAATTTGGGAAGGGAGGATGCCATCTGGCACATTGGCTTTGCAGGGAGTATGCCCACAATTTATATTGCAGGCAGCAGCTCTAGTGGGGCAGCACGGAGGTTGACACCCAGGCACAAAGTCGATGACCGGTAGTTTCCTGCTTGCCAGATAACATCCCTCCCCCTGGGGTACCCATCAGTTGGAAGTGGATGCCTCCCTCTCCAAAATACCTTCCTCATTAAATTTTCACTGGCAGTCCTATTGTTTTCTTTAGATGTTGACATGCTGTTTTGTTGAAAAATTCCTGTCCATCTCTGCTCAGTATCCTTTTCTTCAGTAAGCTGTCAGCACTCTTTGATATGCCAGGTTTATGGTAGGCGCATAACAAGGAAACTTGCAATATTAATCAGTGATATATAAGTGTCTCCCAGAGGATGCAAGTGATGGAAATCCTAGTTATTGGTTATTATTGGACCAGTGGGAGCTTAGGGCTGGGAAATAGATCATCTTACCAGTCTCATTGCAGTAAACAGAGACCCTTCTTTGTTCCCCTGAAACCACTAATTGCAATGGCAGTTAGGTTCAGGCCCCAATTTTGGGACCATCCACATGGAATAAGGAACACTAAAGCATTCAAATTATCCTGCAGGCTCAAGCACTTGTTGGGTTTGAGTCAGAATAAGATCTTCAATAGGCAGTCAGACGACGATTTTTTCTGCAATGCATTTCAGGAATAACCAGATCGGTTTTAGGCAAGAAGCAATAGCACTGATATTTTTGCAAGAGCTGTGCCATCTTCAGCCAAAGCCTGCTGTTGCTGTGCTGTGTTTGCGTAGCTGGTAGTGGGAAGGAGGCTCAGGCACTGTATCTTTGGATTGCAGCAAAGGCAGTGTATTTGCTCAGCAGCACGTGTGAAAGTGGGCAGGCTCTTCCTCCTGCTGAGGAGTCTGGTAGATCTCTCACTTGTTTATTGTCCAGTCTGCTACAGAAGGCCATGGCACCTTTCTTTTTCAGGAAATCAGATTCCTGTCCTTTCCAGCTTGCCTGTATGGGACATCAATAAAAGGTGTCTGGCTGAGTCAGGCCGCCTTCCATTCATTCGCACTTTTGCCCCTGTGATCTTTTAAAATGAGCACAGTCCAGTTTGACTGGTGCTCTAACTAGAAAAACTCTGAAGGACATAACTTGTTTTTCTTTAGCCCAAATATCTAAAGTTTATCTACAGCTATCTGCTGGCAAATCCTGTGGGAGCTGGGCTATGTCACTGCCTTCTCGCCCATGCTTCTGTTGAACTCATCATCAGCTTAATTCTTTAAATAAATATTGTTCTTTCCCACCTTTGTGAGTGCAATTGTCAATCATCTGCCAAATGGCTTGTAGTAACTTGAGTCCACATCCTGAGACCTGCAAAAGCTAAAGGCTATACCTGCCCTTACACCTGCTGCGAGCAGGCAGGGGAGAAATGATACAAGCAGAGAGAGTTTTATTAAGGAAAAGTGGACATGTTTATCAGTCTGTGAAAAGACAACACCATTACGTTTGGAAATAGGGTCAAGTGCCCGTTCATCTCCAGCAACTGCTAGTGTCCACCCAGCTCCTACTCTAGGCGTCAGTGAAATGGTCTCTTGCATCAAAGTCCTCACAAGGGAGAGGCAAGAGGATGCAGAGCCCTGGGCTTCAAAAGGAGCTGCTTACCCCAAGAAATGAGGTTTTGGGGGCCATCAGTTCTCTCAGGACACGAGTTCACAGATAGCAATAATGACTTCACATGGTGTTAGTGAACCTATGAGTAAATAGCTCATACAAATAAAACCCCATTGCAACACCTCTCTGGGGAGAAAAATAGAGTTTAAATATGGTGATTTGACTTGCCTGAACAATGTGAATTAGTTTAGAAGAGGAATTGAGTGTTTTTGAAGGTGCATTCCTCTTGATAGAGAGCAAACACCAAACTGCTTCATGTTTTTCAAAACGAAATAACAGCCGTGGACCACTCATATCTAATACCAGCAGCTGAGCTGCCATGGAGTAGGGTAGGAGGGGTACACTTGTGCCTACATACATGCACACACTCACGCACACATCAGGCAGGAGACTGCCAGAGCTTTCTCTGAACGATTTCAGCAGAGTGTTTTGATTTCTACAGTCTGACACATTCCAGCAATTTAATGAGAATCTGGGGATTTTTATTGAGCTTACATTTAGGGAACTGAGCAGACTATTTTCCTGTGGGAACATCAGTCTCGTACCTTGCACGGAAATGGCATGAAGCCGCCCTTAATTTCTTTTATTTACTTTTTAAAATCCAGGATTTTGCAGAACACAGGGAAGTGAAACAAGGTGATATATAACTAAGAGAAAAATGTGAAATTCTTTTCAAAGACTTGACATTGAAATGCATGCCTGAAACTCACTGTTGCATGAGCTAATATCAGGCAAGTGAAAGCAACTAGCTATGAATAGGGGCAAATTTCTGCTTAAAATATGAAATACACTCCACAATCAAGAACAGGTCTGTGAGGTTATTTGTCAGGCTCTCGCCATGCTGCACTTTCATAGATCAATTTCAGGCAGAGGATTGGTGACATTATATCTGATTTGGTCATATGCCAGCAGCATTCAAGAAGTTATGACTTCCAGGAAAAATTTATGAACTCTAGGATGACAACATGGCCTCTATCGCCCGCAGAACCATGAACTGTATGTCAGTGGTTGCCAATTGTTTTGTAAGAAAGGCTCACTAGAGAAAATTGGTAATATTATATGCCCATGCCCCTTTTCCCTTAAATCTGGCACCTCTTAATTCAACCACCTGTCCCCTGCATATCTACTACCACTGCTCCCCTCTTTTTCTCTGCTCTCCCAACAAAGGATTCCCATCACATCCTTTTGTCCCTGCCTTTTGTCATTGCATCTCAGAGGAGACCTAGGTGAGTGCTCTGTCAGTGGTTTTCAGCTGGCACCTACCCGGCTGATGTTGGAGAGATGACTCAATAGCATCACATTTTTTCCCTCTAACTGAATATGCTGCAAAATGCTGATGGGCTTTTCAGTAAGCAGTTGTATATGATGAGATGTATGCTTTTCCTGTGTTAGAAAATATGCATTTTCCTAACCACTGAGGACTGCAAATAAATGTTCTTAGGTCTGAAGGTATCATTATTCCATGCACATCCATCAGTTCCCAACAGAACAAAGATCATTAAAATAGGGAGGGTAATGTGAGAAGTGTTTTTTTAAAAACCCTGTAGTTGATTTAAAAAAGTATATCTGAAACAGCATTTTTCTAATGATGATGGAGGAGATATTTGAATTTTGGAACACGATTATTTGATCACCTAATACTAATACTTCTTATGAATTTGTAATTTGCTTCAGTAAAGCCGTTGACACCATTTCCCACAGCATTCTCCTGGAAAAGCTGGCTGCTCATGGCTTAAATGGGTGTACTCTTTGCTGGGTAAAAAACTGTCTGGACGGCTGGACACAAAGAGTTGTGGTGGATGGAGTGAAATCCAGTTGGTGACCAGTCACAAATAGTGTTCCCCAGGGCTCACTGTTGGAGCTGGTTCTGTTTGATATCTTTACCCATGACGGTGCACCCCCAGTAAGTTTGCGGATAACACAAAGTTGGGAGGAAGTGTTGATACGTTTGAGTGAAGGAAGGCACCACACAGAGATCTGGGCAGGCTGGATCAATAGGCCGGGATTAGTTGTGTGGGGTTCAACAAGGCTAAGTGGGTCACAACAGCCCCATGCAGAGCTACAGGCTTGGGGAAGAGTGTCTAGAAAGCTGCCTGGAGGAGAAGGACGTGGGGGTGTTGGTCAACAGGTGCTGAACATGAGCCAGTAGTGTGCCCAGGTGGCCAAGAAGGCCAATAGCCCACTGGCTTGTATCTGAAGTACTGTGGCCAGCAGGAGTAGGGAAGTGACTGTCCCTTTGTACTCGAGACTGCTCCTCAAATACTGTGTTCAGTTTCTGGCCCCTCACTACAAGAAAGACCTTGAGGTGCTGGAGTGTGTGCAGAGAAGCACAATGAAGCTTCTGAAGGGTCTGGAGAACAAGTCTTATGAGAAGCAGCTGAGGGAACTCGGGTTGTTGAGTCTGGAGAAGAGGAAGCTCAGGGGAGACCTTACCACTCTCTACAGCTACCTGAAAGGAGGTTGTGAAGAGGTGGGTGGTATCTTCTCCCAAGTAACAAGCAATAGGACAAGATGAAATGGCCTCAGGTTGTGCCAGGGGAGATATTAGAAAAAAATTCTTTGCTGAAAGGGTTGTCAAGCACTGAAAGAGGCTGCCCAGGGAAGCAATTGAGTCACCATCCCTGAAAGTATTTAAAAGACATGTAGACATGGTGCTTAGGGACATGGTTTAGTGGTGGACTTGGCAATATTAGGTTTGTGATTTGACTTTACGATCTTAAAGTTCTTTTCCAACCTAAACTATTCTGTGATTCTGTGATTGTCTATAACAGCAGAGATGCATAGCTGATTTTCAGTGGCTTCATCTTGAATCATATTGTAAGGATCAGGGGGTTTGACCCTCTATAACCATATGGTGTTTATGAAATAAAGTTCTCTTTTATGTCTTTTTATTATTAATTCTGCTCACCTTTACTTGTGCACTCTAATAAAAAGCCACTCTTTTGTGAGAAAACATCTTGACTGCAGCTGAACTGAAGCCCATTGGCAACTATGAGAAAAAGGTTATTGTATGAAGCTTCAGACAACAGGCAGCCTGACAATACTTACTGTCTCAGGCTCAGTTAGAACAAGGCATGCTGTTAAAATTCAAGCTCGTATTTGCCAGAGAAACTAGGTTTGTCAACTGAATTGGTAGCGGCACCCAGTGGCTGAAATATAGACTGCAAATTTTAGTAGCCCAAAGATTTCCCAGCTCCAATGTACTCCTGCCCACCAGAAAAAAACTCTTACGGCTAAGCTCAGGTCGATCCTAGCAAGGGGAAACTCATTCCGATCTGTCTCATGAGTACTAAAAGAGTTAGTCATTGAGGTATCTAATTACCCTTGAAATACACCCTTTTTCACTGAAATAGCTAAATATACGTATTTTCCTAATATTAATTTCCTATGCAACTGCTGCAGTTGCCATGGGAGAGTTATATAACAACTTGTGGGAAGAGATGTGATCCACGTAATTGTGAATAAGAAGCAAAATGTCTGCAGTGAGCTCCTGGCTATAGATAGTCTATGCTATAAAATACTGCAATATTCCCTGCCTTTGACTTATATATATTTCTATTTATATACATACAAATTTGTTACATATAATTGCATACCTCTGTGTGTGCGCACATGCACATGGAGCATTTGGTAGGAAAGCAAATGGGGAGGCACAGAATATCAACACCAAGAGTCCACTATTTGTGGTCCACATCATTCACTATTTAAAAGCTGACTTTTAGCTGTGCTTTATCAACACTTCATGAATCAGCGTTTGTGGAGGAAACATTGGGGCTGAAATGCTGGCCTTCTGAATGCATCCACCCCATGTAGACCCGAGGGCAGGTGATGTTTACACTCCCCTGCAGACTCCATTCCCCTGGTCCAAGTGACAGGGGCGGCAGCGCTGCAATAGCATGGGTGTGACCTATGTTAACTGGAGATATGCATCCCTTAAGTGTGTCTAGGAAGGCTTCTGCTGCTGTATCTTCCCTGCTGCTGGAAAAACTATCAGAGGCTTCCCCGAGACATGAGTTTCTCGGTGCACAACCTTGTGGCTGTCAGACTGATCTTGGCACCCTTTCAGGACTGTGAGGGCTGATCTCAGGGTGCTTGTCCACAGAGGGGCACCTGCTCAGACAATAGCAGCCAGAAACATCTTACTGTAATATGAAATCTATTTCTAAATACTCAGTTCTTACTGCACCACATAAAAGTAAAATAACATTTTCAAGGCAGTGTAAGATCACTACTTACATGAAAACCACACTTCACACAAGATAATGAACACAGGTGGTGTGAGGTGCAGGCAGCTGCAAATATGTTGCCACCTGTGATAGTTCAGAAATATAACCTGGTGTGTGGAAAGGTGGGAAGGAGCAGCAGAAAGCACCATGTGCTGTTTAAGAACAGGAAAAGCTGGCTGATGCAGAGAGGCAGTGAGAGTAAGCATTTGCTGAGGGTTCACTACAGCCCAGACCTTGTCTGCCAGCTTGTGGTCACAACTACAGATCACCACTGCCCTCGTAAAGCATCTATGAAGCTTAAGGGGAAGTTGTCAAGCACATTCAGCATAAAGAGCTTTAAAAGTTCACACCAGCAGGTGTAATGTTGTTCTGTCCCTTCTGCACCGAGATAAATGCCTGGAGGGACAGTTTCCAAACTGCTTTCTGTTCTAGTTGTTCTTCCTGCTTATAAGTGTCCCTCTTACCACACCAGATTTTAAGCACCAGAGAGAAACACATCTAAGGCTCAACTAGTTGCAGTTGTCATCCTCACTTTGGTGAGTTGTTCCTTCTTTGGGAACCACTGGCCAAGAAAATATCCTGCCATATGAACGGTCACCTCTAAGTGGAAGGTGTTGGAATTAGGAAGAAGCAAACATCTGGAGACATCCTAGTATCTAACTCCCACCCCTCTTCCGGGGTTTTCTCTACCATAGCAGAAGCAAATTTGTACCAGCCATCCACCTTCACGGGTACTTTCACAGGCTGGATCGTGGGCTTGATGCACTGGGGCTTTCTCCATTTCCACTCTCCAGCTGCTGGACAGACACCTCAGAGAGCAGGCTGGGACAGGAAACCCTTAGTGACAGTTTCCTACATAGCCAGAGAAGACATTGTTCAGCTTGCTCTGTCTGTATGGTTAATGAAGAACAAGAATAGCTCATCTTGGGAGGCAGAGGACTCCTCAAAACTAATGTTTCTTACAGATAGGAGAGACAAAAATCCATTGAGAAGTATTTACTTCTAGCTGTTCCTCCATCACGAGTAAGAGGATAGAGGATAGTCTTCTCAAAGTACTGTTCATCTCTATTTTCTATGATTTCTAGTTGTGGCTGAAATTTTTAGACTCTAGACATCTCTGACTGACAGGAAAGAACTTTCTACACTGATTACAAACCAAAAAAGAAGAAAAATTATCCAATTCCCCAAGAACAGTGATACTTCTTTGTTGCAAATGTAAAGTCATATTCTGTCTTAAGTCCATTAAATGCACAAAAAACTTGCAGCTTAGTTGAGGTCAATTTAAAAAGTGCTGATTAATACATGACATAAAGTTTGTGTTGCATTTAAAATTGTACTTAAAAGAGTATCTACATCCCTTTTTCATGCTTCAGTAATTACTGTCTTTCATATCTGAGATAATTCTTCTAGCTTTAATAAATATGCATTAGTGAGATATTTTCTCATCAATTTCCCCAGTCAATACTTTGAAAATGTTCTGCCTGCAAAATCTTGACCTTGTTTTGCGTTGCTCGAGCTTAGTGGCCTCTGCAGCTGTCGCGCTACAAGGGACCTTCCCTTTTCTCACAGTGGTTAGTGAGAGGTCAGCATCCCCGAGTGAGTTTGTGAAAGATTTTCCCTAATACCTGTAAAACGCAGGATATTTGATCAGGATCAAAGAGTAAGAACCCCTTTCCCCAGTCCCCCAAAAAATATTTGAAGGGGGAGAATGAATTATAAACGCAGGGGGCTGGCAGAGAATGGGAGATAGAAGCAAATGCCATCCTATCATCGTACAGAATATGATTGACCTGAGTTTGGAATGAAAATGTGAAATGCGAATGCATAACACATCTTCCCCAATAATTGGTGTTATTCCAATATATACATGCACATATCCCTTTATGTTATTCTTTATTCATGTCTGCTCAGGTCCATTTTTTTTCAGCAAGATGGAGTCAGAACATCAATTGTAAATTTGGTGGGATGTCATAGAAACACTCAGGAAAGACCAACTCTGCCTGTCAATCCTGACCAAGAGTTTTTTCTTAAATACTGCCCACTGGTAAAGTCTTCTAGTCTTCACTTTCCTGACATTTCCTAATGTCAAATCTTAAGCTTACTCACTGTAAGCAATCATTGTCATGCAATCAACCGCAGACAAAGGGGAACAAACAGTTTCCTGTTGCATAGCTGAAGATCATTGCAACCCTTCTCAGTTTGCCCTTTTCTCTTTTCCTCTGGAGAAAAACAAATTCCAAACAATCTTAATTAATCCAGTCTTGTCTTCAAAGTCTCAGTCTGTTTTTTGTTACTTTCTACTGATTCTCCTTCTTGAAAGGCAATGCTCAAAACCAGAGACAACACATCAGCTGCAACCTTGCCACTGCTGAGTAGAGCAGAAGGATTACTTCATGCTCTTGCAGGCAATATTTCTGATCATCCAGAAGCTTCATCTCCGAGTGATTTTGCACAAAAGCATGATGCTGTTGACTTATATTCCAGCTTGTGATAGGACACCCTATGGATCCTTTTCTGTAAAACTTTTCTGTTACATGTGGAACTTTCTACTTTCAAGGAATTTGTGTCATCTTTCTAACCGTATGTTTTACAGCCAAAGAAATCACGTGGGTTTTTCTTTTCCTTTATTTAATCTCATTCTACTTTTCCCCAAGGCTACTTCTGCAGTTTGTAAAGATGTTTTTGAATTATAATCCAGTCCACCAAATGTTTGAAGCCCCTCCCAGCCTGATGGCTGCCAGCACTCATTGCAAACAAATGACCCCATGAGACTTCCAAAAACAGCTGTTAAATGTTGACTTTATGCTGATCTACATCACCTATGGGTCAATTTTGGCAAGCATTTTCCTTAGTTTGCATTAAGAGACTCTAAAAACCTTGAAAAGGGGGAGACTTTATTTACTGCTACTCTTCCAAAGGAAGAGACATCTGGGCTGGCAAACCATGTTAATCCAGAGCAGTCCTGCAAATATTGAATTTTTTGCATCCCTTCGCTTCGTAAAAAGAAAGCTTCTCATTTCAATCTTTGAACAACTGACTGGCCTCCACATGCTTCTGTAATGGTTCTAATTCTTGAACTGTTTTTTCGAATCCAGGTCTAACTGCACATACGCCTATTTCTTCTTTTTTTTTTTTAAAAAAAAAAAGCGATGACTCAACGGCTTTTTGTACATGTTGAATGTTCACAGAAATACTTAACAGAAGTGATTATGTAGAAAACTAGTTCTCATGAGGGTAAATTCTGCACCAGGATGAGCTCTGAGCTTCTGGGTCATTATCACGTATTTTATACTATTATGTAGTGGCATTTTATTTCAACATGTATCTTTGGCTTAGGCTCATGTTATCTGGAGGATTATTTGGATGAAAGGTCTCACAATAGATTATTTGGTGAATTAATGAATATAGAGATTATGAGGTAATATGGTACATATATAGACAATATGGATAAAGAAAGAACACCACCATCCTTCAGGCATTAATTTTGCAGACAAACAATTGCGACTTTTTTTTTCTTTTAATTCAGACTAATTATTCTCCTCTGTTTCAGATCCTCCTTTGGGATAAACTGCTATTGCTTCATTGACCACAGCATACTTGCGACATTTTATACCAGCTGAGGACCTGCCTCTGTTATACTTCAAACAGAACATTAAAACCAATATACTCTTCACACACACACAAAAAAAGCTACCACATCTGTTGTCCTTTTGTATAGATTAAGTCATGGAAGGTTTTAAAACATGGTATGCTTCAGTAATTTAAGCTCTTATTCAGTTTCAGACTGTACAGTTGACATTTCACTTTGTATGAGTGGTATCATCATAACACCCAAAGAGTTGTTTGAATGGGACATATTTTAGTGGATTATTTGATGAGTTACTGAAGTTAGAGGATAGAGAGAACGTAAGAGATTCTGGATACATTTGTAGATAAGGAAGGAAGGAAGGAAGGAAGGAAGGAAGGAAGGAAGGAAGGAAGGAAGGAAGGAAGGAAATAGAGCAATCTGTCTGTTAGACCTGTAGTTGCAAAAATGGCAACAATGAAAAGAATAGAGACAGGCTTTCTAAATGGTATTCCAGAGTGATGTACTGGGGGTACAAACATCAATTAACAGGTTCTTCTGGCTAAATTTCATGGTGAATCATCAGAGACAATGAAAATTCAATCAGATCCTTCTCAGAATGAATAAAGTGAAGGGAAATATTAGGGGGGAGAAAGGAATTATTTCAAGGAAATTCATACCAAATCGAGGGGTTTGTCCCTGTTCCCTTCAGAGGCAATACTATTCAACAGCATTCAAGGAGAGGCAAGCTCCTGCATTTAGCTTAAGTCACTAATTAAAAACAACTGTTGTTGTAATTAAACTACTTAATTCCACTGCTCTCTGGTGGCAAATGTAGTGTATATCTTGTGTCTACTAGATCAGGGTGGGAGCACTGAGGAGATCATTAGTTGGAAGCTATCTTTGTAGCCTCTGGACACAAAACTGGGAGTTCTCTTGGTTAATTTCATTAGGTTAATTAATTTGACTAACTTAATTAATCAGTCTCTCATTAAACCAATGAAAATACTACCTTAGTACTCCTTTTGTGAAGATAATGTTTTTTTTTTTAAATATTCATTCAAAGATTGCTCATACCCAGGCAACTTGGAAAAATATTCTCTGTAGAAATTGATTTTTTCATATGTGCCAAGTCTGCCTTTGCCTCTGTTGTCTTTTTGATTCCTCTTAGATGACAGAAGAAAAAAAAAATCAGCTTGCAGATCGCAGGCTGGAGGCACTGAATACCCTGCAGCACTGGGCTAGCTTTCCTGCCTTTCATGTCCTGTTTCCCAGCACAAGCCTCTTCAGCACAAACAAAACGAGGGAAGTGAGGCTGAGATACACGAAAAACAATTGCCAGAATGAAGAATAAGAAGTTAAACTTGGGTCAGCTTTTACCTTTCCTTGAAGACTTGCTGTGGAAACCAGCCATGGAGTCAGGGAGGAATGGTCAAGCAGCAGCAAGAGATCAAGACTGGTCTGAACACCAGAAGAGTTTTCAGGTTGCCCCCTGAGTGGAGCTAGCATCTTTCATTGCCTTCCTATGCACAGCTAATTGCAAAGTTATTTTTTCCTGATATGCCATTCATTTCACAGCATAACTGCATAGATCTTCAGCTTTGGGACACAGTACAGTTATTTTTCTTTCTTTCACCAACACCATTTCAAAATATAGAGGCCAGTATGCAAGGAGAAATAGACACATACATAAATAGGTGTTTAGTTACACAATCCCTTAAATGAACAAGCATTTGGAAAAACATTTTGTTTTCTATTCCAAAATCAATTCTAATTCCGTGCATCTCTATTAACCTACCTAGCACCAGTGTGTGTTGTTTAAACCCTTACTTACAGAAGAAAAATCCAAGATGCTTTTCTGCAGATATATGTCACCTTTCTTTAACATAGGTAAGTATTTGAATTTGTATTTGTATTGGGTATGTGGAGGCCTGTGCACTTCAGATGGGCTCTCTCCTGTAGGTAATACCTGGGCTCTACGATGGTAGGACTGTAGGATGATCAGGCTCCCAGGCTGAAGGAAGAAAGACTCATGGAGGGAACTGGAATTTCTGAAGGTTGTGGAGGATCCTTTTCCCAAACTGCCCAGGCCAAGCAGGTTTGGTATGCTGTCATCTTTTTGTCCACATACTAGAAAGTAAAGGATGCAACGTCAGTGTCATTGTGCTAAAGGGTAGACTTAGAATATGAGTTTAGATCCAACTGATGCAAATGTGCCTAACAGCAAGCAAAAGTAGCACTTCACGTGGTTGCAAAGTGACATCCACTGTCAGAATTGGTGGAAGGGTATTTGAATGCTTTGGAAACTACATACAACTAAGGATTGTTTCTTTGTCTCCAATAGCGTTTAGTACCATTCCATTAAAGTTAACAAATATTCCTGTCTATCTGCTACAGTGGTATTTACCTGTAATTTGACTCAATTTCCAAGTGATGTCTATGTGTCGGATTATGAAACTCTGCCTGTGAGCAGATTAACGACCACAAACACAAACCAGTTATAAATAACAGCAACTGTGTTTACTCACATCTGCAGTGGGATTGCACAAAATTGGTATAATTCTGGGAAATCAGAGAAAAGAACATTGGAAATAAATCGTACTTGATCCATTCAGAACCTATTCCAATTCTGGAGCATATCGATATGCAATAATGTTACAACAGCTCCCATACCAGGTCTGTAATTAAAGTTGAGATGACTATTCTTTAAAGCAGTCCTTCATTTTGTTTGTCCCTGAGGAAGATTATGGCATCTTATTCCCTAAATATGAGCACCTTTCTTTTTTTTTTCAACTCTGAGTATTCCAAGTTTGATTTGAAATAAATTTGATGAACAAATTTTAGCACTCACTTTAACTTTTCTATGCCTTGAAGGTACTTACTAGTGGAATGACACAGGCTTTTCAAACCCTACTAGGTGAAAGTTTCTTGAATTCAGCAGCAAAAATCTCTATTTTTAAAAGCTCTTGCAAAACTTATCCATTAAAACTTGTTAGTACATCCAATAATTATTATGTTTGTTAGAAACTAATAAGGTGAGGACAAAACTGAATAAGAGAAGAGTGCCAGAGATAGAAAAATACTAAGGATTTAGGCAGATGGAGACTCTGCAAACGGCTTCATTGATGCAAGACAGTGCTATGGTGTTTTTGTGCTAGATAGTCTTAATGACATTGATGAGTCTTTAATAAAAAGGTAAATTAAGTAGCATTCAAGGCATTTGTGAAAGAGATGCACACATCTCCCAGCGTCAGTTCATATCAACAACACATAAACAGAGACATACCCAGACTCTTGGGAGGTCAGCCACCATTTCCTTTACCACTTCTTGGCCCATGCCCAGCTGTTTACCACTACATCCCTTCACTTGAATTCATCATCCCTTCAGATCTGCCAGCAGAAAAGCCTGTGCAATCTATCCTACAGCTGTCTCATTAAAATCAGATGGGGTTTAGACAGCTTAAAGAGCAAATGTGCTGATCCAGCGGATTTTGTTTGAAATGGTTTTGTATGTCTTCGGATGAGTATCTCCTCTGCAGATGTAAAGGTCCAAAGGGGAAAATGAAGAGGAGTTTAGGACAGGCTCTTGATAGCTTCATTTCCTACTGGTGCAATTCAATGCAGCAGATTAAACTTGTCATTGTTTTACTCAGGGAGTATCTTTCTAATGCTGAGGAACTGAGTTGGTGTGGAAGTTTCTGGTTTGTATTTTTGCTTATACCAGAAGGGCCACATCATACAGCATTTGCCTGTTTCTCATTTAATCAAAACGACTGTTGTTTCACACCTCACTTTAGATCTTAGGCTCTTCCACTCTATGGTTTTTATCACTGACTGAAGACACAGGGAGGTCAAGAGGTTGGGTCACATCTAAAAGCGTTTAAGTAACACCAAGCACCACCTTTCTTGGCCTGACATAAGAATGAAGCACTGGAAAGAGCTTCTTGGGTCATAAGTTCCTGCAGGTTTCCATGTCATATACTCCCACCTTAAGGTCATGAAGCTCCTTTCCAAAAGCATTGCCATTCTCTATGCTCACTTCTTCCATTAAAATTTTTCTCAAGGACCACATTCAAATAGTCAGAATCCATCCCTAAATGTCCAGCCCTGGTTAGTTGAAGGCTGTTTTTTGGTTATAACTTGCTGCATTCATGCATGGATGTTCCCATTAACCAGCATCCAGAGCACTCTGCTACATCAGAGATGCACAGGAGTTGCAAATAGCTCCAGCACTTCATCAGAAGGGAGCATCTCCCGGGCAAGGAGCTCAGACACATTAGGGGGACTCCAGCAAAGCAATATTTTTGTTGGAGCCCACAGACATATCACTGGTGGCTACAGATGGCACCACCCCATAGAGATGTCTAAGGAGTTACAATACCAAAGCCCTCATTGGCTGTTAAGAGCCTTCCTTCCAGATTTATCTAAGCTCTGCTTTTTCTTATCTCAAACGATATTGTTCCCTTTCCCTCACCAGCCTCACATCTTTCTCATCCTCTATGGTTCAATGTCTTTTCCTCAGTAAATCCCAGCATTATCCTTATAGTCTCTCCGGTTTCCATAATCACACTCACAAAGCTTTACTCTTGCTCAAGTCCTGGCAGAAAAATGAAAGCATACCAACAGAGGATGGAAGGACCTACCATGGTTTTGAGACATGTTTGTGCCTTCCTTATTTTGCACTGCCTTAGATGTTGGTGAGATAGATACACTGATACACTAAACCCGTGCCTAAGTGACTATGAGCAAAGCTCTCTGTCTGGAAGCCCTTCTGTGCCAGGCACTCTTTGTGTGCATCTAAACAGCAGATGCAAATATACCAGCAAATACAAGTTGCAGGTATATTACCATGCTTTGACCGCCACCATCCAGTTGCACCATTCTGCTTCAGTGCAGTTTAAGTCAGACAGCATCACCCATGAAACCTACCAGTGGTGAAGGAAAAAAAATGGATACTGTTCAACTCTCATTCCTATTAGTTAATGCACGGAGACATTATTTTGCTGAATACCATGAAACAAACTTTATAATGAATAAAATAAAAAGAAAACATAACTTAAGTAAAACAGCTGTTGATACGTATCAGCTCTGGAAGTTAAGATAAACTGAGGATAGAACCCCATTATTTTTAGTTCTGATGTTACCTGTATGGCACATCTGCCTTCCTGTAATCCTGTAACTCTATTTCCCATGCATATAATGCCTTTATTGGTGTGGATTCCCAGAGCTTCCATGAAAGGTAGGTAATTCTACTTCTTTCATAAACAAAGAAGACAAACATGGAGTTCAGAAAATTATTTGTCTTGTCTAATGTTACGAGGAATGCTCTGGCACAGATCACCTAGAGGCCAGGTTTCCAGCTTGTGTTTCTGATAAGAAATCAACCTTCTCAGTATTGCTTTAGATTACGAACATTTTTCAGTGTAGAGAAGAACAAACTATATTTTTCCTTAGTGTATATTCCTTAGTTCCTTTTGTGTAACTTTCCACTATATCTCAAAAATATCATAGAAAAAAAGAAATGAAACAGAATGCAATAGAAAAAAATGTGGTTTACATCTATAATTGTGGTTTCCTGCTTTCTTATCAAATTTTTTTATAGCATTTATAATGAAGATAGGATTAAAACCTTCCTTCCTTTTTTTCTTTCTCTCTCCTTCCATTCTACCCCTCTGCCTCCCACAACACAGAAACTACTTGCACCTGTGAATGTTTCAATACAGGCAAACATGTGACTAGTGCATTTATTAATTCAGGTCTATGTCCTCTACCTTCGATTGCATTGTTTGCAGACCTTTCACAGTTAATTGCTCACTTTTTGCAATAGCAACTGGAATTTCCTCTCCAGAGACACAAAGGTGCCTGTTCTTCTGTCTGTCATTTCCTCATTGTGAAGACCACTATAAAAATGCAGAAGGGTCAGTAACTTTTAGATCAAATTATGCATAGAAACAAAACTGAAAAAGCAGAACTAAAATCCAAATCTGTAAACTCAGTTTCAGTATTCAAATGCACTTACCAACCATGGGAATCCTTCTCAGCAAAGTCTTTTGAAAAACTGCCCAGCATTTCCTTTTTATTTTGTCAACACTTAGTTACAGTACAAAATTGACTTAACTATGTAATAAGAAAAGCAGTTATTTCAAGTATTACAGAGAAGATATAATGCATGTTAACATTACTTTGCAAATGGAAGATTATTTATCCTTCGAGAAAAAAACCCAAGCATTTTAGAACCAAGCTAAGGTAACTGCAGGCATTAAATAAATAAATCAATTCAAATCTTAACTGGGATTGGAGTTTCAAAACAGGGAATCAAAATTAGCTAAATAAACTAAACAGAAAAAAATAAAACTCATTCACTCAGTTATATTTTGTCAGATTCTCTATGGAGTCATACATTCAGAGAAATTTAGCATGCAGATGAGAAATAAGGAGGAGGGAAGCTGGCAGATGAATTGTAGTGGGAAAGCAATGGTAAGTTAATTCAGGATGTGTTCTGCCTAACACTGAAGATCTAAATGGGAGCTCTTTAAATTGTGTGTGTAGATCCAAGTCCTGGTGTGATTCACATTCTAACTTCAGATCTCATACGCCCCGCTGAAATATATAAAGATTGCTTAGGACAGGGAAGGAAACTCTATTTGGTTCCCCAGCTTTTTTAGAAATTTTGGTTGGAGTGCCAGAGTGAGGCAGCAACGCTTTGTAAAGTCTAACATTATCAGGCAGGCTCCCTTGTCTGCCCTTTCTTCAGTGCCTGAAAAATAAAACACAGTGCAACAATAAGGTAAAAGCACCGACTTTGGAACTGACAGCCAAGAAAATACAGCAAGACGATTTGCCGTTGTCTGCTTAGTTTTTATAAAAGTATCACAGAACGATTTGGGTTATAAGAGAAATTTGAAGACCATCTAGTTCCAACATGAACTGATTGTGAACTGATTGCGCTGTTTTCTGATCTGCTGTATTAATAACAAATATCATACTCTGCAGCATTACAAAATAAACCTGCAACGTCCATAACAACAGCAGTTCAACTCCTCCAGTATCCTGATGGGTATCTCTAGAAGAAGGTGTTGAAGATAGGACCTCCTGTTTACTTTAGGGGCTTTGAAAGGAACTGAGAATATTTTGTCACTTCAAGAACTGGGCCACACACGAGCAAAACCCCATGCACTAATTCTCAGTGCAAAGCTGCTTCAATGGCTGTCAGAAGTGTATGTAAAATTAAACGTTGCAAGATGAAGTTCTGATCTGAGCTACCGGTTGCCTGGGAGGGGGAAGGAGAGAGCAGACACAGAAAAGTGATGCAAGCAGGGAAGAGTCTGCAGAATAGGGCTCTGATGGCTGTCCTTGGGACAGATGGTTTGCAATCTCCTACCTTGTCCTATCCTATACTACCCTATCCTATCTTATCCTACTTTATCCCATCCTATTCCCACCCTAGCCCATCCCATCCCATTGTGGTACTCTGCTATCCCCCACAAATATACTGTTTTCTTGTGACAGCAGCCATATGCAGCCCAGTCTTCTCAGGTCCTAGAAAAACAAAATTTGAAGCAAAACACTGCTGGTTTGGCATTCAGAGGAGCCTGCAGCCTTACGAGCCATCGCAGTTCTCTAAGACTAGAATAGGCCTGGCCTCACCCATTTAAGCAAATCAGTCACTTGTTAAAGTACATGTGTCTTATTTTAAGCATAAAGCCTGAGAAATGAGTCATTTGGTCAGTCCTGAAAGCCAACAAATGCAGAGTTCATTAGTTTTGCTAAGAGAAGGAAGTTCATGGAAGTAGATCTATTGCTGGATATGCTCTTTGGCCAATGCCTTGCAGATAGGAGGTTGGCATCCATTCTCAAGGCTAATGCCTTGTAGATTGTGAGCAAGACACAGATCACTGAAAGATTTATATTTGCACTGAAGAGCAACTAGAAGGCAAGGTAGTGTATAATGCACTCCAGCATGACATATTCAGCCTCCTTTGCAAAGCTGTATAAATTCATTTTCCGTACAGAACCTATTTTGGTAATATCAGCATGACAATTTATTTTGCTTACACTTTGACTAGAAATTCTGTCCTGCACGGGGAGCTGCAGGCAGCAATTGTTAGTTGGTAGAGCATCTCTTTGCATCTGGCAAGGAGAAGAATTGTGCAATGATTCTGTTCCACATCATCTGCTACTTTTTGCAGATTTTGGATGCATTTTGGAGCCACTGTACAAGAGAAAAGCAAATGAGTTGTGGAGGGCTCTGAAGTTCATAGTAATATTTGTCCTAGATGCTGATTGCTGCAAGATAGTCAAATATTTTTGCTGACCAGGGCAACATCAGCCCTTGCACAGTAACTGCTGCTGGGTACAGTAATGGAGAAAGATAATAAAAATTGCTAACTACGTTGCACTTCCTATTTGAAAATGTTGTGCTTGACTCATTTACAGAGGTTCCATTTCCTAATAGTTCCACTTATTCCTGCAGTAAAGCTACTTTAAGATAAAAGCAGTGCAAACGGAGGTTCAACCGCTCTCTTGTTTTCGAACATTACATCCTCTTCTCAGTCAGAGCGGCAGCAGGCCCTATGCCCATCCTCACCCAGAGCTCCCCGAGCTCCCCAGGAGAGACCACTAAAATGCATCTTTGCTACCTTTCATAAACCAGTTTTTCATTTAAAATTCAGTGAAACGATCCCTTACCGTCTGCTGACAGCTCATGTTTGTTGAGCCTTATTCCTGCCATGATCCAGTGGGAAATAAAGCGAATCGGTGGTGCTGCCCTTCCCCTGGGAAGGCTCCTTGGGAGGGCATCCAGCTCGCAGCAGCAGCTGGAGAGGGCAGGGCTTTTTGTCTGCCCTGCCGACCTCGGGGGAAAGCCTAGAGCCTTTGTTCTACCTTGAGGTTCTTAGAGATCCGACTCCCCAGCCTTCCCGGTGGCAGCCTCGAGGGTTCTATTTGCTCTGCAGCCTGTTCGAACGGGTGGGAGCGACGTTTCTAGGCTCGCAGCGGGCAGAGCGGGCGCTGCCGGTGCCCGGGAGCTGCGCCCACCCTGACAGTAGGTAGAGCATCTCTTTGCATTTGGCAAGAAGAAGAATTGCGTAATGATTTTAGTCCACATCTTCCGCTACTTCTTTTTTTTTTCCCCCCTAGATTTTAGACGCCTTTCGAGGCCACTGTACAAGAGACAAGCAGCCTGACCCTGCGCCCACCCGCGGATCAGCAGCTTTCGCCCCCGCCCTCTCTTTGGAGAAGCGGAGTGGGTGGGGGGCGCGCTGCTCCGGAGGGGTCCCCATCAGGGAGGGGGGACTGGGCACACTGGGGTCTCCCTTAGTGACCGGGGCTGGGCACGGGGTCCCCATCAGGGACCGGTGCTGGGCACACTGGGATCTCCCATCAGGGAGCGATGCTGGGCACTCCGGGTCCCCATCAGCGAGGGATGCTGGGAACGGGGTCCCCATCGGCGACCGGTGCTGGACACATCAGGGTCCCCATCAGGGAGGGGTGCTGGTCACACCGGGTCCTCATCAGATGGGCAGGTACTGGGCGCGGGGTCCCTATCAGTGACCGGTGCTGGGCACACGGGGTCCCCATCAGCGACTGGTGATGGGCACACGGTTCCCATCAGTGACCGGTGCCAGGCACGGGGTCCCCATCAGGGAGCGGTGCCGGGCACACCGTGTCCCCAGCGGCGGCCGGCGCCGGGCAGGGGTCTCTCAGTCAGGAGGGCGCGGCGGCCCCGGCCGCGGCCGGGCGAGGTCTCGCCGCCGGGGGCGAGGCGGGTGCGGTGCCGCCCCCGGGCCGGTCCCCGCGCGCGGCCGGGGGCTCGTTCGGCGCGGCGAGGCGGCGCGGCGGGGCCGGGGGGCGGGCGGAGAGCGGCGGCGCGGCGCCCTCCCGGCGGAGCCCGGCCCGCCTCCGCCGTGCCGCCTCCCCGCCCCGCGAGAGGCGCTCGCCGCCCGCGCGGCATCCCGGGCGCTGGGAGCGGCGCCCCCCGCCGCCGCCGCCGCCAACGCCGCCGCCGCCCGAGGCGCCCCGAGCGCAGCCCGCGCCCATGGCGCTGCGCTGGGCGCTGCCCCTGCTGGCGGCGCTGGCGGGCGCCGGCGGCCCGCAGAGCTTCGAGCTGCCGGGGGCCCCCATCGAGAACATCGAGGTGAGCGGCGGCGCCGTGCTGGTGGCGGGCGGCAGCTGCCTCTACGAGCTGTGGCCCGAGCTGCGGCCGCGGCGCCGCGTGGTGCCCGCGCCCGGGCAGGGATGCGCGGAGCCGCCGGGGATGCGCAGCAACCTGCTGCTGCCCTACGAGGAGGACGGCGGCGCGGGCGTGCTGCTGGCCGGCTGGACGCAGAAGGACGGCACCTGCCAGGTGTGGGAGCGGCCGTCCTACCGGCAGCGCCTCAACCGCAGCGAGGTGGTCAGCTGCCGGCCCGATGGCTCCACCGCCGGCGTCGTCTTCCAGCTGGCCGGCACCTGGTACCTGGCCGTGGCGGCCACCTACTCGGCCGGGCACTACGGGAACCGCCTGGACTGCCAGCCCTCCCAGTCGGACGAGGCGACGGTCATCACGGTGCGCAGCGTGGCCGAGCTGGTGTCCAGGGAGGAGCTGGGCATCATCAAGCGCAAGAAGGAGCCGTTGCATTTCGTCGACGCGCTCCGGTGGGGCAATCACCTCTTCTTCCCCTACTACACCTGGAAGGCCAGGTCGGGCAACGACACGGAGCTGCCGAGCATGGCTGTCCTGCAGCAGCTGCACCCCGCGCAGGGTGGCCTCACCATGCGGGGGCAAGTTTATTTGGACTGCGGGTGCAGGAGCCTCATCGTTTCCTCCAGCCTGGTCCGCCAGGGTGAGCGGGGCTGGTGGGTGGGTGTTTTCCACCACAGCCGCGGTGACAAGGCCTGGAACACCACCGCCGTCTGTATCTTCGGGATGGAGGAGATGGAGAAGCAAGCCTGCGCGTCCACACACTTCATCATGAACGGAAAGGGTTGTGTAAGTCTGGGTGTTGTTTCGCTAAACTTTCCTCCTGCGCGCCGTTGCTGACACTGTTGTTGTGGCTGGTGTCATTGTGCATGATTTGTGGGGTGACCCTGACCTGAAGGCGCGTGAAGTTCATGGGGAACTTCATGCACCAGACCTGGCTCTGTGAGCCCTAACGATTTCTCCAGCGCTTTCTAAAAATCTGATCCCTTGGCAGACACTGGGATGTCCTTCCCACCTACATGTCGGGAAAGACGTGTCTGAGGGAGCACCTGAGGGCACCCTGGGTCAGACCTGAGTCTCAAGCTTCTCACTCAATGTGCTCTTTGCTATCGAGGATTAGTCATACTTCATCGTGTTTTCCATACAGCCTAGATAGAGCATCTCCTACCCCATTCTGTGTGTTCACATCTCATGTCATTACAGCTACATCAGAAATGAAAAAAAGCCCATCCGATTGACCGCTGTGCACTGTGCTGTGTGCGGTGTTATCCCCGTTGCTCACTTGTGATTTGTGGGTGCTTGTTCGTGGTAGGTGTTTCCCAAACCTCTTAAGACTGGCCTTGCTTGAGAGGGCTCATAGCCAGTCCCTCAAACCCCTGTCCACAGCAGACTGCTATAGGCGATATGTCTTTTTTGCTGCAGCGGTTACATTTTCACAGGCATGGTATCCCATGGAGATCCCCTGGTCACCTACTTCTCTAACACTTTCGCTTCAGTTCCTTCCTCCTTTTGAGGCTGGGCTGTGTACACGGAGGGCAGGGTGGGCAAGGCTGTGGCCTCAGTAGCTGTAAAAAGCTAAAAATGTAATTCAGGAGAAGAAGGTACTTTTGCAAGGCCCATCCATGCTTTTAAGTCACGCTCAGAAGTCTTTGCAGAGCTGCAGAAAAAGGAACGACGCTGTAAAGTATTGGGGACAAGCATAGAAGGGATCAAGGAAGCCATCATAAAGCAAGCCCTGGCCTTTTGCAGCTCCCCCACCATCCAGGGACTTTGGAGCTTAACCCCTGAATCCGTGCTGTGTTACAATAGGAATTTGTTGGAAACTCCTTGTAAGAAGCGCAGTAGATTTACTGTCGCTCCTTAAATTCCCAAATCTAGCCCATAGCAAAGCACAGCACAGCACAGTGTCGAGATTCTTCCAAATGCAAACTACCAGAGGGCATGTGCAATTCAGTCTCCTATTGCCGGTGTTAGAGGATGTAGTTATGAATGAGAACCCCATATGTGGGTGAAACAACTGTGCTGAAGTAAATAGTGAAACTCTCGCAGCAGAGCCGGAGCCAATCCTTTGATTTTCAGTGCCAGTTTATAGCTTACTGCATGATTGCTGTGCTCTCACAAGGCAAACTTGCTGAATTAATTTGAAGTCTCATTCTCCTCCCAAAATACCCATTTACTAGTTGGATTTTTAATTTGTATTCCTTGTTTCTAATTACTTGTGGAGTTTCCTCATGAGATACTTTCTGAGCCTTGAAAGCAATAAAATAAGAGAAATCTCCTTGGGCAGCAGATCCTTTATAAACAGTTTCCAAAGCCCCACACTATTCCAGAAGAGTCTCGTGGATTTCACAAAGTGGCATAATGCAGGTAAGGTAAGACAGGTATTTCTGCCTGACTGGTGTCCCTATTGCCTCCCAGTGATTGAAAATGAAAAATCCATTATCCACTTGCTTAAGAATTGTTCTGACTCAGAACAGACTTCTGTGACTCCAAAGTCACTATCATGTCTCTCTGGGAAATGTAGATTGTATTTGGGTATAATGCTGAAGAATCCCAACCTTAATTAAAAGGATTGTTTCCTTGATATTGTGTCCCTAACTATGGTGATATTATTTTCCATGATATTTTGACACGACAATAAATACAGTTTGCCACTGACAGGAAAGGGGCATTTTAATATTTTGTGAGATAGCAGGACATCTGGGTGTTACTTAGTAATATGACCTGTAATATTACATGGCTAATTAGACTCCCTTTTTCAGCTAATTATATGTGCTTATAGTGTATAAACACAGAAATAAATGCATGTAGTTCAGCTTTAATATGTTTTTCATACTACAGAAGGTTAGGCTAGGCTACTGCAGAGTAAGTTTGGAGATGACAGCCCCATATGCTGCTGCTTCTGTGTTGTTTTAGTCAAGATTCTTCTACTGTCTCTCACCAAATCATGGGAGTGCCTGCAAACGTGGAACACGCTCTTCTTGGGCTCAGAAGCGCACGGGTTTCTGAACTGGCAGGAAGGTGGTGTGCAGCATGACCGTCAGCGCATAGCTTGTAGGAGAAGTGTGTGCTATAGTTAGCAGTGACTCTGGCCAGAAAGGAATGCCTCGAAGCAGGGGGCTGTGATAAGTAGGTTGTAGTATAGTGTGTAGGAATGGCAGCCAGCAACGGTGCTTAGCATGAGCTTCAAAGCCCAGTCTTTTAAAGACAGTGTTGGTACTGAGCAAATTAATGTGTTGCAGCGTTAAGACTGGCTGGAGTGCAAGACCTGTTTGGTGTTTGCGGCAGATGGACCATGCTGAGTGTAAGCCTAACTTCTGCATTGCAGATGCCATGTATTACGAGGTACTGTGGGTCTTAGTCTTCTTTGTTGGGTACACTTGAATTCTGGAGCTCAGGTGTGATGTGATGAGGTACATGGATCGTGGATATGGACTGTCAGGTTATGTAGGAACTGAAAGTACGTTTTTTTTTCCGCTGCAGGAATACAGTTTATAGTTAGAGTATGCATTAGGGAGTAGTGGCGGTTTGTTTTCCTTCTTATCTTATCATTCTTCAGATTTCTGTATTTATTCTGATTACCTTTAGGCAAGACATCCTCTTACCTGTCTGCACGTTCACTGCGGCTGGTATTTGCACTGGGTTGGCACTGTGCTTCTCAGTAGCACATTGCAAGACAGACTTAGCCCAAGATATTTGTGGTCCTGAATTCTCTGCTACGCTACTGCTGCATGTTCTACTCTAAACTTATTCTTGCAAGGTACTGAGCTCTTTGGCTCTAACCCAGTGAAGCATTTAAGGGCATACTTAACATTAGGCATGTAAGTAGTTCCATCATCTGCAGAGGAACTGCCCATGCATTTAAAGTTAAGCGTGAACTTGAGTACTTCACTGTATTGGAAACAAATTGCTCTGCATCCTGTAGGAACTCATTGTAGGTGTGTAATCTCTTTGGGCTTGCATTACTAATTAGGCCAAAGTTTTAACACTGGATTTGAGTCTGTCATTGAAAATTAGTAATTTTTAAGATCCTTGCTTACCAGCTTTATAAAAAGGTACATGATAAATTCTGTGGAATTGCTGGTTGTGGCAACTAGCTAATTCTCATTTTATTTGAGAAGTACTGTACACAAAGCATGTTGTACTACTTGGATGTGTTTAATCTGGGCATATATAATAATGGATTCCCAAAAACATGATCCCTAACTAGCAGGAGGCAAGTGGTGTCTACGATGAAAGTGCTCTGAAAACATTTTGCAGTTTTATATTCGGGTTGTGTTCCTCTAATCCATATATCTTTTAGATTTTATTGTATTTAATTATACACACTGTCGAGGTGCATGTGTTAATGAATTTGAGTATCTTCTTCACAATTTCCTTAGTTAATAACTGTAAATTTGCCAAATCTCATTCTTTTCAGAAACCTGACTGAGCACTAATAAACACTTTTGGTGGATCAGATCAATTACTAAACCGAAGCTCTGTAGCCCATATATAGGAGGAATGACGGAATTTGTCACAAACTTGTCTGATGGCTAATGAGCTTTAAGAAGGCCTTTCCTTCTGCTGTCCCATGGCTGAACATGAGCTACTAGAATCTTAGATCTCTCCCAGAGATCCCAGGCTCTTGTGGATCACAGCCAAGTGGAGGAGTTGGAGAAGTGCTCAATTTAGGTAACATCAACGAGAGAGAGTTGTAGGATGCTACCTAACCACAATGACAAATCTGGAAATTAGATTTGCCATGAAAAAAAAGTTGCATGGGAAGAAAAGGGTTCTACAGTTTTTCAGAGAGAAAATCCAAACAAGTGTTAGGCATATACCTGTATGACAGAGAGAAGTTGCTGTAGTTTACATTAAGGTGTTTATGTTATGATCTGTAAAGGCTAAGTAGCTGTGATAACTATTGAATGTTAAGCTGTCTTGGTGGGTTTTTCATCTGCTATTTAATGCAAGTAAAGGTATATAAGATTCTGTTCTTTGCATTTTTGCATTTTTCAGTGGGGGATAAATACATAGGTTGGTATATGCCCCTTCATTTATCAAGCATAGTTCGGAACCCTAGGACAATTTTTAGCTGGGATGAACTCTACTGAAATGAGATTTTTAAGCCAACAGGGTTCATATCAGTTTAATCACGGCCATTAATTTACAGGATTGACATTGGAATTTGTGTGGTAACTAATTCCAAAATGATTCATGGTCTTTTATTTAAGGAAAGAATTACAGACTTGTAAATATAATTTGGTATCAAAATTGATACTGCAGTTAATTTTCTAGTAGTAAAGTCATCTCCTGTGTATTACCAGACTGCTAGTATTTCATCTAATGTTTGACATATTTCTAGAGTTAATGTTTCTAGAGTGAATACTTCTGTCTGGCTACAATGAATTTTCAGTTCATCCCTGCTTGTTATGAGAAGTCAGTCATAGAAGACTTGTAAACACTCACATTGTCAGTAGGAAGAAGTGTTGCTTTTAGTCATCTGGCTTCAGCAGGTGATCTTAACAGAAATTTCTGAGAGCCTGGGGGTCTCTTGAACAGAGGATTTGCTTCCTTAGGATTACCGAATCCTTCAGGTTGGAAAGAACCTCTGAGGAAATGTTTAGTCCAGACCTCTTCTTACAGCAGGGTCAGCACTGAGATCAGACGATGTTGCTCTGTGCTTTGCCCTATCAGATCTTGAAACCTCCGGGGATGGAGACTGCACAACTTCTCCAGACAACCTGTTCTGCTTAATTGCCATCATAGTGAGGGGGGTTTTTTATCTTCTGTCCTTTAGAAACATCTCCTGTTTCACTTCCAGTCATTTTCTCTTGTTGTACTGCATAAACCTCAGTTGAGAGTCTGGCTGTGTTTCTCTGGTCTCTCTGAAACTGTCTTTTCTGTAGGCTGAATGAGCCCAGTTCCCTCATCCTTTCCTCATAGGGCAGGTGCTCCAGGCTCTGACCACTGCAGTGCCCCACTGCTGAACTTGCTCAATTTATTAAGATCAGTGCTGTACTGAGGGTCCCAGAACCGAGCGCAGTATCCCAGACACAACTGAACATGTGCCAAGTAAAGGAGGATAATCACTTTCCTTGCTTGATCTGGCTATGCTCCTGTCAATACAGCCCAGGATGTTGTTAACCTTCATAGCTGCCTGGATACAACGTTTAGCTTACTGCCCTCCAGGACCTTGTATCCTTTTCACAGAGCTGCTCCCCAGTCTGCACCATCGCAGGGGGTTAGTCCATCCCACGTGCAGGATTTTGCATTTGTCCTAGCTGAATTTCTTGGGGTTCCTGTTGGGCCATTCCTGTAGCCTATCTAGATCCGTCTGAATGGCAGCCCTGCACTCAAACGTGACAACTTATTTTAATGTCATCTGTAGCTTAACCCAGAAGCTTTCAGTGTCTTCAGTGTCTATCAAGTCATTGAGAAAGATACAGAGCAAGACATGTCCCAGAGTAGATTCCCTGAGGAATTTCACCTGTAACCAGTGTCTAGGTAGAGTAAAAACCGTAACCCTTTGAGCCTGATGATCCATGCTACTTTTTCCACTCGCCCAGTAGTTCCCCTGTTGAAATTGTGATGTCTCAAGTTGTATGCAGGGATGATGTGGGAAACGGTCAAGAGTCTTGCTAAAGTTGAAGTAAATGGCATCCGCTGTTCTCTCCTCCTCCACAAATTGAGTCATTTCATCACCAAAGGCAATCAGGCTGGTCAGACATGATTTATCCATGGTGCATGCTGCCTTTTCCCCATCACTTTCTTCTTCTTATGCCTAGAAATGACTTCCAAGAGGATTTGTTCCATGATTTTCCCAGTGAAAAAGTGAGACTAACCAGTGTGTAGTTCCCCAGGTCATCCTTCCTGTCTTCAGTTTTTTGAAGATAGGAGCATTATTTGCCTTTATTCAGTTGTTGGGGACTTCCCCTGATCTCCATAACTTCTGAAATATGGAAGAGTGGCCTTACAGTGTCATCAGACAGTCTCTCAGCATCTTCCTACAGATCCCATCCCATCCAGTTCCCCTGGGACTTCTGTAAGCTGATATTCTGAAGAGATCCCTGGCTTAATTCTCTTCCAGTACTCATAGTTTGTCTCCTTCTTGAACTCTGTAGGTACAAAGAACCACAAGACCTTGCTGGTGAAGTCAGAGCCTTATCTACATCCACTGTCAGTAAATCACCTGATCTATTCAGCAGCTGGTGCACATTTTCATTGTTTATTCTTATATTGCTCACATGGTGGTAGAAGTGCTTCTTGTTGCCCATAAGATCCCTTTCCAGTTTCAACACCAGGTGAGCTGGGGCTTTCCTAACCCCATCCGTATGTGTCCAGGCAGTTCCTCCTTAGTTGTTTGTTCCTGCTTCAACTTCTCTATACTGTTTTTCTGCATTGTTCAGCCATGACTTTCTGCTTAGCTAAGGGCCATCTCCTGATACGTCTCCCTCTTTTCCTGAGTTTTGTGCTTGGAGGGTGTTGCCCTGAAAGACCTGCTACTTTTCCTGAGCTCCATTTGCCTCCAAAGCTGCCTCTGAGGGGCTCCTACTAACCAGTTCCCCGAATAAGCTGAAGCCTGGTCTCTGCATCTGTGCTCTGCTGTTCTTTCCTCAATGCCCTCAGGGTCCTGACCTCAGTTGTTGTGTAGTTCCTACAGTGAAGGCTGCCATTGATTGTCACATCTCCAGTCAGTTCTTCCTTGTTTGTGAGTAGCAAATCCAGAAGAGCATCATGCTTCACTGACCCCACAGGGTTAACAAAGCCTGGGGTCCCATCGTTGCCCTCAGAGCTCTATAGTCCTGACCTGATCTAGGCAATGTCTTTGGTGTCCACCTGGATGCGCAACAATCAGTAGTGGTCCAGGGAATGGAACATCATTGGCAGTCTCTCTGCAATGTAATGGATCAGGGCCCCTAAATAAAAGGAAATATGTTGTGTAATAGCATGATGTTTTAGCAGTTGTGTGCCTTCATCCTTCACAGGAGGGAATCTCCAACCACAGTCACCCACCACTTCCTCTTGCTCTCTGCTGATGCTCTGTTCAAGCTCAGTTGGTTTCAAAGCCTTTCTTAATGGAGCTTGTTCTCCCTCATTGGTTATTAGGACACTTTATCAATTCTGTAAACAGATCTGAGGGCAGAGAAGGAGTGTTTATGCTGCTGCAAGTAGTCGTAAATATCTTGTCTTTCCCATCTCAGAAGTCTCCATCAACCTCTTGCTCAAGCATATCCTCTGACTGTCCTTCCTGCCTTGCATCACAAGACTCGTGATCTTTTCTCTACAAGGTCTCTGTGAAGACCCTCTCATTTCCTGGTCATCCTCCCTGCCTTTTTTTGGTCTGCTCACCTGGGATGGTTTGTCCACCTAGCGTTGCTATGCAATGCACAGATTAAAAAACCTCATGGAAATAAAATTTTGGAAAAGTTCATCTCCTCATTCCTTAGCTGTAATAAAGACTCACAGCATACACCGATATTGAAGTTTGTTACCCACTGATATAATAAAAAATAATGCAGGAGGTTGTAGAGTGGTTAAGTTAAGAAAGAGTAATGAGGTTCCAAAGTTGGTTTTTTTCCCTCTTGGAAAAATATATAGATATTGTTCCAATGTTAAATATTGCTATATACTCTCCACAAATCTTGTGTCCTTTTGAATAGCTGCATCTGTTCATTCGCTCTGCTGCTCAAACCCTTTATTTTTACTTTTTGGCCAGCTGCAATATGATGAGTGCTGCGTGAGCTAAAAATGCTGCCCTTCCCTCTGAGGCACACAATGTAAAATAATCAGGAGGAAATCAAGACAGAAAGCAGACGTGTGAATATGGTTGCTGCAGCTGGAATCATACAGAGATAAATCTGAAAATGAGATGCAAAATAGAAAATGAGTATAAATACCTCTCATGCTAAAAACCAAACAGCATAGTGGGATGAACTTAAAAGCAAAATGTAAGTTAATTCAGGAGATCTCTAGGCTTACCTGTGCACGTGAAGATTTTGAGGGGCTGTAGAACAGAACAGAGGGTGGGACTGAAGAATTAAAAAATTCTCGTCTAGAGCTATATTGTCTTTTCTTTTGCTTTTCTTGTTTTCTTAGAAGCCTGAAAATGTTACAGGACAGACAGATAGATAATCGTGGAGATGAGTGACTCTTCAAGTATAAAGGAAGTTTAGACTGTAGATGTGTTTTTAAGGATGGCTTTGGCTGTGAAAGAAAAAGCTTGGGAAGGCCCTACAGTGCTTTAACCCCATTAGTCACAGTGGAAGAGGCAAAAGGGCTTGTTAAAAAAATAAACGCACATGGAAGAGGGGTGACAGGAGGTGAAAGCAGCAGCTGCACCCTGGAGGGAATGGACAAACTGGAGAAATAGGTTGCATAAAAGAGAAGGCAATTTTTTTGTGACTGCCCACCATCTAAATTCCCCATCTTCTTATCCATGTTAGCTCAATGTTGCACTGACCCTCCCTCTAGCTAGCAGAGTGAGGGGAGGAGGCTTCCACACTTGTCAGTACTGGTTCTTCAGTCAGATGATTAGAATACACTGATATGACACTAGTTATTTTACTAGTATGTGGGTCAAAATAAAATCTGGCAGCAAAGCTTTTCAGAGACTGGCTGAGTCCTCCTCTCTTCTTGATATTATTATAGAGCCTGTGAGGAACCTAGGGTGGTTTGTTTTCTTTACACTACTACATGGTGCACTGCAGAAAAATAAGTCTTATTTCTGGTGGAGATGAAAGCCTGGAAGCTACACCTCCTCACTCCTTAGCCTGAGTGAATGCCCATTATGTGCACCAGTGCTGGAGTTTTCTTACCCTCTGATCTAATAAAAAAGTGAGTTAACCTTTTCCACATTAAAAAGCATGCAATCACTTTTTTCACCCACCATATCCAAACCAGACCTCCATGGTATTGAAGTCTCATGCCTAAGTGGGTTTTACGGAGGTTCTGTGCCAGTACATGACAGTTCCTGTGTCTTATTCCTGCTGCAAGACAAAAAAACCCATCTTGAAATATGAAAGTTAATCAAGTCTTCTTTTACTCCAAGTGGTTGTTCTTGCAAGCTAATTAAAACAATTCAGATGACTGAAAAAGAATTTAATTGGCCTAGGACTGCAGTTTAGAAAAAGAAATTCTATGTGGAAAGACTTTTTGGGGTTAAGCCAGCATCCTAACATGCAAGAGTTGAATTCAGCTGTTACTGCGTTATGGATTTGCTTCCTAACTTTGAGAAGTGGCAGGTAAGTAGTTAGATTTACAAACCATTTTCTAAGTACATCATCTCCTTAAGTTCACTAGAAAGTCTACGAATAGAGGGGGAGGGGACGTAGAACATGGCTGGGGTTGGGCCCATTTGGAGACCAGGTGGGTTCACACGTTTGACAACATCTAATATGGAGATTGCATGACTCAATTACGGAACTGCAAAACTGAGGTACTGCTTGCTAAGGAGATACCTCGGCTTGTAGGAGGTGTGGGGCAGAGACCATCTCTCACCTGGTGAATGACCTTATTCTCTCACATCAGTGCTTCCTTTCAGCCTTTGATCTTCTTTAGTCTGCGTACTTTGGTTTTGTGTTTCTTTCCACAAGACACAGGGATTTCCTGCATGTTTTCTTTCATGAGCTGCTTACATGTGTTTGTCACTTAATTTCCTCCAGCTTGGATGGACAACTGGAGGTAACATGTTGATTTTTAAGTGCGTAGAGATACTTTTATGTTCTCTCTGGCATGAACTTCATGCTGCTTTATCTCATTTTTATGTTTATGTAATATACAAGTCTCAACTTCCTTTAGTGTAAAGTAGGAAACCAGAAAGGGGAGGATGAAACTCTGCATTTTCTGACATACGCACACAAAAAGAGTCATAGAATCATAGACTGGTTTTGTTGGAAGGGATCTTAAAGATCACCCAGTTCCAACCCCCCTGGCATGGGCAGGGACACCTTCTACTAGATCAGGCTGCTTAAAGCTCATCCAACCTGGCCTCGAACACCTCCAGGAATGGGGCATCCATGACTTCTCTGGGCAACCTGTTGCAGTGCCTCACCATCCTCACAGTGAAAATATTCTTCCTAATATCCAATCTAGATCTAAATACCCAATCCAAAATCTCGTTCTGCTTAAAACCATTACCTCTCATCCTATCCCTGCGCTCCCTGATAATGACCCCCTCCCTGTCTTTCCTGTAGGCCCCTTTTAAATACGGAGGGCTGCTATAACTTCTCTCCAGAGACTTTTCTTCTCTAAGCTGAACAAGCCACACTCTCTTAGCTTATCTGCATGTTTGAAGTGCTTCATTTCTCCAGAATATCTGCATACCTTTGAAGGTGGTTGCTGAGTATATCTATAGCCTTCATGGTATGTGCATCAGGGGATGGCAAAGCATGGCTTCATTGAGAAGAACTGGCAATTCAGAATAAGCCCAGTTCATTATGTCCCCCCAAAAAGAGAAGGTCTGTTGCAAAGGAAGTTGATGCAGTTAGGCTAAGCCTGTGTCCTACTGAGGTCAGTGATTTAGCTGCAGTAAATATAATCTCTATCACAGATATGCCCAGTTTCTATGTATAAAAAAGAAGTAGTTTCGTGGTTTACGTGCCATTTCCAATGACATGTTGCTCAGAAATTGTTTAGAATTAAAATGTTCCCCAAAGTATTGTCCAAAGTTGATTCCTCTGTGAATCTTTCCAGGGATTCTTCTCTTTCTCTTTCATAACATTTTGCAGTATAGGTGACTGATTTTGTAATAGTTTTCTCTTATGTCTGATTTTCAGGATGCACGATCAATCAAGAAACTACCTACCGTGATTCACTCTGGATTAGTGGCTGTTTATGGTACAGTTGTTTTGAATCAGATAGTTCTCTTTTTGGGAACAGACGATGGACAGTTACTGAAGGTAAGCTAAGTGTGGCAGTTCTCCCCTTCTGCATCAGCTGCTCCTGTATTCAAGTGGTAAATGTTTCCCCGTTTAGGCTCTGTATTATAAACAGATATAATCCCCTGAATCTCTATTTGGTTTTTGTTTGTTTGTGAAGTAACTGCTATATTGTTTCTTGGAGAGCAAGATAATTTTCAAAAGCAATTATGTACCCTGCTTAAAATTCATGGAAACTTTTCATTAAACTGCTAATGTCCACAATTCAATTTGTGGACTCCGGAGTTCTTGGTTGCTCTGTCTTTTGTTGCCTTCCTTGCTTTGATTTTTGCAGTAGAAGTATTAAATATTATAGATTTGAGGAACATGGAAGGGCAACATATTTACTTGTTTGTTTGCCTATCTGTGTGATGTGAATCGCTGTCTGTTAGGGAGAAAAAGTCAAGATTCATTTTGCCTTAGCTTCTGAATAGTTGACCTGCGCTAGCTTAAATCAATCACCTGGAAGTGAAAGTCATCTTATCTCATTATCAAACTTCTCAACCATCCATCAAATGTTATTTATTCTTTAATTTTTTTCAGGGTTTTGCAAGAATGTGCATTTCCTGACTACGGTGCAAAGGAAGACTCTCATTTTTTGTTTTTAATAAGCAGGCAGTTGGAGAGGAATAGAGTAGAGAGCTTGAAAAGCTTTTGCCTATCTGATTTCACTGTGCTTTTGATAACGAAAAATGAAATTGAAGTCTTCCATGCCCCCTTAGCACAGTGGAGATCATGAACACATCTCTCTTGTTTAGTTATGCTTATGGGAAACCTTATGACAATGTTAGTGTGCATATCAACTTGCAAAATAAAGTTTCTGTGGTCTCTGGTTCTCTTGAATTCTGTGAGAAGGGAGGTGGAAAATGGTGGAGTTGGGCAAGGTAAGAAAAAGACATACCACCTCATATGTATAGTCACAGAAGCCACATGTCCTGAAGACAGTTGTCAGTAACTTGCATAGGTTTATTTTTACATTGTGAGTGTCTGGATGTTAATTTGTTTTCTGAAGGCTAATACTTTCTTCACTGTTCATAGGAGTACTTAAACGTATTATGACTTTGTGATATAGGTGTCTCTTCCACATTCAATTTCTCTGTCAATCAGGAACATACTTGGTGGGAGGGATGTTTCATACACTAAACCAGTGCAGTAGGTGAATTGAATCAGGGCACAGTAAATAATTGCAGAAGCTCTGATGTGGCTGAAATGAGGCTTTTGTTTAAAAAGCTGACTGATCAATAAAAGGACTTGTGAATAATTTAGTTTCATGTGTTTTAGGCTATTCTTAATGAGGATATGGAATCTAATTGCCCAGAGGTTTTATATGAAATTGAGGAAGAAACCTCCATTTTCCCCAAACTTCGACTTGATCCAGTAGATAATAATTACATCTATCTGTCCTCTGCCAGTAAGGTAAGCATGGTATTAAATAAGATAGTAGATTCAAGTAAACTACTGCTTTAAGGATTTCTGCCACTTTATAAGTGAAGCATCAATTTGGGTCAGAGTTAGACCTCAAATATCCAAACTGCAGTTACCAACTTTGCATCTAATAGTTGGTTATGTTGTCTAAGTTTGGGCTTCATTTGTGTAGAGCTCAGACAAGACTCCACTGTCACAGCGCTGCCCACTGTTGCTGCTAGTGCTGTTCACTGTTGCTATGCCCTTAATCTCATGCTTATTTTATGTCATTCTGTGGGGAGAGTCTTTGTTTTTCCTGGAGGCATCATGCAGAATCAGGATTGGAGGTACAAACAAAACTTGTAGGCTCCTTGAATACCAAGTTCCTCTGAACTGGCAATCCAGGTGTTGGTAGGCTAGGGTTTAATAGTCAGTTAGGGAGTTTCTAATGTGGAGAAAACTCTTCATTTGAGAGATGGATTTGAAGTCTTAGTTCTCCTGAAATCAGTGATAATTTTTTCATCCTCTTTAGTTAGGCTTAGAGTTGAAAACAAAACAAAAGCACAATTGGAAGCGATTAACATGTATATACAGTGAGGCCAATGAATTCAGCGGTCACTGGGACCTACTGCATGCAAGCAAATGCATCAGAGCTGCATCTCAAGCAGAAAGCGTCTCCCAGGAGCTGGTGCAATTGTTGCAGCACACCCTGCAGCAAAGCTCCCAAGCATCAACTCAAAAAATTCCTTTATCTCACCAGAAGCAGGGAAGATAGCAGTGAAAACATAAGGGCTAGTTGTCCATCTTAGCTGGACAGGATTTCACCCAACACTTGATTACTTTCATTTACAACGAAATCACTTTTCCAATAGTGAATGTAGCACTTTAGCCTGCCATCTGAGAGAGTGGGTAAGTTGGTAGGAGAACTCTTGACTGGTGTAAACTGTTACAAATGCAGGAGGGATCAAATTTTCAGTCAAAAGCGTATGTACGTATTTGTAGTAAAGACTTGAATTTTCTTTATCTTTGTTAAAAGAGCAAATTGTTACAGAGGAAGAACAGCTTTTAGGTATAAATGCCTCTCTCTGATCTTCTCTTGGAGCCTAAATAAGGCTTCTACCCTGTCTTTTAAAACTTGCTAGTAGTCTAAAATGTTGGCTGGTTTCTGAACTGAAACCTTCAAATAAATTGAATTTTACAAGATATGACAGGAAAAATCAGTAAGTGTAGTTTTGCATAAAGCCATGTATCCTTTTTTCTATTCACAAATTATTGGAACTTTTAGTTCTTGCACATCTGTAAAAAATGGTTTGAATTAGGAATATTTTTCTTACTAATATTTTTAATCAACATTGTTATTAATAACATTATTTGTATTTGTATTCACTATTTGTAATCAGCTTTCTCTTTTTCTTTCTCCTTTCCTTTTCTGAAAATGGCTGGCTAGGATATTCGAGCTGAATGTACAAGTATAGCTACATACAATATAGCCACAATTATCTACATTAACTTATTGAAATGGCATTTTCATGCATGCTAAGTAGTTGCATGTGTTTGTTCTAGTGTGCACATGCAGTTACCTGACATGGTGATGCAAACACAGATGCATTTTGTTTTGCGCATGCATTTTTGGATGCACCTTCATCAGTCATTTAAAAATCTCAGTTATGATGAGCAGAAAACAATGTTCTGCTAAGCAGAACATTATTTGTAAAATATACCTTTTTTCTATTGTTATCTATAATTCATTATGCTAATTAGTCTTTCCTGCATTACTCTGCCCATGCTGGTCTTGTCATTGTCAGCGGAGTTTCATCATCTGATGGCAAAATACAGCGTGTGTAAAATAGGCTGCATATTTCTATTCAAAGGTCATCTAGCAGAGAGGAGCACATAAGGAAAGTTTCCTGAAGGGATTGTGCTTGGTTGCTGTCAGATTTTTAATGGTAACCCTCAAATTCCCAGTTTCTGGGGGCTCTTTTAATTCAATGTGTCACTGCATTCTTTTTAGGTGAGAAGAATACCAGTTGCAAATTGTGGTAGATACGTTTCCGAGCGAGAATGCTTATCTGCAAAGGATCCCTACTGTGGGTGGTGTTCTTTGAATCAAAGGTATTTTTTTGTATTTTGGTTTTCATATAAAAGCAATGAATTATTAGTCAGTATACATTTTGACTGGCTTGGAGCTATTCGGTATCAAGGTTATACCTACTGAATTTTTATGGAATCAGTCATAAATGTGAGACACTTGTCGTGTGAAAGGGAGCTCTGCATCTTTTAAAGACTGTATTAACCCTCCAATTTTTGAGATCTACCCATAAAATATATGTTGAGCTAAAAAAGAAGAAATTAATCTAGGTTTAGAACAGATGTTTTTGCTTTCCAGATTGATTGAGAAATAAAACTGTATACTCACGCTTGAAACATCTTAGTAACTAGGAGCATCTTGTGTGTGAGAAGAGGGAAAGTGTGCTCTGTTGCCTTCAGTACTCATAGTTCCTTGCTTTGGAACCACTGTCTTTGGTTTAGTTTAGGGGACAATTTCTTTCTAAGCACTCCATCCTCACATTTGATTTATTAGTTTTGCTGTTTTCTTTGAATCAGGTTTGAAAGCTATGTCGTTGTCCTGTAGTGCCGAAAGTTCTGTGTCATTGAGCCTAATCTTGGCAATTGCAAGCAACCACATCGTGTAAACCTACTCATAAACAAATCACAGACCATTCTGAATTTAGTTAGGCTTTTTGTCCTCCCTAACGTAGTTGTGTGGCTGTCTGAGAGTCTCGTCATTCTGCTGGTTAAAATCTGTCTGCTCATTTTCATCACGTGTATGTTCATGGACAGGTTACACTCATTTGTTCTGGTGCTTACATACATCACTTTGGCTTAAATAGGTATTCCCCCTCCCTCACACTTGTCTCCTCAATGTTTTTGTGAAAGCAGTCTCCTTTTTCACTTTCATTTCAGTGTGCTAAAGCGGGTAACTTTTCTAAGCTCCTGTCACAGGAAACACTCCTTTCTTACTTCCACTCCAGTATCCCTTCTGTGAACTTTATACATCCTTTAAGACAAGGATAGTTAGGGCTGTCACAGTATTCAGTTGTGCCTTGCTCAATGATGCTTAATCAGTTTGTCCAGGAAGTGTTCTGGGATCACAAATGTCCTTTTTGTGACTGCATCACATTGATGGGTCACAATAATCCATGATCAAATAATGGCCCCAGGTCCTTTTCTTTCTTTGTTTTCTTTCCAGCTGAAGAGTTTCCAGTCTATAGCACATGTGAGCTGTGAGATTTTTGTTGCTCTTGGTACACGTTCATGCTTTGAAATCTCATCCCATTTCAAGGTTATCCAAGTTTTCCCGTGTGATATTCTTATCTTCCTCTGCATGGTAATGTTCCTGACTTTGTCTCATCAGCAGATGTCAATAGAGTAAATCTTCTTTCATGCCAGTTCATCCATGATTAAAACATTAAACAAAAGTGTTTCTAAGGTTGATTTTTGAGGAATTACACTAGAAGCCTTCTTTTAGAAGGGTAATACTACCTTTCGGTTTGTTTCAATGTTTATGTGGTTTTGCAGAAGCTCTGCTAGTGTTTGCAAAGGTAGTTACTAGAAAAGAGCAGATGTTTATTCTCTAAGTGTTTCCTTCAAACTCTCTTTTAATAGGTTGTTATAAACCGTATATGTTACAATGTTAAGCTTTTCAGGCTTTTAGAAGAAGTCTGTGAGTAACAGTTATTAGTCAGTAAATCCCCTGTTTAGAAGGGAAATCACCAAAAGTTTCCATCTGATTGAAACAGAAATAATTTACTCTTTTGGAGAAAAGAATTATTTACTATAATATGAATCCCATTCAACACCCACATAATTTTTCACCGTTAAGCACTTAGCATCATAAAATACTGGGTTTCACTAAGAGGGAGCTCTGAGAGAAGCTTTAGAAAAAGAGAAAGACATGTTTTTAGCCAGTATTCTAATAGAAATCCAGACATGTCCACTAAAGCAATATATTCCATAAGAATTTTGAGATACACCTACTGGGAAATAAATTTTATATTAAATATGCACCCTTTTTTTAAATGAAAACTTAGGAGCAGTGCTTCATTTTAAAGGTAGCGTGAACTCGAATCCAGTAATTTGATGAAAAAATCTGCTCATCTTGTTGCAGGTGAAACCAAAATGAAACAAAATGGTCCTAGTGTTCCTGTTTCTCTCTTTTCTATAGGGACAAAATATAAGTTTTTGTTTTCGCTTACTATCACTCAAAAGAGTTATTCATAGTATTGTTTATAGATTTTTCTCTAGTGAATCAGTTTTACCTGAGGTATGCTGAAATTATTCAATACAAGGCACTGATGTTTTACAGATATTTCCATATTCCATATGGAAAAAAACAGTGTAAAACATCAGTGCCTTGTAGTATTATTTCCATATGGAACTAACACAATTTGTCTTAGTTATCTGTTGTGAACAACTTATTTTTTAATTTGGTCAGTGGGTGTGACATCTGTGGACGTCATTCAGTGGCTGGTGCATTGGAAAAGGAAGCCAACACTTTCTCTGAAACCGTGTTTTCATTCCATGAGAAAATCAGTATGCTTTAGCAAGGTAGAGAGGGTAAACTTAATAGGATCTGTAGTTAATAGAAGATTAGTGAAGCAGAGACTTAAGTAAATATGAATGAGCTGGTATGCCTAGGTATTATGTATTATAGAGAGGAGCTCTATTCCAGTTGTGAAGAGAGATCTTTAGTAGTATAAAGACTAGCATGCTGAGAAAGATTAAAAGGGCTCTTGACTCTGCTTGTCTCTCTATACATTTCAAGTCTGAAATCTGATACTAGGGTTTCATACCTTATGCCTTCATACTTGTATAGGGCCCAGGCCAGTCCACTTTTCCAAGAAAACCAGTGTCCAGAACTTTCAGCTGCTTTAACATTGATATCAACATTTTGATATTGCTATTTTTCCATTCTTAACGCTGTTGTTTGAGTGTGTTAATTTTCAGAACGATGTTGTTCCAGATAATATTTATCTGTTGTATTCATTCCAGTGTGCTTGTAAACAATATAAATAGTCCAAAAATAAGGATATAACAAAATAATCTCATCTTTATGTGAGTGAAATTCATATTAGTCTTGGCTTGTGCAGGGTAATTGTAAGAATTTATGCTGAGGGGCATCAGATACTCTACTTCCCTCTTTGCGACTGCTTCCTGTGAAAAGACTGTTCTCCATTGCACATTGTTTGCGTGTTAAAGGTCAGCTTTTAGAGCAACAAAAGACACATTTTTCCTGGCATGGAGACAAGCACAACCCTAGGTCCTGGGTGTCATTACTTTTTTTGCCATTAAACTATCAGATTATTCATTGTAGATGAGGGAAATGAGTTCACTGCTTGTGTTCCTCAGCAGTGTAAAGAAGGCAAGTGACTTTGTCCTAGGACAATTTTAAACATTCGGCTTTGTAAGCAGTTTTGGTTTTGAAGATTTTAATTTTAGCATCACTGAAATGCACCATCGCCAGTATCTGTATTATCTGCCTGTACATGTGTGAGCATCTGGTTTATGCACTGTTGATGACAGATCCTGTCCTCTGTGGGTCTAAAACCGGTGCTAATGGACCTTTGTGATCTCAGTGAGGTGAAGAGAGCTATAATGAAATTGAAATTTGTCCTGCTTAAGAAAATATGAAATATGGCAGGCACAGTCCCAATTTCTTACAGTATAGTTATGATCCAAATGTTTTCAGATGCAAAGCCTCACCAGGTTCTTGCACAGCAGGAACTCAGTTTCCTGAGTTAGACCACGAAGGAAGTGACCTTGCGCTTAACTGCATTCCACGTGCCAGCATCTTGATCTACAGAGAAGATGGTTTCCATGGTTTGTGGGGTTATTCTGGGCATTTTGAAAAGTGGTGGATATTTTTCTTGAAAGTCATTCTTGTGTTATTCTTTATGGAGAGAAAACACATTGTTTGTGAAATACATTTATACAGTGAGCTCCTCGTGAAAAAGGCCCATGTTTTGCATGTATGTGCTAGTTTGCAGTTTTTAGTGAAGAAATAGTTCATTAAGGCACATGCTACTGATCACATGATTGAAGCTATACGTGCTTCTATGTTTGGTAGAAAAGTAGTATTATTAAAAAAATATTAAATGTTACATTGATTTATAAATATTCAATCTTAAAATATTAAGATATGTATAGTTAGCACTTTCTTGCTTTTGATTGCCATTTGAAATTACTTGAAGTTAATCTATGGGTTGTTCATTAACTCTCCACAGCAGACAGTATTTTAAAGAATAGCCTTTCAAACTGAATGACTGCCTGTCTGATTTGTATGCCCATGTTCTCCTTTTTATCGCACATTTTTAATACGTATAACCATTCTAGTACTTGTATATCCCAGTGTTGCCTCATTCTTCCTTAATTTTCTGTTGTAGAGTTTCTATTTCCTACAGTTTGGCATCTGTACTTTTTTATTTATTTCATACCTTCCTACTTCTGAAATGGATTTTATTCTTCAAGACAGAGAAAGTTATTTTGAACCACCTTTTCAAACCCAGTGTTTTCAACCAAATGCACTGACATAAAAGGGAAAGATTACTTTTCACATCAGTGGACAACAGGGGACGTTAGCAAGGAGGATGCATCTCGTCATCTGTATGCATTTGTAGCATAGCTCTACATCTGAGCTTCATCCCCTTCTCTTTTACTCTTTGCAAGGGAGGAGCAGCTTATGTAGTATGATTAATTTCATTTTTCTATTAATGTCTACAATAGGTTAGGTGAATTGCACCCTGAAAGAGCATATTTCTCCCCAATGAGTGTAGAGGGAACTGGGGGGATCAGATCTAGTGCTCCAGAGTGAAGCAATCAAAAATTGGGTGTGATGAATTACTTCTCTGGCTGTCAAGTTTGCTGTTGTTGGCCAAGGGTCTAATATTTGCTTGAGTCTCATTGACTTAATCAGGACCCTGGAGCATATATCGATGCATCATAATTTATTTTGATAAGCGGAAGATTTTTCTGATTGTTTTCCTGAAGCTTTATTCAGTTGTAACCATATTCCTGTAAAAAATCAATCATGTTCCTGTAAAAAATCAATGACATTAAATAAGTTGAAGTACAGTGTCTGAAGTCAAAGCCATCACAAGGAAGCTAGTGTAATTTTATGTATACTTTTAGGTGCACATTAAAAGAAAATTGTACACGTTCAAACAGCATAAAAGGTTGGTATAACATTTCACATGCAGCTGATAAAGATCTGAAAATCCTGCTAAGTTTCCCTGCCAAAAATCAGGTACGTACACCCAGTTTTATGCGTGTTTGTTCATTGTGACTTTAAATGTGTTATATTGTCACTTATTGTAGCTTCCCTTCTGTTGTCGTCATGTTCCATATATTAGTTCCTCTTATCTCAACAAATGGCAAATGTATTAGAAATCCCAGCAAGCTGAATTTGTCAATCAGATAGATGTTCTCTTCCTCTCCTATAAAATTTATCCTGAATCTGCTCTTTATCATACTGAGTCAAAAATTCACTATGCTGATAAAGGCAGTGTTTCCATTATATCACTTTATCAGCTATTTTAATGTTTCCAGTGACTATATATCAAGTGCATTATGTAAGTTCTGAGCTTTGTAACAAGTTGCAAAGCATTCACTGTGACACATATGCTAACACAAATGCATCTTTAAGTGTTTGATATTAGTATTTACTCAGTATCTGTTCACAGCACGCACAGCCTTGAATATTTGATTATCAAGTATTGTGACTGGCCACTTAATCTGCATGCTATTGTTTCTGGTTCCTGATTGAATGCACTAATGCGATCATATTTGTAAAGTACTCACAGCCAGAAACAAAGGATAATTCATTAGAGGACAAGTTCTGTTTCATAATTAAGTGCACTTTGCTTATGGATGCAAATATTGTCTCTCTGTGAAGATTTGTATGTTCTTGATCAAATGTTTTTAATGGACTATAACAGCATAAAACACTATTATAGCAGAACTTTTGTTTTAAAACCCCAAATTATTCCAGATTGTTCCCCTCACCTTACTGATCCATTTAATTTCTGGAAGTAAGCAATGCTGTTCCTTTCAGAACTCTGTATTGCTGCTTCATCTAGGAGATGTTCTCTCCTTTGAGAGACTACCTAGTGGCTTGTCTGCTTCCACCACAAAAGTATTCGTTTTGTACATTCCATACTTTATAGTTTTCTGTAAAGACAAGGCAACGACTTAACAAGCATTTCAAGAGATCTGTTGCATTCTTGGTTTTGTTGTTTTCTAGATTGCTGTAAATGCCAGCATAAGCACACCCCTCACTTCCTGCGTGATAAAAATTGTAAAACCTGTGGAAATATATTATGAAAATGTAGTGCTGAAAAATTCATTCTGTTTCTGCAATCTAACCACTTCAGTGATAACTGATAATGGTATGTTTTACTTTTACATGTGTTTAATGTTTGTTCACTGTCCTTTATTCCTGAGGAGAACTGACTATAGATGCAGGCTTAATGAGTGTGAGAGTAGCTAATGCTTTTTATTAAATATCATTGGGAAAGAAATGTTCCTGTTTTATCAAGTGATTTAGGTATACTCACACTGTTCTTGATAATTAAAGATTTGTCAATATGGAATCCTTTCTAGAAGTTATAAAACTTGTTAACCTATGGCTAGAAACAGCTTTTTCAGTTCAGCTTGTAGCAGTGCAGCCTTTTAGTATTAGGAGTGTATTTATATAGTGCCCTTAATTGCTGTTAAAGGAAACTTAAGATAGCTGCAATGACAATCAAGCTGTCTGGAGCTATGGAAGCACTGCTGATCCAGTGCTCCACCTTGACAAATTAACCCATCTTGACATTTCTCTTATCTGCAAACTGAATTTGTTTTTGCAAGAAACTCTGCTAGAATAAATAAGAGGAGAATCTGACTATGAATGTCTATATAATAAATAATCTTAACATTCAATTAACTGTTCAACCTAACTTAGATGCTTGTGAGAAACTGATTGTCCCATGTAGAATGTTAGCAGAAAAAAATATGGTTCTGGGGCAGTTTAGCTGGTACATCTTTTTGGCTGGATTTCATTAATCTTTCTGAATTACTGGTTGAATCCTTTTGCAATAATTCTTATACTACTGTGTTAGCCAGTAGTTCTCAGGATGAGAGACCTGAGCCATATATATTGGATGTGTGATGCATGTGATCTAGTTTGTGCATCTTATAGACAAATACAGTTTTTGGAATGAGATGGTGTATTGCTGAATGCCTAGACTTTTAAGTAATTCTCTAGGCTTTGGTCCCAAAGATCAGATGATGTTCATTCACAGTAGGGTCTTATTTGAGTAACAGGAGGAGAACATAGCTCTTGCATTCCTTCAAAGGTCTGTATAGATGCACAAAGCTTTTTGAATACATACTGACCTTGTACCTTTTTAAAGTTGCTTATACTAGAATACAAGACAGTTTTAACCTAAACTGAGGGAAAAAGATAGCAAGGTGAAGAATACCATTTTTTCTTAAATGACTTGAAGAGAAAACGGAAAATTCATTTAAATGCTCACCTTTATCTTTTCCTAGATAATATAGACCAAAAGATGTGTAATACACTGCATGAACCTGATTCTTTTGTAATAGCTTTGTGTAGAAAGAGGAATGAAAAGTTAATCGGATCGTAAAAATGGCCTATTGTTCTGAAGAGCTCAGTGCTGCAGAACTTGCTTTCTCAGGGATCCTTGCCCCTAAAATGTTGGGATCTCAGGAGCTCAGACTATGGCCTGTGTATAGGAAAAGCTCCTTTGGCATCATGCAAGTGCTGTGTGTTGAGTTCTTGTCCATTATTGATCTGGGAATGGAGAAAAAAAGACTTTGTCACTAGCAAGTGATAGTTAGGATTATATCCATGAATATTCTGATCTATTAAGCTGTCTTTAGTAAACACTATTAATGCATTTTTAAGAAGGGCAGATGCATTAAAGAAGAAAAAAAATATGTCCTTTATTCACCTAGTCCCCCAAACCATGTTTTCTTATAATTATGGAATACATTGGTTTGATTTTCTGTCTTCTTGGTCTATGAATTTCTCTTACTCCAAGGTAAGAAGGTTTTCGGAGTATAGTGTTACTGAAGCTAGTTTGTCTTCTGTCACAGAGATGAGCTCTTTGACAGTGTTTACCAGGAGACTGTGAGCTTAACCTGTGTCTGCCAGTATTGTTGCCATTCACATGCTTTGATGAGCTGAGATATATTAGTGGATAACACAAGTGTGGAAGTTATGTTGACTGTTTATATGGTACCTTGTGTAAATTGACCTCAGTCTCACAAGAAGATGCACTTGCAAAACCCCTTCAGGTACCATTTCTGGAAAACAATTTTTTGGAAATACCTCCTACTCAGTGCAATCTGGTATCTTTTCAAAGGTCAGCCCAGGCCATACAGAAAACAATGAGTTCCAATAATTTCAACACAGACAAAATCAGGAGACCATACTTGTCAGTATTTATACAAACTTCAAAGTTCTCTACCAGAAGATAAATTCCTTACTTTTACTTACTACTCCTAGTAAAATAGTATTTTTCAGTAGCTCATGTCTTGAGATCCTTCTCATATAATGACCTAGGCAAATGATTTAGGCAATTTTGTGCCCAACATGTTATATTTCTGCAGACAGGTAGATTTCTGGAGATGGAAATAGGTGCTCGGTAAAGGATTTCAGAATGTCTGTATGTGTTCATACACATCTTCAAGCAGTGCAATACTTTTTAACATCAGAGTCTTTGCTATCCATTTAGAAAGGTATTTAAGCACATGACCAGTCTCGAGGGCTGTTTCTAACAAGCAGTGCAGGTGACCTTTGCAGTGAGCATCCAAGTGGCATGATAATGTGTGGAGCAGGAGATACTTATGACAATATAGACGTAGCCAAAGCTGGTTTTCATCTGAACAAACCAGCTTGTGATAAAGGCAAAGCTTTCTCTACCTTTGCAAGGTAGGTATACTTTAAATCTGGGTAACTTTCCTGGATTAAAAAGCTGTCTACTTCTTAGCATAGAAGCCAGAGAAGTCTGCACACATGGGTTTTGTTTGATCTCAGACAGTCATTCATTTTGCAGACGTACACATCTGCAGGCTCACAGATGAAAGGGACCATGGCTTAAGTGGTATATATCTAACTCTGCTTTTCGATGTGGTATTCTGCTCATGGGAGAAGATACTCTTTCATTCCACAGCTGCCAGTGAATTGTCGGTATAGTAATTGCTAGCTGAAATAATGGCAAATTGACTCATGCAATCATAAAAGATTTAAATAGGAAGAAAATTGCTACTGCATAGATTACAAAAGAAGACTTTGAAACCAAGTCTCAGACAGAAAGAGAGAGAAGTATGGTATGTTGGTGTCTTTCACATTAGGACAGTCTGTTATGTTAGAAGGCTTGATTTGGGGGTCTGACTGTGTCACAGTATACCACTGCGTGCTCTTTGGGAGATGATTTTATATCTCTGCTCCATGGTAGCATTTCCTTATCTGTATCCTGACAAGAACATTACTTTTTTATGTCATGTCTGGCGGTATTAAGTTTAATTAATGAGTGTGCATAAAGTCTTGGAATAACTCAGCTGAAGGGTGCTATGGAAGGACAAAGTTTAACTTTTCTCAGTCAGAAATGTGAGTGAAAATGTGTATGAGATGGTGCAAACCATTTAGAGAACAGCTAAAGGCACATGAGCTTTCAACTTAATTATTGTTTTTTCAGTTATTTTTCATAATATCCAGCATACGTCTAACAGTAACATTTTTCCAGATTGTCTACTTCTTGAAGCATCGCTGTCCTCAAGCTCTTGGAATATCACACAAACATTTCAGTTGAAAAAGTAAGAACTTGGTTCCTGTTGAAGTTTACTGAGGGGTTTATGTGTGTGTGTGTGAAGTATGATAATTCATTTTTTGTATTAATTAAGGAAATACATTTTACTGAAGGGGTCCAGGATAGCTCTCTGTGGCCAGCTCTCCACGAGGATAGCTCTAACCCTATCCCTGACCCTCAGCCTAACTCTAACTGTCATTGCTCCCCACAGTGAATTGTCCCCAGGGAAATTTGTCCTGCAGAGCACTGGCCACAGAGAGTTGTTCCTTCCTGTCACTAAAGATGATCAAATTCCTTTTCTTGGCTCATTTCCTACTTCTCTTTTTCTGTTGTACTTAGAAAGCAGGTAACATTTCTTTAATGGGACCCTGGCAGGTCACTGTAGGAGAGTCATTACAATGACTGAATTTATAACAAATCCCTGAAGAGATAGATAATAAAGGAAGTCACAATGATATTAAAATCCTTTTGTCCTTGTGAAAAAGGTGGAGTCCTGGTATTCAGGATAAGACCTCGATCAAAGGAATCAAGAGATTCTGTAAAAGTCACTTTGTGGAACAGTTTTTTGTTAGAGCCAGATGCAATTTAGATATGGTCTGTGGATAACATGAATACAATTAAACCAGAAAATAACATCTAATCTGCTAATAGGAATAATGTATACCTATTGTTCTGTACGCATTATTCTTCAGAGCCACATTTTCTGCTGAGAATTCGCAGTAGGAAGCATTTGTGCTCAGTACGTGGCCTAACTCTTTATGATATATGGTTGTTAAAGCTTAGAAAGATATGGCTTACGTATGCTGTAGGTGACTACAGTGTTGTCATTCAGAATGCTCCTCTCCTATGCAAAGAGGCTAATTCCTAGGCCTCTGGGATGGAATTGAATTCCGGCTTTTTAGGAAGTTGCACAGGACTTCCCTGTCCCTGGAGCAACATAGGAACATAGGTCTTTCTCTGAATCAGAGCATTTCTCAGCATGTATGGAGAGGGCCTGTGCTACACTTGGCTCTCCTTCATAGTGATAGATGCATTGCAAAGCAAGATAGGGACAAAAAGCCCTATTTTTTGATAGGGAAAGGCAATAGCAAACTAGCAATATTTGCTAGCACTGCATGCACAGAACAGAAGTTCAGGCAAGCTGTGAAAGAATCAATGATGGCTTTCTGCCCTTTTCTGGTTAAAATGTACTGTCTGGTCCCTTATGTACAAGAGAAAACCACAGCAAAATGAAACCCAAAGTGTTCCGTCTGCTTCATGCTTTTTGGAAATATATGACTCTCAATCACAGCACAGATTGTATTTCATACTAAATTTGTCCTCAGAATAAGCATAACAGAACAATAGTTTTGGAGGGTAAATGCAGGTTATGTGTTTTACAGATTTCATTACGTTTGCCAGGTTGTTCTCTTGGGTTTGTGCTTTTTCTGTCACTTGAAATTTCAAATTCATGTCTGAATCTAGATTGAGTCCTTTGTCTTACAAAAATTCTGTTTTCTGTGTTACCAGCTGCTCACGGTGTATACACAAGGGTGAGTGCACCAGCTGTAAATGGATGCGTGTCTCTCCTGCCACCACCTGCCAGGTGAAGTTTGTTGGGGATGGCTGGAATCCCCCATCATGCCTTCTCCTTGTATTTTTTACATCTGAACAGCAGTCTGTCTCTTCCTTGTCCTGACATGGAGAAATGCTGATTTTTTTCAGGATAGTTGTAATGAAACTGCTTCCAAGGGGATCACCACTGCGCAGAAAACAGAGGTTAGTTAGCATTTTATGATTAGAATCATTTGGGTTAGGTGGGTTGGAGGAGAAATTTATGTAAAGTGAGAGGACTTTGCAGGAAGAATAGAGATATGGATGGGATGGCAGTCAGTTGGTTATGCAGAATGACAATACAGAACTTGTATTTATGCTATATTTTCTTAGTGCTTTGCTGTTGCTTAAAGGTACGAACAAATATTTGTATTTCAGATCCAGGCACTGAGACAGTAAACACCTCAATAGTCATGTGCCTACCTCTAGGTGCATATTTTACAATATTGCTTTAAATGCCAAAGCCCCTGAATGCTGTATTTAGGCACTTCACAGGAGCCAGCATGCTGAAGGCATGTGTAAGCTGAACATCTCAGGCTTAATCTCTTACCTAGACTTAAATGCATGTTGGAGTTCTGCTGTCACAGACAACTCTGTGAAACTAGGTTTCAGAGTCTCGAACCTCTTCCTCATTTTATGCAACGAGATCACAGCTTCTCCTGGAACACAGCTGCCAGCAGAGCAGAAGGAGAGGGACAATAGGATACCCAATTTCTGTGTAACAAACAGGGAGCTAGAGGATACATCCAGCAGCTGAAATCCCTGGATTTTAGTAAATGCTTGGTTCACACTTCAAAAAAAAATTTCCTTGCTTCCAGACTATAGACAAAACTGGGTATGGAGCTACTCTCCATCTGTCCTGCTCAATATGGATTAATGGAAAGGAAGGAGTGTCACTGGTGCCAAAGTACTTTCTGAATTTGGCCATTGAGTTCTCTATTGGTATCATAGAGACTGTGTGTGAGCTGACTGTATTGAGGTGCTAAGGGGCATGGTTTAGTGTTTGATAGGAATGGTTGGACTCGATGATCCGGTGGGTCTCTTCCAACCTGGTTATTCCATGATTCTATGATTTGCCTCATATGTCAACCATTTAACCACAAGGTTATCCCTTCATTCTTCATTGTGCATATATTGTTTTATTTTTTCATAAAACTGAGTGATCTTGTTATTGGTGGTTGCTTTTGACATGCAGGTGTTAGGAAAGAAATGAGTAGCGAAGAGAAATTTGACTGATGAGTATGTGCATAGAGATTTCCTGCCTACACTTTTTGGTTTCTGCTTTTCTGTGAGTGATAGCACGGTTGGTATAAATAGTGATTTTATTCTTATCTCTAAGTCTTTCGTTAGAACTACGCAAACTTTTACCTGTGAGGACAGGAATTACCTCCTAAACTCAGCTGTTCAGCTGTGGTTTCTTAAACAAAATCACAAAATTCATTTTGTTTTTCACGGGGACAAGTGGGATGGTAATGCTTTTGCTTCTGAGCATTAATATTCTGGATTTGGTCTGCATATAAAGCATTATGCCTGGTGAAAGAACAGAGGGAACTCTTCTTTGCTCTGCTTCCAAGTGCATTAATTTGACATTGGTAAATAGTTGGAATTGCCTGGGAGATGGCTTTCTTCCACATGCCTTATCTTGGAAAGACAGTGATGGACAAGGCAGTGAAAGCACTAGAGGCAGTCCAAAGGCAGATGTTTATTTAGAAGTGATTGATCCATTCAGAGGGCTTGAAATTGCATTTGAAATCCTGCTCTCCTTTGACTGATCATGCTTTAAGGAGAACTTATTGGAGGGCTGAGAAAGGATTTGTGTTTTCCCACAACCCCAGCTGAGCATTAGATTAATACACTTTTTTTTCAGTGGCATCTCCAGCCCTCCTCCTGACTCCAGCTGCTCGTTTCCATTTATGCACCTTCCCCCTCCCTGGGCCAGAGCAGCAGTTGGAGTGGTTGTGCAAGTCTGCTTGGCTGGGGAACTGATTTGGCTGGAAATAACAGTTTTCTTTCTGCAGGTTGTTTTTCATCTGGGCCAGTTCCCCGATCCAGTTCTTCGCACAGCTGCAGGGCGCTGTGCTAGCACTCTAGGAGGGTCTGTGCCAGAGTAGGGATGAACTAACCAGGGTGGCAAAGGCTGAGCTCCCCAGGGCAGCAGAAGCTGCATAACCTGGGCTGCTGCCAGATACCTCACTGTGACCTGCAGCCACGCTAACCACACCTCTGAGGATGTGGCTGTCACTGTTTACACAGCCCCAGGAAAGCATTAGGCTGGGATGGGGGCTGCTGCTCAGAAATGTGGAGCTCTATTGAAGTTGACAGAGCTGTGCTGATTTACATTACCTGAGGTCCTGTCGCATGCTTGCTGTATGTCTCTCTGCATGTTTACACTTTCATCACATGCCTCTTTACTAGTGATTTTTATAAATATCCTACTGATTCTCTGCTGTCTCCCTAATCTCTCGCTGCTGGGTGTTTCTTCCCCCCCGTGAAGCAGTGAATGAAAGGTCATCAGCTCTCTGGGTGCTGGGGAAATGAGCACCACAGATTCTAGCAAGGATGCTTGGTCCCTCCCGCATAAGGAAATTAATGATTTCTTTTGCTGCTGAGGAAGGTGTCGCAGATCATGGTGGTGAAGCCAGGATGCAGTCTCAAGTAGCTGAAAGCCAGCACTGCAAGTGACTGTGCTGATGCCATCAGTCCCAGGCAGGACACAGGGAGCAGTCCATGTCATGTAGTTGTGTAGGCATGTTGTCAGGGGAGGCGGAAAATTCCAGCGTAAACCGTTCTAACTGCCATTTCTTCTTGGTGTGACAAAAGAAACAAGGCAAGATAAGCGAAGGTGCCCGGTGGGGTGGTTACTGCTGGAGAGACCAGCACAAACCCTGGGGTGCTGCAGCATCCTGCTGTACCCCTGGGCAGGGGGTGCCTGGCTTTTCTCTCAGCTGGACTCAAAGCCTTGATGCAGCTCTGGGGGTTCTCCCTGTGTTTGTGAGATAGTGGGTTCGTCCTGTGCATCAGGGCTCCCTGCTAGTTACCAGTGAGAGCCCGTAAGTAGTGTCTTACTCCTTTCCGTACTAGTTATATGAGGAGATTGACAGTTCTTGGTGCACTGAAGGCTGAGCATGAGCAGAGGAATGGGTCACTGTGGAGAAAATCACTGATACTTCAGTGGCTTTAATCTCTCACATTTCTGCTTCAGTTGTCCTGCTTGCATACTAAGGGTTAAACTGATCCCCGGGTCAGAATGGGAGTGAATTTTCCCCCTCAGGCTGTTTGTCAGGAGCTTTCTTTGCCCTCTTCCATTATCCATACCAGAGGTCACCTTGGAGGCCCTTTTGCAGGCCCTCTGGCCCCAGGCTTTGCACTCTCTTGTCCTTTCCTAAGGCATGAGTTGCAGCTTTCCATCTGTTGTGAGAGGTCTCACGTTTGCTCCAGAGCGCTCTGACATTCAGTGATCCATGGATGCATGTGGGAACAATGATTAGTGAGGAGAAAAACCCTGTGACAAGGACTTTTCTTGAGGTACCAGAGCCCTTCTCAGGATAAGAAAGGCTGAACTGCCCAGTGGGTGTATCCACAGGTGCACAGCAAAAATCAGGATAATTACAATGCTCTAAAAACTCATTTTAAACTAGTATTAAAGGCAGTCTCAAAGCAAGCTAGAAATCATTTGCCTGAGAAGGTCCCAAACAGTTTGTGGTTTCACATGTGTATTTTCCTGGTTTTTTTGAATGTTTTCAGTTTGTTGTCTAAAAGATCCATGGAGAGGAAACTAACTGTGTTGGTTATAAAACTGGGAAAGAAGGAAAATTGATTAAACAGGAGATGTTGCCAAATGTATCAAGTAAATGCACTGGGGTAAAAAAAAACTCTCTTCTTGCTCAGTAGTGTTAGTAAGTTAGAATAAGTAAATGTAAAGATACACAAAGAAAAACACAATTTAAAATTGGCCACATTTATATAAGATTGTGACAGCATCAGAGTAAACCAGGTTTATTCTTAAATGCTGGAAAATAGTTTTGTAAACTTCTTAGCATCAAAATGAGATATTAAAAATCCCTGCAGTTGTGTTGTACCTTTAGCTCTGTGTATGACTTTGAAAAAACTTTCTAGTAAAGCTAATTCTGGGGCTTTTGCTCGACACTTCATTCTAGGATTTGACCCTGCTTCCCCTTTTCAGATCTTAAGAGATGCCTTTATTTGTTTCTCTGATCTCTCATAGTGACAGTACCAAGGGTTTTGTCTTGTATTTTTTCTTAGTTCTTCAACAGTCACACAAAATGTATCATTTCAAGCTGGGTTTTTGTGATACTTACCTTCCTGTAGGTTAGATTGTGATTCCTGTGGGCAACTTGGTTATGGGATAAATTGAAATATAAAATATATAGCTAAAAATAGTTGGCTTGTAAATAAGTGGTTATTGACAGTACTTCCCAGGGTTGTGCTTAACAATATTTGAAATTACTGATACATGTATCCCAGTGCCATAACACCTGCATTCCTAAATCGTGATTGTTTTTGCAGCTGTTGTTTAACTGTCAGGCCCTTTTATAACCAGATTTTGGTTTGCTTTGTTTTCTAATAGCATATCAGCATTCATTCCATTGAACCTTTGTGGATTTCTACATTAGGCAAAAGTGAGATAACAGTCAAAGGAGAAAACTTTACACGCGCATCAGGCATAAAACTGATACTGACTGGAATCACTGGCTGTAAACCAGAGATGTGAGTTAAGTTCTGAAAAATAATGCTGTTTATTTTGCATGGTGAAAAAAGAGCCCAGTTTGCCCTAGCAGTAGAATTGTGTGAACAGTTGTCATGGATCTGTCCTCAGCAGATGGGAGGATGCTCTGCACTCTTTAGTTATACTTCCACTTTAAATTCCCAAAAGATGGTAATGAGTTTGGTGTTTGGGTACAATATAAGGGATGGATGGGTAGGTGGGCAGCTCTCAGCAGTGGTTATGGCAGCTCTGTATCTGTGGCCCTCTGTGCCTTGCAGCAGGCAACAATATGTTGGGTCACAGGAAATCCTTAGCTTTTGTTTGACTCTCCTCTGCTTCGAGACATCCCCCATATATTCTAGGATTCTGCTTGTGAAAGCACAGACACCATGCGAGGGAAGGGAATCTCTCATGCAACAGCATGTATTTTTCTCTGTTGATGATTGCACAGTGTATCCCCCTAGATAATTAGGCTGTCTGATTCTGAATCAGTTATTTTCAGGTGCAGCTGCAGTGTCTGCTTGTGATTACCAACCCCATTTTACATGGCTAGCGCTTGAAAAAGCGTTCATATGGTACAGTTCAATTTTTAGTTCAACCATGAATTTCTTGGGGACCATGGAAAACAAAAGGAGAGAAGAGTGGAGAGAGGGAAGGGAAGGAAAGGAAAGAGAGCAAGTACAGACAAAGAGGAAAGAGAGGAAGAAAGGGAGAAAGCAGGGGGGAAGAGTGAAAGAGAAGGAAAAAGAAGAAAAGGAAACTGAAGATTCTTATTCTTGAGTAGCTAATGTATTGGTATACTGCAAAGTATGTAGTTTACACAGCAAAATCACATATTGCATTACATAGCAAGACCATAAGACTAATATCTGTACCATCTTCAGTTATTATTGTCACACATAGCAACTGCATTCAAAAGATGTCCTGTTTTGTCTTTTCAAGTCCCTGCTGTCTCTATCCACCTCCATCTGGCAGCTTAAAGAGAAATTCATCCCCCTTCTCTCGTCATCCTTTGCTTTAGGTTATAGGCTTTGTGTAGTAACACCAAAGAGTAGCATAGAGGCATCTGTGTTTTAGCTTCTAACTGTTTTCTTTCTCCTCCAGCATTAAAGTTAGAAATGTGCTAAACGATACGCAAATGACATTTGCTCTCCCACCAACACGTAAAGAAGCCAAAAGTATATGTATACAGGCTAATGGGAAAAAATGTTCACCACCGGTGACCCTACATTATGTTTCACTGCCATCATGTTCTGGAATCACACCAAACACCTCCTGGATCAGGTAAATTTATCTTTCTATACTTCTTATGTATCTATTAAAATATAGTCCCACTGAGCCAATACAAGCCTCCTTCCTTGGCCAAACTGCAGCTGCTGTAAACTTGGATGACTGCTGTAACTTATTGTGGAGGATGAATTTACACTGGTGAACAGATTTAACATTTAACATACAGATAGGGTCATGGTAGCCACAAGATGGATTCTGTGTTCTGCAGGATTCTGTAAACTCCTTCCTGCCCACCCCAGATGTCCTTTGTAGAAGTCAAAATTAGTTTCCTCATACTAAAACCAAATATAAAATGTGGCTAGCACACATAAATTCAGACTCCAATTAACTTTGATTTCTTGATACTAATATATACTTCGCCTCTGAAACAGAATAAAGTATTAGTGAATTGGAAGTGAAGTGAAAATAATCAGTGATATGCACAGACTTGCTGAAGGACTGGGTTCCCTAAAGCTAAAAGAGCCCTTTTCAAGCCTCTTCTATGTTCTGTGGAGGAGTCATGGTTCCACTGAAAGACTTACAGTGTAGTTTTAAGATATTCTCAAGCACAGCTTTCCACCTATCCCTCTGCCTGCACACTTTTACCCACTTCGAGGTTCCTAATCTTGGTCTCAAGCCCTGTCAGGTGTGGATTTGAGGTCATAAGTTGGGCTGGCAGCTGCAGCAGCTGAGCAGCTAGTATGCGTGCCCTCATCTCCAGGTGAGGGCCAGCTCAGGCAGCTGGAAATTAATAATACCTTAAACCACTCCAACTGTGTTCAGCGGAGATTGAGAGACAGAGCCCTCAGATTGTGTGTGCTGAGACAGATGGTCTGAGCTCTGCCGAGAATGGTTCCTGAGAGGTGCCCGGCACCATCGGTTTGTCCTGAAGAAGGCAAGACTTAAACACAGGTGGGGCTGCTCTGGGGCAGTGAAATACCATGTCTTCAAGACATAATACTTAATCACCAGGTAGTTCTTTGGCTTCATGAATTAAAAAGAAGATAGGGAGTCCTTGAAAAGGAGTATGCACGTGTATGCTATCATTTGTTTTTGCGGTAGCAAAAACATTTACCATTACGTTATGAGGAAAAGATGGAAGTATGCTGCATAGCTCAAGTATCTTGCCCTGCAGTTTGACTTTATTATTTTGGCTGCATCCAAAGCAAAATGCACATGTATAGTTTATTCATAGCTGAAGCCTTAATGCAGGACTTACCTAAGGGAAAACAGATAATATTAACCTCCCTCTCTGCACCCCTCCCTACCTTTTTATTTTTTTAACAGTGGTGGTCGCAGAATTACTACAAAGGGTAGAAATTTTAATGTGGTGGACAGTGTGATTATTTCAGACGATCAGAGATCTAACCTCACCGTAAGTCTTAATCTCCTTTACAATACCAAATAGGGATCTCTTAAGGGATTAGGTTTTATTCCTAAGGTTTCAGGAGGATTTCAGTATTTTTCAAACACTTGCTGACACACATAAGTCACCGTACTGAAATAAATATGACCACTTGTAGGATTACAGTTGCATACATTCTCAGTATGGAATCATGGACACACATAAGCTACTCTCCCGCATAATTCTCTGAGCCTTTTTTCTGTGCTTTAGAGACTTGCACCAAATCAGTCCCTTTTAAGCCTCCTCAGCCTTCATACATGGGTCTGTCAGAGGAGAGGTTGATGTACCTCTCTCTGTCTTTGTGTGGAGAACCCCAGTGGTGCCACTGCCTCAGCAAGTGGCGGGAGATAGGAGTTGATTTTGTGACAAAACCCTTCCTCCGAGGCCGTGAGGAGGTGGGCACCCTGTTGCCTCTTTTGCTTGTAGCACAGACCAGAAAAAAGCAACAGCACCTCATGGTGTAACCAATGAGGTGGCTGTAGCAACTCCCCTCTCTCACGAGTTAAGGTGGGGGGAGCCAGTGCCTAGTGGTGCTGGAGAGCTCACCCTGCTCTTCTTTTCACCTGCACTGAGGGGAAGGAAGGAGTAATCACTGTCACTATTCCCGTCTCACTGCAGGAAATAGCTGCCTTAGCAGTGTGCAATCAGCCTTAAAGCAGCGTGCGGAGTGTGTGATAAATGTGCTTAAAGGTAGACACAAGCTCAGCACAGAAACTTGCCCAGGTGCTCGGCATGCAGCCCTGATCTCAGAGAAGAGGTTTAGCAGATAGCTGTGTGAAGTCAAGATGATGTTAAAAAGATTTTGAGTGCGTCTGTTTGTAATAGTATCCACTGTTGAGTGCCTAATGACTGTTACAGCTTTGCTATTGCATTTCTAGGTCTCTAGGTGTCCTGGAAATGAATCTGAATATCATTACTTAACGCCAAGCCTGAGCTATGCGACAGAGGGTAAAGCTGTGGATATGATGTTAAAAGTGGAAACTACCTTTATACCGTGTGTCAAACTGCACTATCACCCTGACCCAGTGTTCATTAACTACCAGCTGCACACTGAGCTGGATCCTGATCTGGAATTAAAAATATATGTAAGTTTGAAAGTAATAAACTGTAATTCTTTTTTTAAAATAGGAGTTGCGGATCATTTTGCTTCTTACTGTATGTAGTGACTCTTTATTATCTTCATTTTTTTCCCTTTAGAAAGAAAATGACAAGTTGAATATTTCCAAAACTGAGGTAGAAGTTTATCTGTCATATATGAATGGTGCACAGACGAAAAAGATATGGTTCAACGTCCAAAATATTACCAAAAAACCAGACCGCAGCACCATACTGTGCAAATTCAAAAGGGAAGGAACAGACAAGATTGACTTTTCCACAGTGAAAGTTTTTGTAAGTAGAAATCCCTTTTGTTGCAACTTAACAATGTTTGGATGTTTCTGCAAATGTAGTGAAATGTGACAATAATGCTCTGGTCATGAATACTGTTTATAGAGAGAGGAGCCACATATCTTTTTTGTTCTCCTGGTACTTGATAGTCTGGTTATCTTCCTCACATCTAAGCATGGCTGCCTAGTTTAGGTACCACTAACAGTACTGAGTTCATTCGCTCTCTGGTGACTGCTGTAGTGTCAGAGTTGGCTTTGCAGTCCAAGCTGAGCTCATTGCTGCAGGGATCCAGGAGAGCAGTACCTTGTCTGACCTCTGACTGCAGCACAGACATCACCAGTAAGGAATCACTGGCTTCAGGAGAGCCCCTGATCTTAGATCTGTAAGCAATCCACTGCTGCAGTGTGGGCATGAGGAAAAGGATTATGTCCTCCCATTCACTTTTTCCCACTAAAGCAGATAAGAGTCTTGAACAGTGCATAGTGATCGCCACTAAGACAGAAGAGAAGCATTTCTGGATGAAAAAGAGGGGAAAATTCAGCAGGGAGGACAAAATGCTATGAACATATGGCACAAAGCCAGCCCCAAACATAAGAACGTTAGCATGGATGTCAAAGCTAAATGGCAGCTTAAGATATTTGCTCCATGAATAAGAAGAAGATATGAATTTTTTAAAAAGCAGTCATCACCATATATGAAGGAGAAAAATGATGCCAGACTCTTATCACAGTGTATGGTGGTATAAAACTGAAATAACTGTATTGACTTCAAGGCATATGGCTCATAGTAAAGATTAACGAAGCTATTCTCAATCTCCTATCACTGTTAACTGATCCCCCATCTGTGGATCCTGCCATCTGAGCCAGTTATGGCATGGAAAAGCCTTTCTGAGATGGGTGTTGCATTCAAATATTAACATTGCCTTGCAGTATCACATGCTCATCCTGCGAGCTTCATAGGAGTGACTCGTGGAAAGGTCAACACTTCACTAAGGCAGATCAAATGCGATAGTGAGAATGCAGCATTTCACTTCTGGTACCTTAAAAATTGTTTTTTTCCAACATCAAGAAAAATCTAGAAGTAGGAAATCATCATGTGTTGCTTCAATCTTCTAAGTAAATCATCATAGAAGAAGTAGGACCACTCTGAAGAAAGGAGAGGCTGGGTATGAAAGATACCTCTTAAGAATAAATGTATATTTTACTTGAGTTTTCAGGATGAAAGGGGATATTGAGTGTGGGGTCAAAGACGGGATAATCAGTCTGAATGGAGGTGTCAAAGAGGAAAATGCCATTTTTGTGACACAAGCAAGATTGAGATAAGTTAAGGGGCTCAAGACAGCTGGAACAGGATCATTCCTATCATAACGCTGAGAAAAAACTGGCACATGTTGTTGTAGGCTTAGTAGGAAAGATGTTAAATAAAACTGTAGAGTCAAAAGAGGTACTGTGTTACTGGAGAGCAGCAAATACAATACCAGTATTTAAAAGAAACAAAGAAAAAAATAACAGCTAGACAAATAGGGACTTGCTGATTTGATCCTGTGTAAAGCTCTGTAATGCATTTTAAATGAGGGACTCATAAAAGACCTGGAGGTAAATGGAAAACAATTGTTAACTTCTTTTTAATAAAATCAGATTATGCTAGATACTTTTAGTTGGTAAGATGAGTGATGTCCTCAACAAAAAAAAAAAAGAAGCAGATCACATGTACCTGGAAGTCATTCAGTAAACTACTTAACATACTGATTATGAAGATGGTAGGGGTTAGGAAAACTGGATGCTGTACATGAAGAGCTGACTTCTGGCAATGCTGAGTTTCATACAGATATTATTTAGTATCACTACTGTCTTGGGCACAAAAATAAGGCATGCACTAATGACATGTGCTGATGACATACAGCTCAGAGAAATTACCATTCCAGAGGAGGCTTTATAATGTCATGCAGGAAGAATGAAATTAATTTAGGAAAAGGAATCAGATGAATTCAGGTATTCCTTATTTAGTCCATGATCTATAAGCAAGATAAATAAAACATAAGTAAAGAAATGGGGCCATTGAGTAGGAAGGTTATGGTAAATATTGAAGATAATCTAAGTATGAAAAGAAAATGAAATTAATGCCGTGTCCATGTAGCAGTGATGTGACTATCCAGTTGGCAGTGTCCAGCTGCCCTAACTGCTCACCTCCTGTGACAGGCCAGTGACTGAAATCACCAGATCTCCGCCTTCCCTGCTGTAACCCAAAATAATTTCAACCTAACTCTCCTTTTCAATTACCTCAGGCTCTTTGCTATCCCTGGCACTTGGTGGTGTTCTTTTTCCAAGTGTATTTTTATTTCTAGTCTGTTTATAGTCTTAGCTACCCTTTATTTATGTGCTTTCACAGTCCTCTCTGAGATCCTCCTTTGTGAATTTTTTTTCAGCCATAATTATCAGTGGTGAATGCCTCAGTTTGGCATCTGGCAGACTTCAGTGCTTTCGTGTATTCCTAAGAATTAATGCCTGTCTTGACTTTGACAAGCCCAGTGGCTTTTGGTGGATGTTGTACATGTCTTGCATGTTATATTTGTTCTTGAGTGGACCTTCAGGAACGCCTACATCCTACATGAGGAAGTTGAAACTTCAGCAAAGAAATAGGGAAGAGGGTTGTGGGACAGGCGTCTACCAAAAATTTTACTTCCCTTGTTATTAGAGTGAGTCTTATCTTAATTTTCTGCTCAGGAGAGTAATGCTGTGAGTTCAAAGGAATGTTTTTAACTATCAGCATATGCTTTCCTTGCTTTAAAATACAAGAATATTTAGTAGCGATTATGAAGTGCATGAGTCATTTGGCCAGCCAGAGGCCAGATCTTGCCATTTAAGGGCTCTAGTTTGCAGTGAGAGCAATGGCAAAGTTTTGGTGCTGCATGTAGACCTCCAGATTTTTTTTCTCACTGTTCTGTTATCCAGCTTTGAACATCAAATATAATGAAAGTTAAGTTTGTGTTGGTTCATATGTGTTTTCCCAAATTGCTGCTCATTTCTCAATAATCTGCAGAATGAGGATCCTTCATGTGCCTGAAGTACATATATTTTTTTTTATATACATGAAATGTCATTTTAAGCACTGGTATTAACCATCCTCTATTAACACAGCCATTATTTTTCTTCAGGTCAAATTAGGAAATTTTGAGCATGAAGTCAAACCAACATCATCACATATATATTTATACGTTCTTATTTTGCTACCTATTGTAGTGGGTGTCATTATAGGTGAGTGCAATAATATGTTTTCAGTTCTTGATTTGCTGAAGACTGTAATTGTGACACACAAACACATATACATTCACACGTAAATGTTTGGTATTGTCATAGTCATGTGGTTTTCCCCTGTTCCTAGTAGGAGTAGACAAAGTTAACTCTGGTCTGGTGATACGAGTCCATCTTGTCAGACTACAGCATGTTACAAAACAGTAGGTTTTTTTGCTGTCCTGCTGGGACTGCTCACCACGTCACCATGATTTAGTGAGGGACACTATAGAACAGACATCATTGTGTCACAGCTTGGGCCTCCCCAGCTGTCAGAGCTGGGCTTCTCTCCCATCCCTGGGGGATGTGTTCCCTAACTAACTGCTGGTGGTTCTGCTCAGTCTTATTTGCACCATTAATGAATTCGTGGATCATAACTAAGTTGAGGGGGGGTAAATAGTTGTCCTCTGCTCTTCTTGTCACTTCTTTTTTCTGAATATTTTGCCCTGGTTATATATTTGATGAATTTCCATTTATTATAGTAAGCTTGGGGATTTGTTCTTCTTTGGTTTAGTTTGGTTTCTTTTTAAAAAAGTCCATTAGCTTTACAGGAACTATATCTCATGCCTTCTCTCTCTCAAAATAAACTTTAGAGAAGTTAACAATCTGGAAGTGGATTTCCTGTTCAAAAAAACTGGTTTTCCTGTTTAGTGAGTGCTCCTTTAAGTGGGCTGCTAGTAGTAGCAGTGGTTATTAGATCCTATGTCTCACTGTGCAGTTTGTACAAAGCTGTACAAACTGTGGGTGTGCTGTACTTTCAAATAAAGTTACGCTGATGATTCAAAGACCTTGTTACAAGGAATGGGTTTTATTACACATGTAGGTTTAGATCCAGATAACGGGGCTCATGGGTACTAGCACACTGACTGCAGCAGGAACAGTAATCCTGGAGACTGCAATTGTGTATTAATCTTTATGTTTCTTAAAATATTAAAATATGTCTTGTATAGCTTTTGTCTGTTCTGCAACTTCTGTACTCAGAATCTTATTTTTCTTCCTTTGTAGTGGCATTCATAGTCACTAGATACAAATCCAAAGAGTTAACTCGTAAACAGAGTCAGCAACTTGAACTGCTGGAATATGAGATTCGGAAAGAAATACGCGAGGGTAGGTCTAAAGAGCTTTATAGAGCTTAAATACAGTATAAATGCTGAACTGAAACTGTCAAGAATCTCACATTATATAAACATTTTAATTTTATAGCTGTTAGAATATTTTTGTGTGGTATCTGAGTTCCTCTTTAATGTTGGCATGCACTGCAGTAGTAGATAGCACTAAACTAATAGGATTGCATGTAATATTTCCTTCAACAAGAGTGGAAAAAAAATGGACTGGTACTTTTCCACTCGTAAGAGCTTCATCTAGAAAAACAACCCCTCTTCCCTGAAACTGTGTTTTAAGGAACATCTATTGAGGCAAATTTAGAACTGTGAAGACTATTTTGTGTCAACTAAACTAACTCTCCTGGGGGGCGATGCTTTTTCAGGATTTGCTGAACTGCAGATGGATGAATTGGATGTGGTGGATAGTTTTGGAACCGTTCCCTTCCTTGACTACAAGCACTTTGCTCTTAGAACTTTCTTTCCAGAGGTAAATATTTACAAATCTTTCAGTTGTCAGCTCTGCCTAGTAATAAAAGAGCTAGGAAGGTCAGGATCAAATAGTGCAGTAACTGCACATTGTTTTCACAAGAAACCTCTCTTAAATCAAGAATTACTAAAAGACACTTAAGATTGTACATCTCTATGTTTATCTAAGCCTAAATGATGTAGATAAAGAACCACTGTTGAATTTTCAAGGGTTGTGTGTGCATCCATTAATTATTCACCCAGCCACACTCAGCTGCTTGCCTTTCAGGCCATCCTAACTAAGCTATAATTTATCCATTGCTTTTCTTCTTCTCATGCTTTCACTTTTCATGCTATAGCTAATTAAAGTAACAGTCAGGCTGGCTAGCATGCTAGCTAACACCATGACACTTCCTAATTAGACTTGTGGTATGAAGAAATGGCTCTAAGATCATGCTGACTTTCTACTCCAAGCTGCTGATAGAAATGGTAAGACCTTGATTCAAAGGAGTGCAGGTCAAATGCTTAAAAATGACTTAAAAACTTAAGTGCTGTCCAGTTTTGAGGTGGATATTTTCATTGTTCTTTAGAGCAGTTTGCGCCACTGCCTTAGAGGACCAAAAGGACCAAAATGGTCTTCTCTTGCATGTTTTGCTTCTCTTGCTCTTTCTTTTGCATATGTGGCACATTGTGATGCTGATAAATGTATTTGCTACAGCTTTCAAAATTATATCATGATGTTAACCAGTGCTTTCTGGCATTTACTAATTGGCAAAAGCTGTGATCGCAGCTGGTGATATTTTGCTGTGTAACTGACACAATGAGTAGAAAAGCTTGGTTAGTGCTGTGGTGTTTTAGGGTATAAGTGGTATGTATGTGAATTATCTACTGGTCTTCATCTATTACTCACCACTGCTGCGGCTCAGTCCCGCAGTTTTGGCTGCAGACTGTTTCAGTTTATCTCTGTGTGTGATCCCACTAGAAGCTCGTTGTGATAAACACATGTGATAGTGATAGAATCAGGGCCTTTTTTTTTTTTTTTGTACAGCACCAAATGCCAGATATGAAGGCAGAATAATATTTAACAATTAAATATGGGTAGTCTTTGTACACTTTGAGTCCAGTTCTCATACCAAAGGAAACTAGGAATATCTCTTCTGGTACTTTTATAATGCCCTGAGTCTAATTTGTGTGGAGTTGTTAGGAGGTTTGAAGAAAGTGGATGGAGGAAACCTTACTTTCTGCACCTCTTTCCTTTCAGTTTGTTTTGTTGCCAGGCATTATAGCATTAAAAGAGTGGTTTTATTTTTAGGAAATTATCTTTTCCTGGTGATAGTCTGTCAAAACAGCAACAATCTGTAGAAGCTGTCTGAGTAGAAATGCTCTGCTTCAAGCAAATAAAAAGGAAATAAAAGAAAGGCGTGAAGTTTAACACTCTGTTACATGAGGTGAGGTCAGAAAGGGAAGGGCTCTCCTTTTGCTTTCGTGAGCCTCACACTGCTATGCATCCTGGAGATGCTTCCAATTAGATCTTGTCTCAGTTTGAAATACTCTTACCACAAAGACGTACTTGACACTATTAGCTCTCTACAGGCACATGGTGTCAGGCAAGTTATTGAATGCACTGTGTACCAATTTTTCCTGCTATGTACTTACTGTTTACATTGCAGGAGTGTCCAAACATGCCTTCTGCTTTATGAATGTGGTAGGATAGCTGTGCTCTGCTAAGCAAATACTAGAGATTAATAGAGAAGGCAATGGGATACTAGATTGTGAGTCAGAAGGATTAGATTCTGACACTAGATTGAGTGTCAAAATGGTTGGTAGAAGGGTCGAAATGACAAACCACCACTTCCTTCACTAACCTCATGTGTCTAAATGATGTCTGTATTGTACTCTTTCTGCCTTCCAGTGTGTTTGATGAGCTTTGTTTTATCTGTTCTAAGCTGTTTAAACATGGACATCAAAGCTGCTCACGGAGCATCTTCTGTAGTCAGTGCAGAGACAGGCAGCTCAAGAAAGTAATTCATCCCACTTGCCTGAGACATCTGTCTCAGGAAGACATGAGCTGCTTAAAGAGAGAGTGAGATAGCTAAAATTGAATGATGGACCCCATTTTCATTTTGAGCTTCTTGCTTCCCGTTGCTTCAGTTTGCTGTTTAATCTGCCTTGATAGCTTTTGTTTTATGCTTAATGCTTTTAGGTGTTAAATGGTTTTTCCATCTATTCTTACAATATTCCTTACGTTCAGCCTGATTTTTGCTTTATGAATTGAATTTGGATGATTATTTCTGTTTTCCCTCAATTTCCCACACTGTTCGCTTTGACACTACCATGCTTGCTTCCTGTTCACAAGCATTTCTAGCTTTTAACTTCATTCCATTTTTTTTCATTCTATGTGTGTTTTATTGGTAGGTGATGTTAGGGGTGCTGAAGAAGTTCTGCAAAAATGGAAATTGCCAGTGGAGGAATAAGAGCATGGTAGGGAAGAAGAGAACATGAGGCATGAGAAAAAGGGAGGGATGAAAAATCAGATATATATTATTGAAAAATCAGATATATATTATTGAAAAAACAGATGTGAGCTGACAATGTGAGCTTGCAGCCCAGAAAGCCAATTGCACCTCGGGCTGCATCAAAAGAAATGTGATCAGCAGATGGAGGGAGGTGATTCTCCCCCTCTACTTTGCTCTGGTGAGACCCCATCAGAAGTATTGCATCCAGCTCTGGAGTTCCTAGCACAAAGAAGACGTGGACGTGTTAGAGCAAGTCCAAAAGGAAGGCCACAAAAATGGTGAGAGGGCTGGGACACCTCTCATGAAGAAAGCCTGAGCAAACTGAGGTTGTTCAGCCTGGAGAAGAGAAGGATCTGCAGAGACCATACTGCAGCTTTTCAGTACTTAAAGGGGTCTTACAAGAAGGATAGAGAGTGACTTTTTACCAGGGCCTGTAGTGCCAGGATGAGGTGCAATGGTTTTAAACTGAAAGAGGATAGTTTTAGATTGGACATAGGGAAGAAATTTTTTATGATGAGGGGGTCAGTACACTGAAGCAGGTTAACCAGAGAAGTTGTGGATGACCCATCCCTGGTAAGGTCATATAGGATGGGACTTTGAGCAACTTGATCTAGTGGAAGATGTCCCTGCCCATGGCAGGGAGTTGGACTAGGTCATTACTTGGAAGGTCCCTTCCAACCTGAATCATTCTGTGATTCTATGGGTCTTTAAGAAAACTAGAGGCTGTCAGCATCCCAGATAAAGCAGTAATTGTTACTAGTGTGAATTTGTTGCTCAAGGGTGCTGCCTTAGGAACATGCAGCTGTGTTGGGACCTTACAGGCTGTAGGAGTCAGACAAGAGGCATTGACATGGTAGCTTCCCAATGCTGTGAGAGCTTTCACTGGGACTAGATATGTGGTGGCACCTGTGCCTCTCTGGAGAATGACAGCATGGACCTCCTGGAGAGTTCATTAGTGAACATTCATAAAGTGCCTTGAAATGAATGGAGGCAGATGAACTGAAGTGTCACTCCGTTACAGAAACCCCATATACCAAAGGCTATCATTGCCATACAAGAAGGACACAGCCTGCAGCACCTCTTGCACATCAGCACATTTGCAGATGAGGTTAACAAAAAGCTTTTCCTGCAGAGCATTTGTTGACTTAAGTGCTAGTACAGCTTGGCAGCATAGAGTGACACACACGGTAACACTGAAGTCAATACCAGATTATCTTTGAGAGTCCACTTTTCAGTGAACCTTGCTAGTACCTTTGCAGAAATTATTATGTGGCGGGTTTATATTGTAGCCTCCTTAGAAGCCAGCATTTCCATTGTTTTATTTCCCATTGTATGCCATCAGGAACATGCTTGGCGCATTTAACGTACATGTGTTAGAGACTTTTGGTATAAGTAAGAATGATAAATATCACCTGTCTTATATTTTAGTCAGGAGGCTTTGCATCCATCTTCAGTGAAGACATGCCACAGGTAAGTTGATGTAGTGTGATATGCCTTAATTAATACATATTTTTTCAAGAGTGAATGTATCCCTTATCTCATTGTTGTCCTAAAACACATCAGATCGCATTTTCCGTATGTTCTTTTTCCCCCATGAGGAGAGTTACGTTGATTTATATATAAAAGGAATATGATATGTGAAATCCTGTTATTCAAAATACATTATGACTTATTTAAATAAAATAAACAGAATCTAGTTATGGGAAATGACAGGCAAACTTAACTATTGGCATTTCTTTGTGTGTATGACAGAAAATGTATTCTTTGCATGTGTGTATTCTGTGTTGTACACAGACACAACTGCATCTTCATTAAAATCCTAAGACCCATGAAAGAAATGCAAAATTCCCACTGATCTGAATGAGGCCAGGATCTTATCCCATATGTTGCATACCATTTTTCTGACCATTAAGAATCCATCATAGCCAAACTACAGTTTGCTTATTTTTGTTTAACTATTCCAGAGCAGAGACCAAACGAGCAAGGATGAAAGCTTCAACATGTTGCATGCTTTAATTTGTAACAAGAACTTTCTTGTTACTCTCATTCACACCCTTGAAAAGCAGAAAAATTTCACTGTGAAAGACAGGTATAGTATGATTATGCTTATCACCTTCAAGACAAAAAAATTAGCAGGAAACCACAACATGGATTGTAGCACACAAATGTAATTTCTACTTCTTGCAAAACAAGCTTGCATTACTCCAGAGCATTTTCCATCTTCTCCATCTGCGCACACTGAAGAAGAAAAAACATTGCCAGTAAAACAAGTCATTAAAGGGAAATCAGAATGTTTGTACTTGTAAACAAAGAGGCAGAGGAGCAGAAAAACTCACTTCAAAACTGTAAACACTTCCTGCAGTTAGATCAGCAGCTCTACAGTTTAGAAATGTTCTGTCACTGAAGCAGGTGTTGTTCTGTGGAATTATATTTAGAGACACAAATTCCGTGTTTAAAAAATAATCACAAGCAGATGGATTTGCATTTTTTATATTTTTCTAGAGATCAGTGGACAGTTTCTGTGCCTGAGGAGGGAAAACTTAGGATATGAACTGCACTACAATATGTGTCATTTATTAAAGATAACTGAGAAGAAAAGTTCCAAATATTATAGCATTCCTTTTCTTTCTTTTTTTTTTTTTTTTTACAGGTGCTTGTTTGCATCCTTCTTGACTATTGCACTACAAACTAAGCTAGTTTATCTAACCCACATTTTGGAAGTGTTGACAAAGGACTTGATGGAACAGTCAAGCAACGTACAGCCTAAGCTCCTGCTCAGACGAACTGAATCTGTGGTAGAAAAATTGCTGACAAACTGGATGTCTGTATGTCTCTCTGGATTTCTCCGGGTATGTGTACATCTTTTCACTATGTATGATTCACAAAGAATCTTTTAAACCGATTTCTTCCATAGGGGTCTTTAGAAGGATCAGTTTAAAGTATTCAATCTGACATTTAACATTATTAATGTGCACTTTTCTAGTTTAGATGACTTAGCTAGCTATCATCAATGGGATGTATGAAAAGAGCGCATCTGTAAGCCATGATTATGTCATTCATTTGGCTGAGATTTGGGTAATCTTGCAGTTCTAGCATATCCTTTTCTTATGTCAAATGTTATTTCAACTCCATGAGATGTATTGTGATACTGAGACTGGCGAACTTTTTAAAATGCAGCTGTACCTTTCTATGTGAGCTGTTGGAAAGTTACCACGTAATAGAGCTTTAAGGAATACCATCTTTTGGAAATCTAAGCTTCTTTCCAAACTTTTTAATCTCCTAACAGCGTTGCAGGTTTCAAGAACTAAACTCAATCAATGGAAACAAAATAAGAATTTTCTTTCGTTGTACTGTTTGTTTCTTTTAGCCCACTTGGTAGCACTTTGTTCTTGGTTTCAGAGCTTGGGTTTTCTCTCTGTCTCTCTTACTAGGGTAATGGTATCGCACTGTTAGTATTTTTCATATCAGTCCTTGCATTAATACAGCACCAGAATTGTTTGAGGCTCAGAAGCTCATGCTAGTTTCCTGAAACCCCAGGAGAGAGCCAAGGAACTGTCAGAGTTTTGTTCTCAACACACCAGTCTTTTTTACAGAGCTGTGCTAGTAGATGCCTTAGCCAGGATGCAGGAATGGCATCACATGAAAACAATGATCCCCTCTCCCTTTCTCAGGTGCTTTCCAGAAGCTTGGGGTTCGGGCAGGACCAAGAAGCCCCAGTTTCATTTCCTCTTTCACTGATGCTCCAGTGTATGTTCCACCGGCTTGCTCGCAAGGCTTTTTACCAGGGACAACAAGGGGAGGTGCCAATTCAGAAGGAAACTAGTTGTTAGCTTGTTTTCTCACAAGACTGAAAAAGGAAAAAAATAGCTGAAGTATGTGTGTGAACACATTCATGTCTCACCCCCCGCCCACTCTGGTGGAACTAGGAAGTGTCTGCCAGGTGGAGTAGGAGCAGCTTGTCTGTAGAGTGCTTGTGCACAGCAAGGGGCTGTGAGTTGTCTTGCCACACACTCCAGCTGTCCCTGGCTATTTGCATGAGACTTTCACACCAAAAAGCAAAGGATGGAGGTTAAACAAACAACTAGATAAATCTGCTCAGAGGGATTTTCTTTTCTAATTGCAAGATAGCAAGTTGGTTAAGAGGAAATAACTTAATTTTTTACGCTTGATTTTTTTTCCAGATATTCATGCGCATTTAATAATTAGAAAAGTAAACATGTTCCTTGTGTTTGTTTCCTGCCCTAGGAGACAATTGGTGAACCTTTCTATTTGCTAGTGACAACCCTCAATCAGAGGATAAACAAAGGACCTGTTGACGCGATAACTTGCAAAGCCCTGTACACGCTTAATGAAGACTGGCTGCTGTGGCAAGTGTCTGAATTCAAAACAGTGGTATGTTTGCATGCTTGTGTTCCCTCCGGACAACTACAGTGTTTTCTCTTTTTCTAGAAAGCCACATTAAGGGTCTTAGATACTAAGGTGATGGTTAACTACCCAGATAATAAAGCTGTTATTGCTGACAAAGTTCCAAAATACGATAGAGTTTAACTAGCTGGTATTTCACCAATATACATTTCACAAATAGCATTCACTCTTTGCTTCACAGTAGGCTTTAATCACCAAAGGTTAGGTTTAATGAAGTCTCAGGGTAATAAAATTCCTTCTTATTTTAAAGAAATATAAACATACGCTTAGAATTTATACTAAATTACACTTTTTCAATGAATAAAAGAATGGAATGCAGAGGTTTTATTTTTTGTTTGTGTTTACTCGTGTCTAATCCTCAGGCAGCAATAATTTGCTAAAGGGTTCCATGTTGTTAGCTCCAAATTAGCTCCAAATTTGCAAAGTTACAGTGTGGTGGATTTTAATTAGTTGCTTGGTTAAAAACAAGGTATCTGGGAAGTCTAGCAAAGTTTCTGCACTTTATCATAAATTGCTTGCCTTTCTCAAAGCAGCTATGAAGTGCTTCCTATTTTACAATTGCATGCAGAGTTCTTTGAAAGCTGGTATTCCTTTAGTGATTGTTACTCTGACACTGAAGGGAGAAAGGGCAGCAAGGACTATTGCACTTTAGAGCATGTAAAAATTGTGACTTTTTTAATAAGCAATTTTCTGCCCAGAATTTCCAAGTGATTTTGAGTCAGAAGTTAAAAATCTTAATTTTGAGTCACTTCCATAGCTTCCTTGCTTCTTAGCTCATGGCTTCCTTTCAGAGTTACCAGACATACTTAGGATTATGAGAAGTGTGACTGGATAGCGGGCTGCAGAGCTTGGCAGCAGAAACTGCCAGGGCAGCAATGGCCAAGGCATGGACATTGCAAGTGGCTTTGGAGAAGAATTCAGTCCTTTTCAGAGCCAATATCCTGAGCCTCAGATAGGGCTGGAAGATCCAGGTCTGCCCGTCTTCCATTTTTGTAAAATGAGCCTGGAGGTCCTAAGATGCCACATACTGGAGTAGACTACATGACCCTGGAAATATTGGTCAGCAATCCATTTGACTTCACTCCCTGGGTCACATAGGAAGTTCACAACCGTTCTGTGAAACATTTCTGAATTTCTGCTTAAAGATCTTGGACTGACAAAGTTGTAGTCAAATCTTCTTATAGCTATTTACAAAGCTGTTGTTGAAAGCTTCCTTTGAAGGTACTTCAAGCTCAATTACCACAGTGTGCGTTTGGTAAAGGAATTTTGTGACTAAAATTCAAATGCATAATACCATATCTTTGGTTTCCTTGTTTATACACTGCATTCTGGCAGGCAATTGGGATCCAGGACAAGTTTAAATATATTGCTATATATAGCCATAAGATACAAAACCCAGTAGTTATCTCAGAGCAACAATTTTCAAGCGAGCTCAACATGCCTGTTACTAGTAGACTGTGCAGGAACATCTGGTCCTGTGGAATTGATTGACTTTTCTTATTTATAGCACAAATTCAAACTGAGAGCACCTTGGGGGAATAGCTGACACTGAAACTGCTGAACGCTGCCTTAAATACTTTTCCTAGTGCTACTTCTATGCATGCAGTCACTGACAGGGTCTTGTGGGCAGCTTGCAGCGAAGAGGAGAGAGAAGTGGTCTGAAGGACGTGGTATTGGTGGGGAAGGTTGTCTGCAGGTGGATGAGGAAGTGAGAGAGAAGATATCCATTCCTGGACTTTGCTTGCTGCTTTTATGATTCATATTCCTGCTTTCAAATAGGAGATACTGATACTGTTACAGACTAGGAGAAGTCTGTCTAGAAAGCTGCCTGGAGGAGAGGGACCTGGGTGTGTTGGTTGACAGCCGACTGAATATGAGCCAGCAGTGTGCCCAGGTGGCCAAGAAGGCCAATGGCATCTTGGCTTGGATCAGAAACGGCGTGACCAGCAGGTCCAGGGAGGTTATCCTCCCTCTGTACTCGGCACTGGTGAGACCGCTCCTCGAATCCTGTGTTCAGTTCTGGGCCCCTCACCACAAGAAGGATGTTGAGGCTCTGGAGAGAGTCCAGAGAAGAGCAACGAAGCTGGTGAGGGGGCTGGAGAACAGGCCTTATGAGGAGCGGCTGAGAGAGCTGGGGGTGTTTAGCCTGGAGAAGAGGAGGCTGAGGGGAGACCTCATTGCTCTCTACAACTACCTGAAAGGAGGTTGTGGAGAGGAGGGAGCTGGCCTCTTCTCCCAAGTGACAGGGGACAGGACAAGAGGGAATGGCCTCAAGCTCCGCCGGGGGAGGTTTAGGCTAGACGTTAGGAAAAAATTCTTTACAGAAAGGGTCATTGGGCACTGGCAGAGGCTGCCCAGGGAGGTGGTTGATTCACCTTCCCTGGAGGTGTTTAAGGCACGGGTGGACGAGGTGCTGAGGGATATGGTTTAGTGTTTGATAGGAACGGTTGGACTCGATGATCCGGTGAGTCTCTTCCAACCTGGTTATTCTGTGATTCTGTGATTCTGTGTTACAGGATTAATAAGTCAGATTTCCCCACTAAGGTTCAGCAGTTTATTTGACTTAGCTGGGAAGTGGTTCAATGTTCCCTTTAAAGCCACCTGAAACGGAGAGAGGATCCTGCAGTGAAATTACAGAGATGGAGCCCAAGGACTCTAGTTCTGGTTGGCCAGAGAAAGAGTTTTGTTTGATGTTTTGTCTAAGATTAACACTATAAACTAAAACCATGCTGTGGAAGAGATTTAGGTGGAACAATGAGGCTATCTGCACTGGGGAAGAAGGCCAGCTGCACACGTTTGTTTTTTTCAAGATTAGCACTTTATAGGATACTAAAATGGAAGGAATCCACTTTTCTTCTTTCACCAACTCCACTTCACATGCACTGCAATGACATACAGGACCTGTAGGTAGGTACAGGTAGGCAGAAGAAAATTTCTGCCTAAAAGATTGACAGTTTTGTTTTCTAAATAGAATAAATTCTGAACTGAGTTTTCAAATGCATTTACACATTTTCTTGCTGCAGTTACATTCTGAGTCTTGCAGTATTTTGTTGGTATTTTATTTTGCCCCTTTCCAATAGCAGTGCATTAAAACCCACCTGTCCAGAGCAAAGTATAAGAACACAGCTAAAACCTGGGTGATGGAAAGGTACTGAAGCATGTCTGCAGACACTCAGTGTCCAGATTTTAAAGCTATGCAGGCACTTGAAGATGCAGGAATGCAACTGGTAGGGAGTTCAGCTCTGAAATCAGGGGCAGGGCACAAACAAGGCTGTAGGCATGCTGCACGCAAATCTCTTCTTTCAGCATTGGTGCTTCAGTTCCAAACCAGTAAAAGCATTATATACACAGGCTCCTAAAAATCAGGGGGAACTCCACAGGTCTTCTCCTAAACATACCTCTACACAGATAAACTCTTGGAGCAGGAGAAAGAAGAAGCACTGGACTTGGAGAAAGAAGGAAGGACAGGAGATATTTTCTAAAATGTAGGTCATTTATAACAGGGGAAGAAAAAAGAGAACTAAGAAACATGTTGGTTTTGAAGAGCTGTCCCTTGGCTGAGCCCCATGCCTTTTTTAAAAAGGTCACAGACACTGGGATCAGCCAATGCCCTCCTGTTACCCCTCTCTGCTGGAGAGGGTCAGATATTGAACAGAAATGGGCTGCTGAAGTAAATACTCAAGCAGAGGAATTGAAGGAAAGATGCTTCTAAAAGCACTTGTCCAGTACGAGCTGAGGAGCTGTGTGGTTTCATACTGTGCTTGTATTTGAGTATTGAGAAACAGAACCTCCTTGAAAGAGACTTGGATGTGTCATGGAGCCTTTTCACAGCCTGAGGAAGCAAGACTGCTTTCTCACAGGCAGACAAGCAGCTGCACTCTTCGTTGGATAATTTGCTTAGTGACTGATGAGAAAGCGCAGTGCACAGCTGAGTGTTAGCGTTTCACTGAAGTGTTTCATTTTAAATAGAAAAGCTGCACAGTGGCAGCTGGGCATGGGTGAAGTTCTCAGTGGAATCTCTCCTTTTAAAAAACAGAGGAGACTTCTTCATGTGGTACACTTGGTGCTCCAGCATTCCTTTGAGTAGTCACTGCTGTTGAATTCTTTACTGAAATGAGGTTGTATTTTTAGGTTGGAAGAAATTATCTAATTCACCTGTTCAGCCAGCAGCCTTTTACTGAAACTGAAGCAAAGCCATACGGTGGAAGGTTCTTTAAAGTGTTCAACTGCTTTATGAGTTGAAAGAAGAGTGTTAAAAGAAGTGGGAGGGCTGTAAGGGCGTAAAGCAGAGAGAGGGAACCCAATTTCATAATAAGATGCCACGGTTGTGTTATTATTAGTCACACTTTGTGAGAGATAAGGAAGCTATTAAAAGTATGTGACATATGGGGATTTTTGTCTGCAGAAAACGACACAACAGGCCTCGCTGGGAAGCGAGCAGTGCAGATGTTGGCTACAGGGGAGTCTTCTGAATTAGATAGAGTTTGAGTAGCATCGAGTGTACAACCCTTGCTTTGCGTAGTGCCCATCTAGCCCAACTTTAATCCCTGTAATATTTGCTATGTGAATTTGATAGCTGTTGTAGAACCTCTTCACGGGTAACTGTTCTGGCTCCTGTGAGAGGATCATACAATCAATCTGACTTTTCCTGTTTATTGTATTTCACAGTCTGGGAGACGGGAATAGGTTTAAGGCAGTTTTGTTGTGCTGCACATCACGGTGCTGTCTCCTTTACATAAATTCTCTAACTTTTACCTATCAAAAGGTTTTCTTGTGTTTTCAGTCTGTCTGATAAATGGAAATATCCTTTGTTGAGATGCATAGCTGAATAGAGAACAGGGTAATATACAAGAACCCTTGAATATTTCAAATTATTTTTCTTTACTTCTAAGAAAATACAGTATTATCACATTTCTTTACTAAACCACATCTCATATTATCTGCTATGGTTATTAACAGCTTTACTAATTTCCAAGAAAACTACAAATCTGAAAAAACATCTGTAATCATTGTCTTCAAATGTCATTATTTCTGTCACTGCATGAGTGAAAAAAATGTTTTTAAAATTTGTTCCTATCTTCTAGCTAGGTTCCAAGCTAGTTCCTGTATAAGTAGTTGCAGATGCTTGTCTTGTTCTCCTTAAATAGCCTTTAACAGTTCTTGTAGCCTGTGTTAAGCCTTTGCTGAAGAGCACTGTGACTTTGTGTTGCTGACCACTAATTTCTAATGAACGAAGTGTCAACTCTAGATATTACTAGGTTGAACCACATGTTCTGTAATTTCCTTCTGAATCTTTCCCTGGGTTAACTTGTATTTTGGTTTCCTTTGCAAAGTGAGAGAGCTTAGGAAAAGGCCTAATGATATTTCCTTGGGACTTCCATGGGTCCCCTGTGATTTCTTTTAAATGTTTTCTGACCTTCAGAGCTGATCATAAAAGGGCTTTCATAATTTTACAGTCATTTCTGTTTCTTTTCCCAGTTCTACACTTCATGTCTAAATGCAATGATTGTGACTGTCAGCTTCTGATTAATGGTTTATAAAGCCAGGGATTGTGCTGTCAGACAGGTTGAATCTGATTTATGAAAACTTGAGCTACAGAGGGAAGACTTAATAATAATTGGCTTTCCTAGCTCCCCATCAATTGCTTCATCACTTAAAATTAAATTCTGCAGGAAATCATATCAACAAAAATGCCTGGCTCTCTTGGTTTAGAGACTTTTACGCGTTTAAGTATTTCTTCCCATCTGACCACTTTTTTGAGTTGTAAAGTGTTGTTATTATCCTCATGTTGTGGATACTTTGATTAGGGAGTCCATAAATGACTTGTATTCTGTCTACATAAAGGACTGCTACTCTCTCTTTACAGTCGTGTCATCCTACAATGAGTTTAGCAGGGGTGGGAGGACACTCGCATGCTAATAACTGAAAGGGCTGCACATTTATGTGCAATCTGTGTGAGAGCATGTGCTGAAAGGGAATTGCAGCAGAGAAACAGAGAGTTTCTTTTGACAGCCTGAAAGGAAGAGGAAATGAAGGAGAAGAAGGAACATGAATATTGCAGTGTAGGAATAATGTTAGGAGGAAAGGGTCAACTAAGGGAATAAATGCTTCCCAGAATGTAAAGAATCAACATCGGTAAAAATGTGAATAGCTATACCAGAAAATCAGTTCAGAGACTGGAATAGGAAGACTATGACTGAAATGAGTTTTCCAAAGACAAAGTACAGCTAGTTCCTGACCATATTTTTATCCTACAAGACCATGAGCTCAGGGCAATCTAAGTCAAGGACAGGACTGCTGTCTGTTCATTTGGTCTGTGAGCCCAACCAAGCATGACTCCATCATTCTTGTGCCAATATATTTTTTTGCTAATTTTCCACATGAAATCCCAACCTGAGGCATGGCATCCAGTCTGCTTCTCCTTCTGCGGGCACCATTCCCCACCTCCTCCTCTTCTGTTCCGTCTGTCTTTTCCATGGACTCATTTTCCTCACAATTAAACATCTTGGTGTCCTGATTAAGTTATTCTCAGTTACTTAAGTTACATCCTAGTCTATGTTAAATCCTGATCTTTGTAGTTTTGTAATCCTGCTTTTAATGCTGGTTTTGCTTCTGTAAAAACAGTAAAGTTATGTATCATTGGATGACTTTTTTTTCACCATCAGTGTGTCATAATTTTCACTCTTGCTGGGTAATAAGCAGAAAATAGCATTCAACAAGTATTAATAACTACCTGTTGGTCTAAGAAGAGAGAAGAATTGTCCCTGCAGCAACCTGGACAGAAGTTCTTTCCTTCACATGACAGCAGGGAAAAATTTTTTTTTAATTGCTTCCTCTTTTAACAATCACTCCTTTAGTGAGTCACACCTGCAGTACTCACATTTCAATTAAAAGATGTATTATACCAGAAATGTCCAATACCTGGAATTGTTCAAGTATGTGGATTTTTCTATGCCACTTGCAGTCAAGTGCCAGCACCTAAAATGCTTAATTCTGTCCTAAGGCATGTCCAGCAGAACATCTGTATCCATGTAGCTGAACAGTGATTTCTCTGCAAGGAGCAGGCTGTGAAACTGGAAATGATTGGAGGTGCCTGGCCTGGAGTAAGAACTAATAGAACAGATGACGCTTTTCTGTGCAGATCAGGACCACTTTGGGTTCTGTCTGCTGCAACTTGCTTTCCCATTCGACTGCTTTTGCAGCGGCCCTGTCTCTGCTGCCTCTAGAGAGACAGCTGTATGCAGACAGACATTAATGTCTCCAGGGGAGATGAATTTTTTGTATAATATAAGGTACTCAGCATAATCTGCTGGTGTAAATATGCATTTTAACACTGCTTCCTATCCACTAAAAATCAATCATCCTTACCATGACGACTTACTTAGCAACCTTATCAGATCTGTAGTTGCCTGCAGTTTCATTTTTAAGGTATTCATCTTAAATAAAAGATCTGCTTTTTTTAGAACATGCATTGTAATTTTTCCTGATCTCCTGTCTTTTTCTGGTAATTCACTGAAACAGATTTGCACAAAAGCGACTACAAAATACACTCTTGGAAATATATAACTATGCATATTTGATTCTTTGAACATGAGGAATTCTAAATGCTTCTTTGTGTAATTCTTTCAAATAATCTTTATTTGAAATAGCTTTAATAATAAATATGCTGAAAATCTCTTGTGTTTTGCCATCAGGAGTAGGTTTCCCTGTAAGTCAGAATAACATATATTTATTTCCCCAGACTGTGAATATTATCTTTGAAAAAATCCCAGAAAATGAGAGTGGAGATGCCTGTCAAACTATCCAAGTTAATGTTCTGGACTGTGACACCATAGGCCAAGCCAAGGAAAAGAGTCTTCAGGCTTTCCTTAATAAGAATGGCTTTCTCTATGGTCTTCAGCTGGATGAAATTGGCCTTGGTAAGAGAGTGTCACTGCGTTATATTTTTATGGAGCTCACTGGTCTGTCTGTGGAGTTTCCTTGTAAGGAATTCCTACCTTTGGCTTTCATTTTTAGTGCTTAGGCAGCTTTTGTAAGGAATTTCTAGAGAAATACTAGATCATTTCTGCTACCAGTTAGAACATTGGAACTACTCCTGCTTTGCTTCTGCAAGCATTTCAGCATGCAGTTAACCAACACATGTTATTTATTGAACAGGTATAATTTATATGTTCCGGTTAAGTAAGGTGGTCTGTCCACCTGAGTAGAGCTGGTCGATAAATTTTGTCAGCAGGCAAGATGACACATAATAATTACCAAGTACTTTAGTCCCTACCTACTATTCCTCCTACCACCCTTCCTTGCAAGAGGCCTATGTTTCTTTTCATCAGGAGAACCCACAAACATAATTTATTTACAGTCAGATTAGGTTTGTGTGATAGTTCACATTTGACTCACAAAGATATGTACAGTATCTACAGGCTGTAAATAAGGCCATTCCAGCAGATGAGTTGAGCCACTTTTTCTTGTTAGGTTTTCAAGAATCCAAGGTCAGATAGAGCCCTGTAGCTGCTAACATACCACTTCCCATGTGCTGCAATATGAAATCTAAAAAATTCTGCGTTGTGGCATTTGTCACCTTTTAGATGTGCTCCCTAAGATGTTGATATTTCCTCACCTTCTCAGACTCTGTGTCAGCAAGTGAGGATAATTTACTTTCATATCTGATGTTTATATCCACCATAAGTGCCTGACCACCCCTCACAAATACTCTCAGTCTCCTACAGCTGATTTTTGTGATTCCTTTAGTTCCAATGTGACCATAAGACCGTGGCATGCTTGTGCAACAGAAAAGCTAGATTAGGTGAAATTAGGTGAAAGCACCATCAAAAACTCTGCCTTGACCAAGACAAAGTGAAGTGCCAATTGTCTGCAGTAATGGAAGCCATCCAGGCTGTCACAGTAGAAAACAAATCTATAGCATGGGAGTGCAAAACCACTCTCATGTGACCTAGCACAAAGACACAGAGAAACAGCTCAGTTAGGAGCCACTGGTAAAAAAATAATTAGGTGTTGTTTTCTTTACAAGCACCTGTATAGTGAGAATGCCATTGGGATGTAATTGTTTTTTGTTGCTGTCATCCTGCAGAACTTATGTCTGAGGAGCAGTCAAGAGAACTGTTAGATATTGATGGCTCCTCAGAGGTGATGGAGGATGGGATAAGGAAGCTAAATACCATCGGTCATTACGAGGTAAGCACGGAAGCTATACCAATAAATTGAGAGGCAGTTTCTCCCCAGCTCCCAAATGCTGTCTGCACAGAAGTATCTTGATTGATCAAAATCTTGAAGAGAGAGCTGTGCATCATCAACGGAAGGAAAGAAATGTGTAACATAACTTTCTTGCCAATGAGTCATGTTTTCTGTTATTTTTCAGATGTTTTCTTATTGCAGGGTTGCAGGGTTAAGCACACCAGGTAAACTGTGACACCTCCTGTGTCAGTCCCCTTTCCTTTATCTCTCTGTTTCTGCTTCCATGTACTATTACCACTTGTACCATAGGTTTTCCCCTCCACTTCCAATTGCACCTGTAAACCAGTCATATTCAGCGCTGCAATCATCTGTCCATCATTGGAAGAACACGCAAGGTAGCAACTGGTGGCAGAATCCTTCTGGATGTAGCACATTGCAAAAGCACAAGCAGCAGCATTGCCTGTCTAGGGAGTTTCCACTGACACTGGTCAAAGCAGAGGGCGAGAGGCTGGGGTTAAACGTAGAGCAGATGATTTGCCTCGAGAGATACAGTAGCTCACATTTTGACACTACAGATAGATTTTGGAAATGAAGTTAATATGCTGAGTGCCTTTAGTGAGCTTTGGTTTTGCCTTATTGTTGAATTTGAAAGTCTGACGTTAACATGATAATCAACTTTTACTAATTTAGAAGTTTTGCTGATGAGTGCAGGTCTGTGCCATGCAAAGCAGTGTGGTGCTGAGAAACCTGAGCCAGCCCTGAATACGTTGCTGTCTGCAGGAGCAAACAGTGTGCCATCCACAGCGAGGAACAAGGACTCCTAGCAGGACTGTTTGTAGACTGGGCTTAGTACAAGCCTGCTCAGATCTGTAGCAAGCTCATTTGGACTCACTTTAAAGATTTCTGTGGGCGTTTGTTGCTCTCCTCACCTCCCAGGGAGGCAGTGGTAAACCCAGATGTCTTGAGTCACCATCCCGTGTCTTAAGTGCAGCTTTTCCTGTGTCTCTCTTGAATCTTATCTGCAAATTAGCATGGGACTTCCCTCCGCTTCTAAAGATTTTGTACAAATTAGAACGTTGTAGCAGCGCAGTCAGAGTCTAGGCAACAAAGGTCAACATAGATTTGAATCTGATGAGATATTTGAACTTCTGTCTAATGTGATAGTAGCCACCCACTTTACCGCAGGCAGTTATTGCAAGTGCTCCCTAGTTTTACCTGGCAGATTTTTGCATTTCCCAAGCACATGACAAGTCATGGCTCACGGCGAACGAGTCTGCTCCAGTTGGTCGCTGCCATCCCTGGGTGTCTTTGTCCAAGCCCTTGTTTTCCTCTGTGGTTTCTACAAGCAGATGCAAGTTAGGTTGGAGGTTCAGTTGTTTGTGCAAAGCTGTAACTACACTAATTATAGCTTAGCAGCTGCTTTATGGAAATTGTGCTGGGTATCTCTGTTACATATTTTAGTTCACTTTTTTCTGACAGTGGCAAAATAGTGTAAGCTTTAGGCAGAAGCTTAGCGGCATTTTAGTGATTGGCTTAGTGGCAAGTGTGAGCCATTAACCATTAGTATATCTAGTTTATTTTCTTGTACACGTATTAATGCAAAAAGGAATGTGAAGGTATTTAGTCAGCAAGAAAAGGGAACATTGCGTACACAGTGTGAGGGTAGTAACATTGCCTGAGGAATTCCAACTTAGAATTCAACAGTGCTGAGAGTTTTGTGGCAAGTCTGGCTTTTTGTTTGTTTGCCAGCCTTAAATGCTAAGACAGTAACCAGATTTTAAAAAATAGGTAGAACCATCAAGTCTTTTTATAGTACTGGAGCATGTACAGGTCTCAGAAATATCAGCCACTCTTGAAAAAGGAGGCTTTGTTTCTACATGGTTTTTTAAAATGTGCGAGTAGGGGATGTTTGCATTTTTGTGTAGTTTTTGATAGAAACAAATCCACTGCACTTACTAGACTTGCATGTGTCTATGACTTGTGTGCTCCTTTTGCTCTAATTTTTGTCTCCTAATAGGATTATTGATGTGGTTATTTCTGAGGTCTGCACTACTGTTTGCATGAGAATAACCACAAGCCTTGACAAGAAAGTTCCTGATTATCATGATGTCCTGTTTCCCACACAAGAAGAGAGCTAGAGAACTGCTTTCAGATCTGTTGTCCAGTCTCAAAATTTCTCAGCCTATAGCGGCATCACACTTTCCAGGAGCAGATTCAGCCACAGAGAGTGAACCTGAATGTAGATCTGAGCGTGTAACTGGAACTGGGTTATAGGGAGGATGGGAGGAGGAGGTTATAGGGAGAACAAGGAAGTGACAGAGCACCACACCATTACATCTTCTGTTTTGCAAAGTTTCTGTTCTACATGCTGTCTGGATCTGAACAGATCCCTCCTCTCCCCGTTTGTCCTCTGCAGTAACACATCAGATAAAGTATGGATGTCAGTGCAGTAATCATAAAGAAGGGAAAGCACATTCCACTCAGTGCTAAAAGCAGCATTTGTCCCAGAAAGAAAACCCAAAGTTGGGGCTTGGATCATGGCTGCACTGCAGCAATGCTTCTGATTCCTGGAGGGAAGAACAGCTTTCCCTCCAAGTCCTGTGCATCTCCCTCAGAACAGCAGCAGGTATGTAATCAGCACTGAGCTGTTCTCCTGCTTCTTGGAGAGGGAGTGAAGGCAACGCACTGCTCATGCCACTTTGGGAAGGAGTAAACTTCTGGTTAGCCCTGTTCCTGTAGGAACCTGTTCCTTTTCAGGGCCAAGTAGGAGGACTCTTGTTCTCTCTGGGTGTTTGTGTCACCTCACAAGCTAGCCTTAGAGCATGTTCCCACCTGTAGTGTGGTTTTAAAGTGCTCTGTGTTGTCTGAAAGAGCTCTGAAACACTGTATGATAAATGGAAACCCTGCAAAAAATCATATTTATAAAATAAATCACGTTTACTTTCCAGGAGCAAGTGTAAGTGCAGATTTCTTTGGCACAAGACGCAGCTTTTGATAGAGTATCTTAGTGCTTAAACTGGTTTCTCACACCGGGCTGACTGCCAAGGTTTAAAAAACACTTAAATTATTTTGGCAGAGATCCCTTCCTAGAACTGGCCAGTTGTTTTTGTAATTATAGAGGGAAGTATACTAGCACTTGGCAAGACCCAGCATTTGACAGCAGCGCACTGGCGTATTTCTTAGTGGGAGCCGTTTTTCTCTTTCTCCAAGTTACTCTTTGACAATAAAAGCATGACTTGCCAGTTTCTTTTAAAGATAATAGTTACTATCCTGGCAGCACTACAAATTCAGGAAAGGAGGGGGAAGTGCTTCCTAGAAATCCCAAGGTAGCTAGATATGGATCTTGACCTTTCAGTCCATGGGGCTTAAATATTTTGCTGACTTGGGAACTGAAGTTTGAAAATAGTTCTTGGGAGCGCTAGACTGGACCCTCAACATGGCACCTCCATAGGGCATAGGAGGAAAGCTCTGGAATGGACTGAGCTGGAAGAAAGGGGGCCAGAAGAGAAGTTCCCCTCCCTTCTTCACTTTCCCAGAAGATCCTGTTGCATTGGAGCCAGAAAATTTAGTCCAGGCAGTCTGTAGAAAGATGGGTGCAAGAAGCAGCACAAAGCAGTACATGAAAGCAAAAATGTACAATTAGGGGCTGAACCAGAAAAAGCAAAGAAATGGAAAAAGCATTAAAAGCTTGTTGGAACTGCTACCTTCTCACCTTGCCAGGTGAGGCTAACAAACTGTAGCTTCTGCCCACTTCTGAAAGCCCAGCCCTGGCTGCCTGCTGAGGACCCTGCACATCATGGGGAGAACTAAGCAGACTGGCACTGTCCTGCACTGCCACAGTCTTGAGAGAGGAAATGAAACAGAGTTTTGTGAATTCTAGACACTTTTGTTTCAGCAAGATACATCTGTATTTTTTCTTCCAGATTTCAAATGGAGCAACCATAAAAGTTTTTAAAAAGAAGACAAATACGCGATCAGGTAACAAAGGAACTGTGATCTGTTTAATTATTCGTGGAGGACAGTCTTGGAATGCAGAGAGCTGAGCTATGACAGGTTGCATCTTGGTCAATAGGAGGTCAGGAAAATGGGCATTTTGGTGTAGCTGAGCCACATGAAGAGCTGTGTTACCCTGGCTTTGGGCCTCTGGCAGGCACAGTGGGACGAGGAGAAGGGAAGAAGGCAAAGTAAAGAAGGATAGAAGGACTTAGAGTCCTTAGCAGACAGATGTTTAAAGATGCAGACTCTTAGACAGGGGAGCCCAGGTGACACCAAGTGTGGACTGGTGAGGCCACCACAGGGAACGTGCCCTTCTCTGATGCCCATTCTTGAACGTCACATATAGCAATGCACTGTCCAGAGACAGGCGTAACAAAAGAATGCATGTAATTCACGTCACCTTCAAAGAAGACATCAAGAGTTAGGATAGAAGCGTCTCTGAGGTGCAAGTCACTGGGATGGCATTGCTCTCTCCCTTGGCAAGAACATGGTTGTGTGTTCTCAATCACCTACCTCAGCCTGTCTGCGCTGAGTACTCTTAACAGAGTGTAAAGCAGTGCAATCGTCTCATCTCCTGTCTGTTGTCCTCCTTTCAGAGGAGCTGTGATTTGCTGCCAGCTTATCCCAGCAGCAGCAGATGATGATGCCTTAGCTTAGTGGTCCAAGCTACAGGTTGGCACTGGGGAGGTCAGCCAGGACCTGTGCATGTCTCAAAGGCTTCCCCCATGCTGCAGGCAGGAAAGGGTAACACTGAGCCTGCTTGCTTGGCATCTTCCCATGCACTGTCCTGCACAGCCCAGAGCCCAGCAGAATTCACTGCTGGAGCTGCCTGTTTCATTAATGCCTGTTTGCTCTCTGCTTTCTGTTTTTCAGATGTGGACTACTCGGATGAACACTGTCATTTGGTGAGTTCAGCCAGTACACTGTTAATTGATAGGTTTAATACTGAGAAGCATTTGTATCTGTGTAATCTCTCTAATCTCTTCATGACAGATTTTACCAGACTCTGAAGCAAACAAGGATGTGAAAGGAGCAGGTCACAAAGGAAAGCAAAAATTCAAAGTGAAAGAAATGTATCTGACAAAGCTTCTGTCAACCAAGGTAACCTGCAAAGTCCTTATTTTGAGGGAGGGCTGCTGTTAAGCATGGCTAGTTTGGCACAGCAGAAGTAGAAAATAAAGCAGAAATTACACAGTCTTCCTGCATGTGTATCGAATGTTAACTAAAAAGGCAGCCTATAAAAATCACTGTGTTAACTACGGATTATGATCATTTGCAAAGATGGCCACATTTCAGGTTTTCTGATGCTAGAGTTCTAAAATTGTCTGTTACGCACACTCTGTATCTCCTCAGTAAGCACAACCTTTTTTCTCAAGTTAAGCAAAAAAAAGTAGTTATTGAGCTTACAGAAATTGAGTTTTGCCACTGAGTCCCATAAAGTGAGAACATCTCCTCACTTTCTAGTAGCATTTGCAGAGTTTCTGCTCCCAGAGAGTTTCACAAAATACTGACCATGAAATGAAATAATCCTTTAGGGTCTCATATTAAGCATCCAAAATAACTAGATTAATTTTAAAAAAACAAGGTCCTTAGGATTTATAATAAGATTACCTAATTTATGCAATGCACATTCCTTAGGAATAAGCCCTGTTCACTCCCTCCGGTAATGTCATCTTGTTCTTGTCTTACTCAAAAGGGTTGTAAAACTCTTTGCAACAGCATATTATGTGAAATATTAATCTGTGCACAACCCTAAGAACTGTGCGATACAAGAGGCCCAAAGGGATGATGATTATGGCCTTCTCACATTTAAAAATGTATCAATCATTATTTAATTAGATTGTTGATAGCAACTGAAGTAATTCGGGGCACTACCCAAAGTGAGAGTGAAGACTGGTCACTTCTCATTAGCTGTGGAAAGTAATGCAAGCCCTTAGGAGCTGTTGGAATAACCCAGTCATACCTTATGGGAGAAGAATGAAGCACAAAAGAAAAGATCAGGCTCTGAAAAAAAGTCCTTTAAAGGGCTTTAAAGTAATCATCTCTTTCTCCAGAGTAGGGTAGTGCTCTGAACAATAGTGCTGTGATATCCTTCACTATGAAATTCCACTTATCATATGCCATGCACTAAAGGAAATTGCATAGAACCACATCTCTTTGTGTGTCTCTCTCTCTCATGCACATGGACACAGTTGCAGAGTTTGCCATGTGAATTGCACTGGCCAGTAACACATCAAGGCCCTGGGATACACTTAAATCCTTCTTATTGAGAGAAAATTCAGTTAAACTTGAGCTTCAGAACAGACGTGAAGAATAAGAGCATGGAACAGTTTTTTCCTTTGTTTGCCTCTACTTATGAATTTTTTGTGATGATGTCAGAGAGCTCATCGGCAACCAAGCCCTTGTTTTTGTGAGACAAATAGCTTCACTTCTGGATCAGAAATACCCAGTTTTCAGTTCTCTCTAATTTCAGTGCCTTTATATGCTACCCAAGGCTGTTATCCTGGAATTAGATCAAGTACCACGGTCACTTGACTGTGAAGTGATGATGAGCACATTGTTCAACATGTGTCTCAGATGGCACCATGAAGACCAGCGCCCTAGAAAACTGGTTCAACTTCTTTTGCCTACCTCCATCTTACTTCCAGTCACAAATTCTAAATGCCTTTAGCAACAGTGCCAATGTATCCAAAGAGCTGATGTTGTTTGATGTGGTCTTTGTGCAGGAAGCTCAACTTGTGATTCCTTCCACCTACAATTTATCACAAAGTTCACCACGGTTCTTCTGTCAGTGAAGTGACAGGACATGTGACATTTCAAAGCAGCTCATTAAGGGTGTATTTGTAGTTGCATTTTTATTACTGATTGTTTTGATTGCCAATAACGTATGGCCTAGAGGCTTTCTACAAGCATATAGTAGTTTCTGTGTGTGGTTGCTAAGGGGCACACTCAGCTCTCTGAGACAAGAAATGCTGTTCTTTTCTTGTGTAATAAAAGCACTGTTCATTTTCTCGCTTTTTAGGTTGCAATTCATTCAGTTGTTGAAAAGCTCTTCAGGAGCATTTGGAGTTTACCCAACAATAAAGCACCTGTTGCCATCAAGTACTTTTTTGACTTTCTGGATGCCCAGGCTGAGAGCAAAAAAATTACTGACCCTGATGTGGTCCATATATGGAAAACCAACAGGTATGTTTGTATAATATGCGCAGGGCTGTGCGTACTCTGAAAATGTAGCTGCCAAGATGGAACAGGTCACCAGGGATCAGAAAAATAAGATTTTGGCATGTCTAAATGAAGATGTGATTTGTCTTTGTGGTCCCCATTAATTTTAGTATATTGAATTGATACCAATACAAATCACCATAGCTGCCAGGAGTTCTGAGTCTGCATGCTGACTTCACGCTCAGGGAGAAGTAGCTGCAGGTTGTGAATTATATGAAGATGGATGTGTGACTGACTAATGTCTTTGCTCTGTAGCCTTTGTTTCCTGATCCCTTTCTTAGCATGAATAAGCAGCCCAGAAATGTGCTGCTTCCCGTGAGTGCAGTGCAATTAAACTGCCATTTTAAAGCAGTTGTGCTATCCGAGTGATTAATTTTAACAATGCTTGTTCTTTCTCTCTTTAGCCTTCCTCTTCGCTTCTGGGTCAACATACTGAAGAATCCCCAGTTTGTCTTTGATATTAAGAAGACTTCACATATAGATGGCTGTTTGTCTGTAATTGCACAAGCATTCATGGATGCCTTTTCTCTAGCAGAACAGACACTGGGGAAGGTAATGCTGCCCCTCCAGTCTCACTCATTTCTCTACTGATATCTTTTTCAACTGTATAATTTGAGGGATGAAGTCCTGGATCTGCTGACATCAGAGGCAGAACTGTCAGTGGTGTAATTAAGCCGTGTTTCCATTCCTTGTTACTCCATCTCACAAGATTTCGAAGAATTCACTGGAGTACACAGATACAGCTACTAGAATGCCATATCTGTAGCTAACTGCTGCTTGTATTCTCTGCAGTTAGTTCCTGTGCAGTGTGTTTATAGAATATGTTTAAGTGTATTTACAGATATTGTAAGATTTTAATGAAGTTTAAAGATTTTTTAAACAGAAGTCTTTGAAGTATTAACATTATTTAATAAGTAGTCCAGATTTTGTCTGCCACACACCAATGTGCAGAAAACACACATAGTAAGCTACTGGGAGCTGTAAGAATACTTGAAAGACCTCTGAATTTTGAAATAGTTCCTTTAACATGTATCAGCTGCTCCCTTTCTACATGAACAATTATTTGCTGGAGTAACAAGTCCAGAAATTTTACATTTAAAAGCTCTTTAGTACATTGTCCAGAAACTCTGGAGATCTGAAGTACTTCATTTTTCCTTAAGGTATTTTCCTTTTCTTTGGACCAGTGCTGAAATAATTTGTTCAGGCTCATACTAACAAGAAAAACAGACCAAACTAAGGAATATTTAACCTAAAAAAAAAAAATATATAAAAATGGACTAATTTCCTATATGATAGGAACTGCTCATGTTTTAAAGGTAAATAACAAATAATATACTTACTTACATCTTATTTTAGGCATGAGGTGTCATGAATTAAAACTAATCACTTGATGGAAAAACTGCAAATGAGCACGGTCTGTTAGGTTTCTATGTTTAACATCCATCGTGAAGCACTGTTGCTACAACAGCTCCCATTAGCGATTTTAAAAGGGATGCTGAAACCTGATAAAGGTTTGCAGTGCAGTAAACACCATCTTGTGGCCTTTTAGTACTAAAATTACTAAAATTACTTTCATGATTTTTAGCCTTTTATCTTAAAGCATTTTTTAGCCGCCTAGAAAACAAACATTTAAATCATTTAATCACACAGTGGAAACACTAGTGACAAGATATCACATGGTTGTGTCATTTTTCCTCAGAATTTAAACTAGAACAGTGACAGGAAACTACCAGCCCCCACTTTTACATTCTGAAAACTTGGTTTCCAGATGGGGCTTCAGCTCCTAACACAAACATCAGCATTTATTTCCTTGGATGAGCCTGAAGCTGCCTTGTTTTTGTCAGACCTGGGTTGTTGAACATCTAGGGAGAAAAAAAATAAATCCCTTTGGGTGTGCGTAGCTGGTGCATAGCTGGCAGTCGGTTCTCCACACTCTCAAACCCCTGAGCAAATGGAGTAGAAGGGATCAAAGAGTTTTAGGGGAACCTCTGCCAGCACAGGATCCAGGAAGACTCTCTGGCATATTACCCTAGGGGAGATTTCCACAGCATGGCCGTATCCTGTATGGAAATGAGATATCAGCTTCACAAGCCCTTTGGCTCAGCTTTCACAATCTTTCAAGTCCAGAGCAGGGTGAGGAGGAAATAAGAAAGAAAAGCATGTGTAAAGGACAAATGTTTATCGCTCCTGATGCCTATAGAAATAATAATATGGTAACTGTCATGAAACACAATGCACTATTACTGAGGCCCTCTGCCTGGTCTTCATCTTTATTTCATAACCTTGATTCCTCGCTTATAACCACCACAAAGAGACGTGAGTCACACAGAGAACAGACACAATTAGATGCAATTAACTGTGTGGAGGTGGAACCTAAGGAAATCTGTGCTGTGAAAATTGACAAGGCTTCAAATATTTTCTTTTAAGGAAGCACCAACAAATAAACTTCTCTACGCTAAAGACATTCCACTCTACAAGAAGGAGGTGAAAGCGTACTATAAAGCCATCAGGGATCTGCCTCCATTGACCACTGCAGAGGTTGAGGAATTTCTAACTCAGGAATCTAAGGTATAGTGGAGAAGTGACAACATTTTCTTTCACATTAGAATTTCTGAAAAGGAGAAGTCTCTGAGCAGAACTGTTTTCTGTTTTAGAAACATGAAAATGAATTTAATGAGAAAGTGGCCTTGATTGAAATCTACAGATACATAGTGAAATACTATGATGAGGTAAGCATGTCTGCTTTTCCTGCTTAAGCCCCTAATGTTAAATTGCTACCTTGGGCTTGCAAGTTGGGCTTGACAAGGTAACAAGGGTCTGGCCTGGTGTGTAAGTTGCTGGGTGCCTCTCCAGAGCCCCTCAGTGCTGCAGCCAAGGCTGCTCCTCCTGCTGAGCTGTGTGGAGCAAGTGGTGCAGCTGGAGCCCCTGCCTCTTGGAGGGGTCGCAGGCCCAAGATTTGTAAGTGTACCTTTGCTGTCACCACTGTGTTTCAGAGAGAGTAGCAAGAAAATTCTCCCTGCAGTTAGAAGTCCTTGACTTCTTGTTTTGCTGTGTTTGCAGGGTATCTGCTAATGCCTGTCAGAACCCCTGTGCATGCGCTCCATTTCCTTGGAGATTCAGAAATCAGATTAGGCTGTAGCACCAGGAATCTCGATTTAACAGTCCGTAGAAACACCTCAGCGGAGCACACAGCCTTACAGCAAGAGGTGTCTGCTTCTTTCCTGTCAGAGCCCTCTTGTGCTCTGTTCTAACAGTCTTTCTCTTAAAGAAAAGAAGCTGTAGCTTCCAGTCCCTGCTATTGGCAACAAAAGAAATCTTTTCTCAATGGAAAGCACTTAGTCTTAGGCTACCTCTAAGCTGCTTTTTAAGGAAATCTCAGCCCTCCACTTTTCATGCTAGGATCCTCCACTGCATTTTGCTCGGCATCCTTAACAGAGGCTTGTGTGTTCCTACGCAGGGACAAAGATAAGAGCCAGCTGGGGTATGTTGCCTGAAGGCTTCCTTACCACTTCCAGCAGGTTGTCTGGGTCTCCCAGCAACCAGACCTCTCTCCCTTTCATCCCCAGCAGCAGAGCATCAGCGCTTGCTGTAATCATCCAGCTCTCAGTCACCTGTTAGCTAGCCTGCCACTTCTGATCTCTAACATCTCAAATTATCTGGGTTCGGCATCAAATCTTTGCCTCTTAAAAGAATCTTGGGAGGATGCTCAGAATGGCACTACACTTTATTAAGCTCATTAAAATTGTTGACACAGGAGCCTTCAGAATACTTTCTAATCTTGGCACCCATTTCTGCATTTTTGAAGCTAGTATTGCCTAAACTAACCCCTTCCTTAAAAGGAAACCTTTCCTCTGCTCTTTCCCCCTCTGGCTTTTGACTGGGAGCAGCTGAGAGCTCAGTCACTTTGTAAAGTTGCCAGCAAAGAGTTTCAGACAGCAGCAGGGCTCCTTCCCATCAGCTGGGCCAGTGCCAAGTGGGACAGTTAGAGGAAGGCAGGCAGCACATTGCCCTCTGTTTATAGGGCAGAGGAAAAGAAATAAAATATCACTTGCAAATCTGCTCTGGGGTAAAACTAAAGCGCTGGCCTCGCCTCACACTTAGAGCAATGAACATGTGTTGGATTTGTTTGGGTTTTTTTGCTTGGCTCTGTCATTCTTTGTGGAAGTGTTGCAAAGCCTGTAATCATAATGACTTGAAAGGAAAAATACCAAAATAAAGTGTTAAAGTCAGAAAAGAATGTTTACATTTAGGCAGGCATTCAGATGGATTTTTCTGCCAGTAGCTGGAATATGGAAAACAGGCTTTAAAAAACAGCAAGTAAAATAAGCACTAAAAAATTATTCTCTTTTTTTGCTAATTGTTAACAGATTGTCAGCAAACTCGAGCGAGAACGGGGGTTTGAAGAAGTCCAGAAACAGCTCCAGCAAGTAAAAGCCTTATTTGATGAAAAGAAAAAATGCAAATGGCTTTGAGCAAAGCACTGACTCACAGCATCACTGTGGGGGATTTTAAATAAGCGCTATTGCTCCCGAAACTGTTTTGACTGACTATATGTACAGGGTTTGAAACATTTGGACACTCTTCTCCACTTTGACCATTCCAAGTGATATCTACGTTTGGGAATGAAGTACGGGCAGGGGTAGATATTCAGACATGGGCACGCAAAAGTGAGTCTAGCGTCGGCACAGCCAGCTTTTTTAGGTACATGAATACATATATCTTTGGGTTCAAAAATCCTACCTAAATAAGCTTTCTGCTTACTTAAAAACTTGCAGGAGATGCACAAAATACATTGCAAGTTCAGAGTTGCCCACATGAACTTGTAAATTGCTTAGCTCTTTTTTTTAAGAGAGAAAGCTGATGTTTCGCCACATCCTTTCAGCAGCCTTGGCAAACTGAGGATGAGCGCCGGCTTCAGAATACGGGTCAGCTGCAGTTTCCTTCCTTCCACATAAATGTACACTGGTTCCTGTTCAAAAAAAAAAAAAATCAGCACCAAAGTGACACTTATCCTAAGTGTGTTTAGCAGAAAAAGTGAGTCCGAGGTTTGAAGCCTGAATGCCACATGACAGGACTTCTTTTCCTTAGGTTAGAAATTCCACGTGCAAAGCAAAGCCAACCACTGAGCGGGAAGGAGGAGAAGCTTTTGGAGAAAGTCGCTAGGCTGGCATCAGTCTGTGTTTACATTTCTACCTTTCCATCCTTAAATAAGCTGTGAAACATTTGTGAGCAGCTTCACACGTGAAACCTCCGTGCAGCTGCGCCGCATCGGAGCACCATCGTGATTTGGTGATGCAGTTGACGATGGCTGCATTTTGGTGCACAAACCTGTACTCAGGTGTGTGGCCCATGCCTCAGTGCTGACAGTCCTGGCCGTCCATGTCCAAGGGCCTCACATATCTAAAGCCAGCATAGTTTTTTTCAGGTTGTCCACACAAAGGTTTTGTCAAAAGAGGGTCAGTTTAATAATACATAAAAGACAGGAGGACGGCTGTTATCTCTGACTGTGTATGAGAAACTGATACAAATCTAGGGGAGGAGGTAACTGCCTTAGTCCTGCTTCGGTGGTGTTTGAGGCTCGGCTATTTTCAAAGCAGAGTGTTCCTTAGCTTTGCATTAGTGGCTGAAGTTAGCCCAGCTGGGAAGCTGGTGCGTGGCCATGCTGCTGCAAAGAGGCTGCTGCAGTGGCTACGGAGGAGCAGCCGTAGCTCTGGCTCTGCTCCCACACAAGCACAGTCCTGCCCTCCACTACAGCCCTGAAATGTTTTGTTGCCATAGACTCTGCTTCAGCCAGGCAGAGGCACTTATTAAGGTTGCAGCCATCCCTTGGAGTTGAGGTAAGGCATTGATGAGATGGAGACACATTCCCACCTCTTTCCATAGGGACCCACCACCAGAAGCAAGTGGTGGTGTGTGGTGGCCCACAGCAGAGGGAAGAGCTGTCCCCTGCCTTGGCAGCGACGAGGGTGCCATGGGCTGTGAATAGCACAGATTGCCCTTTTTTAGCATAGCGAGCCTATGCTGGGGCTGTGACCAGCCAGAAATGCCTACGCAGGGCTCCCTGGCAGCAGAGCGCTCTAAATTTATTAGCGTGCACGGCTGCTTTGGGGGAGCCCAGAGACTGCAGCACAACAATACTGGAGCTGGCTGGTTTGGTTGCAAAGGTTACCAGAACCTGGTACCAGGCACAATCCCACGGCACGTGGCTGGCCAGTGCCGGCGATTGCTAACCACGCTTTGGCAGAAGCAAGGCCACCTGTCAAAGTGGGGAAAAAAGCAAACACAAAAACACGTTGCCTACTGGTCTGCTTCCCCCCTACCGTGTGATTGCACAAGTTGTACCTTCTGCATATCAGAGAGGGGAGCCACCAACCCATACTGTGATGGCTTTCTGTTTTGTTTTGGGTTTTTTTTTAATTCAAGTCTTACACTTGCTATTAAGTTTACACTTTATACTTGATGGAATGTATGGCTTTGTTCAGGAAACTGCACTACAATGTTGCAGTACTTTCAGCAATTCTCTTCTCTGCCTGGCACAATCTATTATGCTAAGTTTAATTTTAACTGGAAAAAAACACCCATCCCACCCCAACCCATCTTGCCCTCTGTCCTAAAGGAGTGGACCGTGGCTTGAGTAGCACTTAAGCTTAGAAAACCTGTACTTAAGGGCTTGATTTTTATTGTTCTTAACCTAACTTTTTAAAGCAGCATCAAATAAATAATGAAAAAAGCACAGCAATTATGATAAAAGGAGGGGCAAGAGAAGATTGCTCTTACCAGTTAGACATCTCAGCAATTCCACTCTACTCCAGGTGTTCGCTGGCAGTGCATCTGAATGACCTCTAATAGTTTTGTTCAACAGTAACCTTCTGTACAGGCAGAAAAAAATCCAACCAGCTCCAACGTTTCTGCTTGAAAAGCTGTAAAATATAATCTGTTTGCGTGGGTCTGATCCTGTGAACTTCACTATATGTGTTTATATGATGAGGAAATGAAAAATCAGTCCTATTCTGTATTTGTACTACTGCTTGTTTGCTACAATAGCTTTAATGATTTCTAGAGATTAAGTATGTGTTGAAGCAGGCCCTGTAGCTTTAGCTTACGGCCTGGAATAGGATTATTGCCTTTTATTCAAGCCTCCTAAACAGCGTCACTCTGTTAGTAAACCATTTAAACTCATGCTGGGACTTTGTAACCCATCGAGTGGATCTCACGAAGTGATGTGAAGTATAATTAAGTGATTGTGGCTCTTCTGGTAGGTTTGGGTCAGCACATAAAACATTGGCACACCTTCCGTATTTGCAATTCACTGTTACACGGACAAAAAGAACCACCTCTGACTCAAGCTGTATTACAGCAACCCAACAATTCTAACAACGTTCTCTGAAAGGAAAGCAAACTTCTCTTTAACTTATTTTTCACATGTTTACAGGCAAACTGCTACGGCAAACAGCGTATTTTCTAACACTAGCTTACAGAGCATTATTTTACTGTCATCTAGTTTGAAGTCAAACCTTAACTGATGTGTAAAGTATTTCCTGTTGTACAGAAGTTAACCTGTTGTTTAAAATGAATGGTTAAAAAAAGTGCAAATGACAAATACATGTTGGTGTTTGTATGGGTTTATCTAGAATAAAACGCATTTGGAGGTTATTTTGATTAACTTGTGTACTTTAAAATCATAGAATCGCCATAGAATGGTTCAGGGTGGAAGGGACCTTAAAGATCATCCAGTTCCAACACCTCCCACCAGACCGGGCTGCCCAAAGCTCCATCCAACCTGGCCTTGAACACCTCCAGGGACAGGGCAGCCACGACTTCTCTGGGCAACCTGTTCCAGTGCCTCACCACTCTCACAGTAAAAAATGCCTTCCTAATATCTAATCTAAATCTCCCCTCTTCCAGCTTCATAACCATTCCCCTTAGTCCTGTCACTGCAATCCCTGATGAAAAGCCCCTCCCCAACTTTCTTGTAGACCCCCTTCAAGTACCGGAAGGCTGCTACAAGGTCTCCCTGGAGCGGTTACAAGTAAGAAAGCACACCTTGGAGCAATGCATGCAAGGAACATTGGTGTCAGCTGAGCTGGTGTCACTGCTGCAGTTCCAGCCCTGCCAGGCTTCAAGGCAGAGCCATGCAGGTCACTACCCCGCATTACAAATTCCTCCATCACTCTCTGGTCAGGGAAGCACAAGAAAAGGAAGGTGGAATGCAGCCTCAGGAGGTGCTGGGGGCAGAGAGGTGCTGGCCTGACACCCAGCATCTGGAGAGCAGTGAGCTCCCTGCAGGGCCCAAGGCAGGGAGGGGGTACTTGGCAGGTTCCCTGGCATGAGGGTGCCTGGCAACCGTCCCGCCTCTGGGGAGTGGGACCAGCCACAGCCAGGCTGAAGATGCAGCACCAGCTGCACACCCACACCGCCTTCGGGAGCAGCACAACTACTTCATTGCTTTAAGGCTCCGAGAGTGTGATGATGCTGTTATAAAGGAAAAAAAAAATGTTAAAACTGAGGGTAACCAGATAACAGTTCTTTTAGGAGATGGTGCTGCAGGCACAGGAAATCGCCGTCTTGTGCAGAGCCTGAGACAAGCTGGGAGAGAGAGACCACAAACCAGTAGATAACTGTCATTATTCTTCTTGATTATATCCTTTTTCTGCCCTCCAAGGCTTTCCCTCTCCTTCTTGAGTTTGGCCAGTAGGTTTTGACTCAGTCATGCTGGTCTCTTTCCTTCCCTGCCTGATTTCCTGCATCTGGGGACTGAGGGCTTACACTTTATGGAAAGCATCCTTAAATATCTGCCAACTCTGTTCTGCTCCCTTGTCCCTGAGGACCATGTCCCAGGGGGTCCTACTAACTCCTTGAAGAGCTTGAAGCTTGCTTTCCTGAAATGTAGGCTCCTGATTATACTCTTCAATTCTCCATCTACCTGGGAATTCCAAAATAACAATCTATATGTGGATTACAGCATTGCTTAAAAAACAGCAACCCAGAAAACTCCACACAGACACACTAACTTCTAGCAAATAAGTTTTATAGGGTTGATTAAAAAAATTTATTTTAATTTTTATTTTAAATGTCAGCACAACCCAAACCTTGATTTTTTTAAGTTGTTTGCTGAGTTTTAACTTTCAAATTTTACATAATTTCTATAAAAACATTTCAAAACAGTTAATCATCCCATGTTTTGCACCATTCTCTTTGATAATCTATGGCAGTCTATCAAAAATAAATAGAAAACTATGCAGAAAATAGTTTATGCTATTCAGGCACATACACTCATGGTTTTGGCAAGATATTAAAAGCACGCACAAAGGATACACTACTGAGAACAGCACATGGAGTTTGTCATTTTATTTGGTGTCCTGACTTTCTGCATTATCTTCTCCAGTGATCATGTTTCTAGCTGAGCCTCCGTATGCACCCACCATTAATCGCTCCCTGGACGGTCCAAGATCTTGCAGCTGTTTTCTCTGTGTGGTTTCTAGTTCTTCCAACCGCTTGCGAAGCAGAGAAAGCTCTCGTTGATGCTGTTCCTCCTTGAAATTACAAAAAAAAAACCCAAAAGTAGCTCTATTATATTTTGCACACATATAAGGGACCAGAATGAGCAGTAATTTCACTGTCTTTTATTAATGATTTTAAAACTAAAATTGTCAAGTCCAAAAGCCAGTCACAAGTGGTGTTCCTGGCAGCTCAGTGCTGGGTCCAGTCCTGTTCAATACCTTTATTAATGACCTGGATGAGGGGATCGAGGGCAACCTTAGCAAGTTTGTGGACAATACTAAACTGGGAGGAAGTGTCCATCTGCTGAAGGGTAGGGAAGATCTACAGAGATATCTGAACAGGCTGGATCAATGGGCCGAGGCCAATGGGATGAGGCTTAACAAGGCCAAGTGCAGAGTCCTGCACCTGGGACACAAAAACCCCGTGCAGCACTACAGGCTTGGGGAAGAGTGGCTGGAAAGCTGCCTGGCAGAGAAGGACCTGGGGGTGTTGGTTGACAGCCAGTTCAACCTGAGCCAGCAGTGTGCCCAGGTGGCCAAGAAGGCCAATAGCATCTTGGCCTGTATCAGAAATGGTGCAGACAGCAGGACCACAGAAGTGATTCTTCTCTTGTACTCTGCACTGGCAAGGCTGCACCTTGAATACTGTTTAGTTTTGGGCCCCTCCCTATAAGGAAGACAGTGAGGTCCTGGAGCATGTCCAGAGAAGAGCAACGAAGCTGGTGAAGGGGCTGGAGAACAAGTCTTATGGGGAGCAGCTGAGGGAAATGGGGTTGTTTAGCTTGGAGAAGAGGAGGCTGAGGGGAGCTTTATTGCTCTTTACAGCTACCTAAAAGAAGGTTGCAGAGAGGTGGGTGTTGGTCTCTTCTTCCACGTGATATGTGGTAGGACCCTTTCACAGAAAGGGTTATCAAGCACTGGAACAGGCTGCCCAGAGAGATAGTAAAGTCACCACCCCTGAAGGTATTTAAAAGGCAGGTAAGATGAGGTACTTGGGGAACTGATTTATTTTTAGACAGATATGGTTGGAGTTGATGACCTCTAAGGTCTTTTCCAACCTAATGATTCTATGAAAATATCCTTGTTCATTAAATTTTACTCTTTGATGTTTTGTGGGCATTGTTCTGACATTCATGACAAATAGTATCAGCAAAATGTACACATGCAGGCATTCCTCCTCTCAGGTGAAGAGGCACACAGAGCTGAGGATCTGAGTTACCAAGAATCCGTAAAGTCAGCCTGGTCAACCTCAGCCAGAGAGATCTGCACCCTGAGCAGCTCACCAGAGTAAGTAAAACTCTTAACCACACGAGCAACCGAGAGCAACAATACTGCATTTTAATTATGAAACCATGGTGTGAGACCAACACCATAGTATTTCTGGCCCAGAACAACCTATTTAAAGCCTGTCAGAAGAACAAAGTACAGAGAAGCTGGTTAAAACTGTCTGCTTGTTACATTCTGTAATGTATCATTTGTCTTTCAAGAACTCCATCCTATTGCAAGGAAAGGAACATCACTAGAAGCATTCATCTGTTTCCCTCTTCTGATCAAACGCTCCTTCCTTAAGACTAATGTCTGTAACAAAGGATGGTGCCAGTAACCTCTTTCCTTTTGTTAGTTTCACAACTTGTAATAATCACCACCTGAAGAAGGGGGAAGGACACTTCAGGCTCAGGAGGCAAGGCAGATGATGACATCATACTGAATGGATTGAGGGGCGGTATGTTAGGATTCAGAATTAATCTCCGGAATTCATTGTGTCTACGTTGCAAGTCCTTCAGTCTCTTTTGGAGGCGTGCATAATCTTCATAGGAAGCGTTCTGCCTAGGAAAAAGGAGATATCATATTGCTCAAAATCTTTATTATCCCAACACAGAAGCATCCCCCTCCACGAGTAGTCTATGCTTATTATGCATAGACAGGCAAATAATATACCAGGAAAACTAGAAGGAGGGAAATCTGTGTATATTCTTCTGCCCAAACATTTCATCTAGAAGTCCTTCTACACATTAAGCTATCTGCTGTATTACAGAGTAGGATTTCCCTGGAATAAATTAAGCTTTCAATAGCATTCACAGTTGTGAGCCATAGCAGCCACATTAAATTATTTGCATCAAATCTTCCAGAGGTGCTCAATGAAGAGAAAAAAAATAGGAGTTTGTCTTTCAAAGATGATGTCAAGTCTGTTTCTCCTGAATTCTAACACCTTTTCCTTTCCTGTCTTCTATTTAGTTTTACATAGTGTGCTTTCAACTCTTAACACTGCTTCACTGCCACGCCTCCTGCTTTACAAAATTCCTTCTTTTGAAGGGATTCCTGCAACTGCATCTTGTCAGATATTTTTCCCTTGTTTCTCCCCAGAGAGACAGCCCTACAGTTGTCTTATAAGCTCTCAGCTGCTCATCCCAAGTAGACTCCATTCAAAGAATTCTAGTGCTGAAAATGCTGTTTAGTTACTAAACCGTCACGCATCTTCTGTCTTCATATTTGTCAGTCAGGCCTTGGACACATCATGTTTCAAGACAAGAAAAAGCAAAGTTCATTACCTGTTTAGCACTTGGTTTTCTTTTTCTAGTTCTTCTACCATGGCTTCCAAAAGTTCTAGTTTCTCTTCAGTCCTTCTTTGTTTATTATCATTGAGAGTCTTTCTCTGTCAAACAGACATTTCAAACAGAACTTAGTAATGCCTTGATAGATCAGATCCTGCAAAAATAAAAATCTACACTGTTCACTGTTTTAAGCTGTGACAGTTTTCAGGATTTTCCTTCCTTAAGAACTGCTGTGGTGTTTGAAGGATTCGAATGAAGTTCCCCATGATGGGAAACAAAAGAGGTAGGAAATGATCCATAGCTGTAACTGAAAGATGCAGAGCTGTCAGTCACTCCTTGGCCAGTGACATCCTGTACTAACAAATACCAACTGTATGCAAGAGTTATTCGTTCTCTAAATGACCAAGTATAAATAAGTAAAAATATGACCAAAAGTGTGCTTTTATTTTTTGCTCATGTTGACCTTTAACTTTTAACACCCTTAAAAGCTAGCAGGTTTCATAACATATATATGTCCAACATATAGAATTGCCAATTAATCTTGAGCTTTCACAAACAATTAATCAGCTTTTCCTTTCAAGTTATTTCATAAAAAGCAAGCTTAGGAGAAGACCGAAAATGTCGATATTCCATCAAGGAAATGTAGAACATCACTTGTGTAGTATCCAAAACATCATCCTTTACTAGTCAAGCAGTTCACCTCTTAAATAACCATACACATGAGCACACAAAAAAAGCCTCACAAAATCTCTGATGACATCATAGCAAAGTTGTTGGCTGCAATATTGTTTTCCATATCACTTCAACGTAACTCTATGCTAACCTTGAAGAACCTGATCTAATTTATTACATATAGTAGACTGCAAATAAACTCTTCATATTAAAACAACTCTAGCTAGCCAAAGTAAAGCTGATTTTTTCGTAAGCTGTATCATTCATAAAGGAGGAGTAAACATGCCTTTTTCTGAGCAACAGCAGCTCGACACAGCTTTTTCTTCACTCGGTTGTATTTCTCCTCTTTCTCTGTGATGCACTGAGTCAGCGCATGCTTCTCTTCCATCCATTCTATACGTTTGTACTCTAAAGTCCTTTGAAAAAATCAGGTTAAAAGATTAATGCCTTAAGGCTCTTAAAATAGATGCATCCTTTCACAACTCCTGTCTTTATATACTTGAAGTATCTGATTTACATTTGATTGTGCTAACAATCTAATTGCAACTAACAATATTCAAACCTGTGCATTAACGTCATTCTCACTCTTCTTCAACAATGAGGTAAACTTTGAATGCTGACTCCAGTAAGTCAAGTAATTGTTGGCTGCTTATTGGCTTGGCATGCTGCCAAACCATTCACAGAAAACATCTACATTCAGATCAAATAATCACACTGGAACAGAAGAGGAGAAGGCTATACCAGGCATCACTAGTCAGAAAAACTGACCATTACCATGTCTGTTTGGGAGGTAAGACATAAGAGAATAGGTTGCTGCCCCATGCGTTCTACTACGCCTTTGTAACAGGGAAGTACAGACTTTGTGTTGCCAACTGGAACAAACACCAACACAACAGGAAGCTCCCATCAATATGGTTCCAAGACAACATTCCAGCTGAACACACACCACCAACGACATATGCTGTCTACTTAGGCCTTTGCATGGTTCGAACCTACTCAAACTAGGCCTTGGTGCATATCCCAGTATCTACATACTTCCTACATTCCTTCAGAATTTATTAGCATATTTTGACTGTATGTGGTCTAGCTTGTGAAAAAAAAGAAAAGTGATGATTTTTAATTTTGATGAGAGCAACTAGAAGATATTCAATAAGCTTTTATTTGCCTCCTGTTAGCTAAAAGGATTGGGGGGGTGGAGGAGGAGGAGCATATACACACACATATACAGACTGGGTCCCTGAAACATTACCGAAGCATAATACAATGCTTAAATGCTTTTTTCACCCTTATTGCTTAAACATCTTTAAAAGAGCTGTATGTGAAACTCTAGATCCACTGAAACTAATAAGTTTGATATTCACTTCAGTATAAATCAGATTTAATTTCATACACATGGTATATTTCACTAGTAAAGAATTGCAACAGACAAACAGAAGCAAACTCCTATTTTTGACGTTATCACAAGCAAAGCTTTTATACACACACTGCATAAGAGAAGGTAGAGCTGTTTTTAAAATTGTCCACTACTGCCTGTTCATTTTTAATTTCCAATTTTATTCAGACTCTAAAATCCATAAGTTATGCATGTGACAGGAACACAAGCAATATGAAAAGTAAAGGTAAAAGGAAGAAAAAAATACTTCTCTGTCTCCAGCTGAGCTTTTTCTGCCTGAGTCCTTGCATGTTGACATTCTTGTTTCAATCTTTCTATTATTTCCTTCAGCTTCTGATTAGACTCCAGCAAATCATTTTCTGATTGAGAAAGCGAGGCAAGCTGGAGCTGCATGTTGTGAATTTGCTACAAAGAAATTAAATTTTTCCATTTGAGAAGGTATGCAAATAACTAATAATTAATTTTGAGATACTGGGATAGAGCAAAATGCAGACACCAACTGGCTGCACTAGCTTTTCATACGCCTTTCTTATTTGTTCCTTTTCTCCTTACTCAACAGCTTCTCCAGAAGCTTTACAGTACATCACTATTAGACAAAGGTTTTCTATTGTAGTTAAAATGAGAAAGAGAAAGGAAGGCAGAAGTCTTCAGTCATTGATGTGTCCCCCAGACCGTAAGAAATTCATATTAAGCCCCAGGGCTGAACAGAACTAGAGCACCACAGTTGGTAGCTGAGCTGTGGAGCCATCCCAGACTCTTCTCTTTCATAATGCACAATGCATTACAGCCTGCACTGGCACTACCAACCAGTTCACAAAAACAAGTAAGTATAGAGCCTGAGAAGTCCAACCTCCACAGCCAGCACATAGAAAAGATGACTTCCCTTTCCTCTTACTACGTGCGCACTCAAATACCCCCAATTTCTGATTTCAAGAGGCAAAAAAAAAAATATTGCCCTGAACTTCAAATGCACACAGCTTGCAGATTACTTTGGTGCACAGCTATATTCTTACCTACTAAACAACATCATGGGCAACCAGGGGTTAAAAGAATTAGGTTTTATTTTCAACAGTGCCATCAATTCACTCTGCAATAGAAATACACCTCTTTACGCTAGTTTATTCATTTACGAAACATCTGTTAAGCACTTGAAGAACCTCAGATGAGAGATACAGTGTAAATGCAAAGCATTACCTAGAAACAATTTATAAGTCTCCATGGAAACTGAATCTCCAGTTAAATAGTGCATAACTCTATCCAATAGACCAGTCTATCAACATTCAGCTCTGAAATCCTTAGTATCCACAGAACACACGAAGCAAAAAGCTGTAATCCATTTATAAATGTCCAGGGAAGCATGACTGGTTTCTGAACACTTTGGGTTTTAAATATCTATTGCACGCATTTTGTCTCTCTGCAAAAAAAGTCTTAGAAATACAAACTAATCTTCAAATACTGGACATAGCAACTGCAGGAAAGACTGTATTTCTCTATAAAACATAACAATGCAATAAAACCGTACCTGTTTCAGATCAGCACTTTCACGTTTCTTTTCTTCCAACTCCTCTGCCTGAATAGCTTGTTGTTGAATTTTTAATCTAAAATTGTATAAGACATCCTTATTTTTATCTAATTAAAATACAGATGTTAGAAATCAGGACAAATCAGTCTGACAATAGAAAATATTACATAAGTTGAAAGGCTGATATACATTTAATTAAATAATGATTTAAAAGACATTTTTATTGATTATTAGAATAGATATAGGAGTAAAAAATACATTGATTTGTTTGCCTTTGGAGTATGACTTTTGCTCATTTTAACATACTGACCTTCATACGAATACTAGAGTAAAATAACCTCACTGAGAACTAGAACAGCCACCTCAAAGATTGTGTTAGGGTCCCAGTTTGCCAGTTGCTGATACATTGCCATAGTGGAAAGAGAAATGGTTTATTCTAATGCTGGGGCAATGCCAGCAGCCAGCACGGACCCGATTTTAACATGCACAAGTATTGAAAAATTATGTCCTTTCATGTTTATTAAAATAACATAATTTTTAAAGGTTTGGATGAGAAAAAAGAAAGCATGCCAAACATTTTAAGTGGCACATTTTTAATTCTGCCCTTGCTTTACACAACGTAAAAAAAGATCATTTTGTTTAACTTGCCATAATGAACATCTGTCTGTCTGTTAATAGCAAACTTGTATACTGACTCCTGTAAATAAAGTCAAGGGGGGCGGGGAGAGGGAAATGAGAAATTTGTGTTAAGGCTAGAAAAAACACACTACCGCAAACGCTGAAGTTCCTTTTTGCTAGATTCTTCCGCCGTCTGTACCACACGTAGTTTCTCTTCATATTGATCCTTTTCAGATTGCCTCCAGGTATCTTGTTCTAGTTTCATTTTCTCTAGATCAGCTAATCTGTTCTCAAGTTCTAACCTGAGACAATATTTAACATGTACATAAGAATCACAACAAAATGCCAGAAGTGTTTAGTTGCTAAAAAATGATATTTTTAGAATTTACTCAAGATGCTTCTCTTTTATAAGTTGAGCAGTAAATCAACAAACATACTTTTCATCCTGTAAGGCTGCAATTTTTTCAAAAGCTTCCTCTTTGGCAGCTTGCACTTTACGAATGAGCTCCTGATCCTTTTCTACTAAAAGCACCTTATGATGTTCAACAGCTGCCTGAAGAATTTCCTTGTCTGACAGCAATCCTGCATTATACATTAAAAAAAAAAGTTCAGATGCCATTATTGATATCTGATGAAATCCAGTATTCATAAATTGATAAAAGGGAGCTAAAAATCACAATTTATCTGACAATGAACGAATGGGGGGGAAAAAAATCCCAAAAGAAACAGAAGAGCCATGCCCTTTCTCTAGTGTTAAAAGCAACACTTGAAAACCTTTCAAAAAGTAACCATTACACTGGAATCTCTTATCTATTAACATACAAAAGGAATTAATCAGTTGATATTATTATAGATTTTAACTCCAAAGCAATTTCTGCTAAGCAATTGTATCTGGATTACAAAAAGGTTTCCATAATAGCTATGTAAATGTGAAGCAGGAAAACTTATTTTCTTTTTATGGAAAAGTTTACAGCTGACAGCAACTGCTTACTAGTGAAACCATGCTATAACAAATCTCCCATTTTAATCCTCTGACATTACAAAATGAGCCAATTCTAAAATTATGACTCCATATACATGAGTAGAAGATGCAAATTAAAAACTTGTGACCAAGACATCTACGTTCACTGGTAAATAAGACAACATGCTTCAACAAGGATTCCTGATTATTTAGCTAATTCAGTGACACAAACTGGATTCCATGGCAACTTCAGGTTAGCTTAAATCTTGTCTGTACAAGCTTCATGTTTCACAAGGTCCTACACTTTTAGTTCGCAACATAAGCGCATTGTTGATACAGAAATCACCACTTTTGGTTGCCCTCAGAATTTTAATATTAATCCCAGCGAACAGAAACAATTGATTCAGGAAGATGAAAGTACTGGCTTGAGTTTATGGGAAACTGGTGAGGACAATTCACTTTAAAACTGTGTAGTGATTTAAATCATTGGCACATAACTAGCACTAGAAAGCTTTGGACTTTTCATGCAAGAAGGCTGTTTCAGGCCACCTCCAGGCTCACCTGGATTAGGTAGCTTAGACCATCACTTGCTTTCTTCAAAGAACAAGCTAGAAATTGTATTTTGTTTCACAACTGTTAACATTTCCATGGACACACGATTAAAAAAAAAAAAAATCACTGAAGCCCTATGGTACCTAAAGGTTTCAAGGAGAGTGCTGAAGACACTAATTTTGCAATAATAGGAAAAAAATAGCTCTATGAACTATGCGATTTAAAACATCATGCTCGAAGTGTGTCACAGATTCACTAGTTTACATAAATGCAGAACTGTTCTGTAGCTGTTGTTTTCAATCTAGCGGTCCAAGCAAAACAGCACAGGTATTTTAGATACAAAAATGAATTTTCAGAACTATGAGATGGACCAGAAGGTGAAGGCTGCTGAAAAATGTTTGGAGGAAAAATAATTATAGTATTGCAATTAAGAGGTAAAAAATAAAATAAAATAAAATTAGAAATTAATTGCATATTTTACCGTCCATTTCACTCTGAATCTTGTTCCTCTCCTTTTCTACCTCACTCTTTGTTACTGCTGCCTCCAGTTTGACATTTATTACTTCCAGTTTATGTGAATGTTTAAGTTCTTCTACCTATGAATTAGAAAAGAACCCAAACCAACTAAGATGAATATATTTTTTTCCCAGCTTTACTGCAAGTTTTTCAGGTGATACTTTGCTAATAAGAAAATCCACAAAATAATTGTGGATTATACTTACTTTAAATGTATCTTCAATATTTTTTTCATCTACTGCTTTCCTGAAAGCCAGTCCAGAATATCCACTTTTATAGGTAATTTTTAATGACAATTATGTAGTTACTGTCACATTAAAGGTATTGACATGATCTGATTCCCCAAATAATAATCAGTGCTATTACAGGACTTTATTAATTGCTCTGGTCACACACTGAAGATTATTGAATGAGTTGCCAGTTGTCTTGAAATGCAAGTTTTATATATTCCCTGACTGAAAAACATTAAAGTGCTCAAATATTCCCGGGACCAGGCTGTCTGACTATTGACATGTATTTCATCTTTAACTAGCCAGTTATTACAAGCTACAGCATAGAAAAGTTACTCTTATAAGAAGCCTTGCTGATAGACACACAGATGAGAGGGATTGGATCTGAAAACTTGTTTTCTGAATGCTACACATTCTACATATTGGGGTATTTCTGAAAATACTACTCATTAGAAATGTCTTGCTGTGAAGCTGATCCAAACTGCATAAAGACCCTAATGCCTTGCTAACTCAAGCATCAGCACAACAGTTTAGTCAGAAACTAAGTACGTGTAAAGATCCCTCAAAGTAAAGCTAAAAGAAAGATAAATTGATCTCCTTAAGAAAACAGTGATATGCAAAACCAGATTGTCAATTGCTCCCCCAAGTAAATTCAACTTGGTATCTACTTTTAATCCCCCTGACCTTCTGGAATGTAAAACTACTTGTGCAAAAAACCAAGTCTTCATATTTCTAAAATGTATTTTAAATCAAATACTGCTCTACAGCTGTGTCACACATTGAAAGGCATTATAAAAGCAGGAGCTTTAAGAACATCAAATCAAAGACAATTACTGCTTGCACAGAAACTTTCTATAGTTTAGGCATTTGTACGAAGTAATTACACGGTCAATGAGAAATATCTTAGAGGAAAGCTCTTATAATGAAAATCCATTCACAATGACAAATGTCATTACAACCTGCTAGCATATACAAGTGGCAAAAGGCTAAGAATGACATAGTAGCTTATTAAGTAACTACGCGGTGGATTTGGTTGCTTAAATACTAAGTTGAGAACATTTCAGAGCAAATTGCAAAGATTTAAGGTGGCTTTTTTTAAGGCACAAAATCCAGAAGACAAATGCATGCACCTGTGCTTGAGAATAATTCTGAATGGGTGCAGAAAGGGTATAGAGCAGGATAGAATTCTTCCTCCCTTCAAGCAACCCCACTGAATATTTTAATGCTCTCGTACTTCTGGAGACGAACAGAGAGCACCAGGTGATACAAAAAGACAGCCTTCAATATGTTCTGACAGACAATTGATTAAAAAATATTTAACAAGTTTTCCTCTCCCATTTATTACATATGGGACACAAGTATGACTCATTGTATAAAGAGGTTTTAAATATTGGTATAGGTATATCCTATTCTTAGGGCAAAGTAGAACTTTCTTTGGATTAGGGATCAAAATGAAATGATTCACACTAATGCCCACTGTAAAGCCTGTTTTGAACGAAATCTGTGACTGTTAAAGAACAACTACAGTAGAAGCTGGTTTTCCTCCTGCGTTGTATCTTTCTTGAGGTGTATTATGACAGTATTAACTGCCATGCCCATAAAAGTGCCCGTTAGTGTTATTTTGGAAAGTATATTCAGAAATGCAGGATAGCTTTAAGACAATAGAAAGCTTCATTCTCCATTCAGCTAGATATACAAGAACAAAATTACTGGTTTTATAGTTAGTTCAGAACTAACTGAAGCCCCTCCAGAAAGCTAAGAAAACGCAGGGGATTAAATTTGCTACCAGGAACTGAGAGTTGTGATAAAAATTTTTTACACCATATTTTCTTCAGAAAGGAGAGAATAAGAAATAGCATGTAACTAATATTTACCTAAGTAACTATTTTGTAAGGACTAGTATCCTGATTGAAATTTACATAAAGTAATGTAACTATTCTGCAACATTTGAAGGTAGACCAGTTTACTAGTGTTCTGATTTTTCTTGTTTATTCAAATAATCACATTTGAAAATGCATTAAGGATCTAAGTTGTGTAACTGAGGAGTCCTTACAACCAGGTAAAACTCTGAATCTGGCATCCATACTAACCTATGCTGAAGCACTAAACAATTAGGTCAAACGTCTTAAGCACCTTTCAGGTTTTCCCTAAACTAGAAGCTTTCTCTAATATTTTTCTAGAAATTCCTGAAGATTAAAAAAAAGCATATACACATACAATAGAAGCTCCAAGATCTGTTGCCAACCCAAAAACCAAGACGCTCAAGCATCTTGCAAGACAATTATCTACTTCAAATGACACAATGTGGTGCTGTACAGAAATGTTTCTGTACAGGCTATGCTGGCCTTAGCCAAAGAATGCCAGGCTAACCTGACTATCCTGCTTCTAGCATAACCTAAATCTCCACAGTTGATTCCAGTGTAGCTTGCTTCCTAAAGTTAAGCTAACACAGCCAATTCAAAGGATTAACTCCATTTAAATAATAATAGTAATAAAAAAAAATCAATTTAAAGCTCTACTGCACCTCACACATTTTGTGAAAAAGTAATGCTTGCTTACATCAAATAAGGCTGGCTATTTTCATGAGTACAAAAATCATGAATATACAGACACCATTTTGAGCCTTGTTCTGTTTAGAAAAAGTAACTAGAAAATGAAATAAAAAGAGCATAATCTCCATCTTTAGAGATTCTTTTAGGGAGGGACTTGCCTGTAAAACCACATAGCCTATATCTTCCAACTGAAATTGCAAAAAAAAATCCAAATCTATTTTAAGTCACAACTTGTGACACTTACATTATTCTTAATGTAAAATGGAAACAGAAAATCTTAAACATAACAGGATATGAAAAATGTATTTCAGATATCATAATAGCACTTACTTGAGCAGCTAAGGAATTGACTTCTCGTTCAGATTTGTGAAGTTTGCTAGTTAAGAGAATGTTTTGTTCATGACTTGTCCGCAGTTCTTTCTCAATTCGATCAATCTGTAGCTCAGCAGACTTCTTTTCTGCCTTGAATAAAGGACATATTTGTAAGATCTTTGGAGCAGGGCTGTCTTGCTATGCACTTGAAAGGTTCGATTGATCTGAAGTTTCAGATTACTGACCCTTTATATTATATAATAATACAACACAAGTATTGTCTTTACTCTACAATATGTTCTAATACAACAAGGGTCTAGAATTTTACTCAGAAGTCACACTGTTTTCACTAACGCTGCCTGCACAGAATCACACACATTTTCAATCCTACTTAACAAGAGAAAGAGGTAATCTGCCTTATCTAGGAGGCAGGTATTCCTACCAGTAAATTACTAGGCTGTAAACACCAATATGACTATAAGTGGTGCTCAAAAAGGTATCATATTTTGGCCTACGCAGTTATATTAACTGAAGAATCAACATCATGGAGAGGAAATAAAATGCAGTTTTACTAAGTATCAAAATGGTAATCTATTCTATGATTTCACCTGCCTTTTTCCAAACTGACCTATTTCAAGCAGGACTTTTTAAAAAGTTTTTCAAATTAAGAATATTTCAGCACTTTTTAAGTGGTGATCGGAATGTTTTGCAACACAAGGTGTACAGCACTGATTACAGTAAAAAGGAAAAAATGAACCATCTATCTGTATGCTGCAACTGTGCAAGAAATCTCCATGGAAAGACTCACTACTTAAAGAGAAAACAAGAACTGACAAAAGGACTGAAGACCACAGATGAGGAATTCAGTGGAACCCTGGGAAACACACAACAGGGCAGAAAAACTGCAGGTTCCTTAAGGGAGAGTAACAGCCAAGAACTAAACAATTGCAGTAATGTGTTGGTGAAAGGAGAGACACAGATAAGCAAGAAAGAAGATGACACATGAGGAAAAGATTAAAGAAATAGCAGAGCATCATAAGCCATTTTTTAAAAAAAAATTAAAAATTCACTGTAGCAAATTATTAACACATTGTCATCAGTTTCTGACTCCAGCCAAGTGACAAGTGCTGACGTGAGCATCTTGCTGACTGCAAACAGGGATGACTCACGTGTTCAGAAATGAGATCATTCAACAGGATCTCTCAGTTGAGCTCTTCACCCTTCCAAGTTTGAATTGACAGTACATGACTCCCAATGTACCTACCATTTGATTTTAAATCTGAAATAAATTCAAATAGAAGAGTCAACAGCAAAATCATCAGTGACTTCAGGGACAATTCTATCAGGCCAAGTGTTACTCTCCCTACACTCTGCAAAGCATCAGTTTTTTTAAAAAATAATAAACTTACCTCTAGAGACCTTGTCAGAGCCTGCATCTCAGCTAACTGCCGTACTTGTACTCTTTGAACATTTTCTGCTTGCACACCACAACAGTCTCTTTCTGCTCTTAGTTCTGCTACTTCTGCTTCCAAGCCTTTTAATTTCTGACACAATTGTGCCTTTTCTCTAGAGAGTGCCTCCACACGTTTACTATCCCTCGTGGGATCAACACTAAGCAGCTGATTACGGAGTTCTTCTTTATCTTTATCCAGCCTTGCAATCTGATAGTTGTTAATCAGAAAAAAAAGTAGATTGGTTAGATGTCAGGCAGAAACAAGTACAGCAGTTGGCAATTCAGGAAAGAGTAGCAATGTGCATTTAAAATATTAAGAAGTTACATTCATAGTTATTTTGTTTCTTAGAGTAAGAAAATCAGAGACATTCTTCAATACCCTTTTTTTCTTCAATTTTCACCAATAAGGCTTGTCCTTGGGCCTCAGATGTCCCTAAGTGCCTGAGCATTCTGTGGGAGTAAAGCAGTATCCAGAGTAGAGGAAGAAAACGTTAAGGATTGTTTAATCCACTGGACACACAGTTCCTTGGAATGAACCCAAGCATTTTGAAGGAGCTCACTGCTATCATCACGAACAAGGCTATCCTCTATCATCATTGAAAAGTCATGGCAATTAGAGGAGGTTCCCGATTACTGGAAACAGGCAGACAGCACAGCCATCAGCAAGAGCAGCAAAAAGGTCAAGAAGAAGGATTCAGATAACTACAGGACAGTCAGCTTCACAACAGTCTCTGTCAAGGTTATGAAGCAAAACATCTTAAAAGCCATTTCTAAACACATGAAAGAAAGTGATGGAAAGCAGGGTTTACCTAAGGGCAAATCACACCTGACCTACTTTCTGCTTTCTAGAAAGAGGTGATTAGCACTGCAGACAAGGAGAGGGCAGTGCATCTCATAGCTTGATTTTAACAATACCTTTGATAGTCTCCCACTATGTTTTCTCTCACCAAACTGGTGAGACATGGGTTGGAAAAATGGATGATAAAGTGGGTGGAAAATGGGCTGGGATGCCAGGCTCAGTGAGTGACAATCAGTGGTGCTAAGCCTAGTGGACTAGTGTGGTCTTTCTGGGATCGATACAGGGTCCAATACTGATTGATGTCCCTGGTGACACAGATGATGGGCATAGAGCACTTTCAGCAATCTTGTGGGTGACACCAAACTGGGGGGTAAGTGGTCAATGTGCTGGAAAGCAGAACTGTTATTCAGAGTGATCTGAACAAGCTAAAAGAATAGCCTAACTACAACCTTTTCAACAAGAGCAAGTACAAATCACGTATCTGGTATGGAGTAACCCAGTACAACAGCACAGGCTAAGGGCAACTGTCTAGGAAGCAGCTCCATGGAAAGCGATCTAAGGGTCCTAGTGGACAAGAAGCTGAACATTAGTCAGTAGAGTACCCTGACAGCAAAGATGACCAGCTGCAACTTGGCAGAGGGATAGCTCACAGATCCTGGGAAGTGATCCTTTGTCCCCTTCCCAGTATTTGTAAGACTACATCTGGAATTTGTGTCCAGTACAAAGATTAATGACAAACTGGAGCAAGTCCAGCGGATGGCCACCAAGACAGTTAGGGGGCTGCAGAACATGATCTAAGGACAGGTTGAGAGAGCAGTATCTCTTCAGCTTGGAGAAAAGAAGGAGATGCATGGTGATGGGAAGAGAGGCAACAGACAAGGGGGAACATTTGCAATCCCAACTAGATATTAGGAAAAAGTTTACCATGAAGATCGTTAAATACTGGAACATCTTGCACAGAAAGGTTGTGGAATCTCCATCACAGATGTTCAAGACTCAACTGAACATGGCCCTGAGCAACCTGACCTCATTACACTTCAACATTTTAAGCAGGACATTGGACTAGAAGGAGGTATCCTCCAACTTATAATATGATTCCACAATCCTTTAACCACAAGAGAACTGAAATCTGCTAGTAACTTAAGACAGCCAACATGATTAGGCCCTGTTAGACAGAAAATAAAGCAAAAAAATCCAGTCTTTCTGTTATGAGGTATTATGATAGGTACAAACTAATCTTGATGCTGTAACTAAAACAAATATAGAGATTCCAGTGTTCCAAAATAAGTTATGTGGAATGAATGTATTACCAAGGCAACAGAGTGAGAAAGAAACGTATGTAAGGGTTCTCTTGATATTTGGAGACTAGTGCAAACTCTGATCTGCAGCAGCGCTTTTAGAAGTTGCATCAGTTACAGAGCAAAGCCAATTTCTGCATCAAAAGCCCTCCAAGTCTCTTTTTATGGGGAGATTCAAACAGTTATTGCATCACATGCCCAAGCCATCACTTAAGAGTTAGGATATTTTTGTAGCCACCTTGTGCTAAATGGCATGAAAGTTTAAAAAGGCTGTAAGAGAGAAACTAGATCACGTCATGCCCTAGGCTCAAGGTAGTTTTATTCTCAATAAGGGTGTTAATTAGCTGCAGGACTATCACAAACTCAACAAGTTCACAAGAAAGCAGACTGTAAAGCAGCATGTGGGTTTAGCTCCAGGAAAGACAACTGCTCTGTTTTTAATGCATTGCATTTCCAAATTTGGATTGATTTTGAAAGGGATGATTGCTTTGATTTGTCTCTCATGTTTGGACTAATACATTCAAATCTGGCATCTTAGGATACATGCTCCCAGACAAATACATAAATGAATATGCAAATGACATATGCAACCTTCATTTACACTGCTGCATATATTTAAAACTTAAATAAGCTGGCAATTTATTTAGCTACACTTTTGAAAGCCCAATTCTGAAACAGAAAATTAATGATTTATTCAAGAGTTAATACAACTGAAATAGTTACCAATGCTGTCAGTGTCATTTTGACCACCACTGTCATAATCTGACTTAGCTGCAAAATGCATCCTTGTCTGGTATTAACAATATCTTCTGCTGCCTTCTTCTTGGAATAGTTGCCAGATAAGTAATTTAAATATTAAACTTACCACTGTTGCTCAAATAACTTATTAATTTCAGATTAGTGTAATGTCTAAAATTCCATCCCAAATGCAATTAAAGAACGAACTTCACAAAGCTACTGGAACAAGTCATTTATCAGAGACAAGTCTATTCTTACTAATAACAGCACAAACAATATTGCGACACATCACGGAACAGACCTAGAGAGACTGCTTTAGGCTATGTCATACAAGTGTTTTGAGAATTAAGAGAACGGAAACAAACACTACATTATGAAATGGTGTCAAACCGACAACCCATCAAGTACCAACGTTTTCACAACGTTCAAGCAGCTTTGTCATCAGACACATTTTAAGCTACCATAACATTCTATGTACCTCAGCCTCATATTTTATTTTCTTCTCTTCTAAAATACGTGCATATTCTTCTTTCTGATGTTCAAATTCTGATTTCAGAAAAGTATGTTCATAACGAAGTTTGTTATAATCCGTTCTGTATTTTTCCACTTCCTAAGTTAGAAAAAAGAAAACCAAACCAAGAACATCAATCAGAGATGTTTTCAGATTTATTTCCTTCAAATGTCAAATGCTATGTTCCTATCATTTCATGAATTGCATTTGATGAACTGCATCCCCCTTACTCCTCCCTCTTCCAGGGTTTCAACCTTCACTGCCTGGGGCAACAGTACCAGACAAAGAATGTCATGCATTGCTCCCCTTTCAGTTTCAATTTCCTAAAATTTTAGGAACTACAAACTGCTAATCATTACTCTAAACGAAACAGAATTTCAGTACTTACTACTTACATTTTCTAGCTTCCGATAACGTTCTGTCATAACAGATTCCAATTCCTGCTGTATCTGTGCTTTTAATAGTTCCAATTTTTGAGGCGTTAGCACCTTAAGACAGAAAGGTATCATAAATAACTAGTCACATTAATTTATTTACACTGTGATAGGAATTAAGTATTTCAAATACGGGTTTAGGAATACTCAATTTTCTACGGTTTTCTAAGAAATTTTAAATAGCAGTTAAAGAAGCAAAAAAAAAAAAACAACTTAATAGTGAACTAAAAATATTCTGGGAAGATAAGAGAAGCATTTTAAATGTCAGTATTTACTTGCAGAAGCAATACAAATGTCAAGTTGAATTGCCAGGAGATTTATCTCCTTTGTGGGGTAGGAGGGTAAGGAGAAGTGGTCTCAAACAAAAGATAAAGACCTGGTGTAGTGGGAGGTGTCCCTGCCCATAGCAGGGCGGTTGTAACTGGATGATTTTTAAGGTCCCTTCAAACCCAAACCTTTCTATGATTCTATAAAGAATTGGTGTTTGGAAAAAATTAAACAGTAAGTAAAGCAGCCCCAAAGAATTAAAATCAGCAATATCAAACCAATTATTTGTAAAACACATCAAATAAGTTTCTTCAACAGATACACGGATACTGGTTTGAAATGAAACTAACATCAAGAAAGATTCCCTGCCTTAGTCTCAATGCTGCATGGTATTTTCTTAAGTTTTCTTGGATATGGTTAACACAGCAAATTATCTACCAAGAAAAAACACTAAAAAAAATTTAATCCATAACCCATGACATACTACAATTTATTCTGCTTTTCTTCCAGTTTGCTGTACCCTGAAGTCCCTGAAAACTAATTCTAGTTACAGTACCAAGGCACATCTCCACTATAAGAGTCTGGGATCCTTTGTTAGGTGTCACTTTTGTTTCCTAACACTGTGTCCTGCATTAGTTTAACAATTAGTTAGAAACAAGCAGTTACAGAAAGTGTCATTCAAATTATCTTTAATGTTGAGAGTTTGTTTGTTTCGTGTTTGTTTTTGGTTTTTGTTTTTTTTTTTGATGAAGAAAGCTGTCATCAAGAAGAGAAACAATTATCTCTTTTTCCAGTCATTTATCCTAAGAGGTTTAAGCATCTAGTTATCCTTCAGAGCAGATGATTCTCTCTGTAATAACAGAAAGGCACAACACAGACAGAGACTGAGGGTCTCAGTATTAACAGAGCACATACCAGTAGGATTTTGGAAGATTAAACAAGAAAACAATTTCAACCAACAGTCACTCTAGAGGAGTGACATTATTGGGGTTAGGTGAATTTCAAGATATCTGAAATACAGAAAGCTAGGCATTTATATTTTACATAAATAGAAATATACACATGGTCCTGCTAGTAAATTATCTCACCTGCATCTTCAGTTTTTCCAGCTCCTGTGTTTTACCTAGCAACTCCTCTTGATACTCAGCAAGAAGACACTGAAATTTGTCATGTATAGTCTGCTTTTCAACTAACAATTGCTTCAGTTCATCTTGTGATTTTGTATATTCCTCTTGTAATCTGCAAGATAAAATACGTATTTATTTTATATTTACACTCTAAAATTTAATTTTAAACGTCAAAAGACACAAATGTAGAAGCAAACATATAAATATCAAGTTAGAACTTGATACTTCCTGCAATATATTGAAAAGTTATCCCATATTTATGAGCAAAAGATGTATTTCAGAAACCTAATCTGCAATGCCTTTAAGTATTTTGAACTATTTTCTAATATGAACAATGTTTAAATCTGTTCTTTAAAACAGAAATAGCTAACACAGACACATACACAAATCTCTTCCACCTAGCTCCACCTTCTAACAGCTCAAAAGAAGAAACTTGTTTAAACTAGCATACCTTAGATGTTCTGCCTTTATAGTCTGATAATTTGCTTTATGGTGTTCACATCGCATTTTTTCATCAATCAGAAGCTTTTGTAATTCTTGTGAATTAGCTGTATCACTATTTCCAGCCATGGGAGGAAGGAGACTGCTCAAAGCATCCATTTTATGATGACTGTTCACGATGAGTATGGACAAGATGAAACAAAAATTAACTTATAACTAATCTGCAACACCATCCACTTTTTCTGCGGACATCCCAGAAGATCAAGTCATCTGAACAAATACAAGAACATATAATTAGCAATCAAGTACATTAACAGTTCAAAGATTTCCTGTCTTTCTTTTGCTTTCAGTACAGAAAAATCCTGGCTTTGCAGTAACTCAGGTTAGAAACCCCTGCCGAAAGGGCAATTCTCTGCTCATTGTGCCTGTCCCCAAAAGTAATAGCTCTTCCAGGAGCACAGAATAAACTTCAACACTGAGATTACTTGTGTCAATACAAAATAAACACAAGCATCTCTGACAGATTACACAAAATGTTATTTTTATTTATGCTGAACACTGAGAATCTAACTATGATGCTGGTAGTGCCCTAATAATGCCTTGTTAAGTAGGGTTCAAGCAGAGGCCACAGACATCTGACAGAGCTTTTGCTACTACTTATCACAGTTTGTCACACTACCCCAACAAGTTGTACTACTCAATATACCATCATTTTAGCTGGAAGAAGAGCAGATAATTCTCACTGTTGAATTCTTACTAAGCCCTCTCTGGAGAAGAGTTAAGGCTTCATGGACGTTCTAGAAGATATCAAAGATCAACCCTGAAATATCACCGATACATGTCACTTCCTCATTTTCAAAGTTTTTCTGGTGGTTTCTTGTGACCTTTCCAGAAAGAGTTTTGTTTAATGTAGCAATATCAGATTGGTGTGAGAAAGCTGCAAATCAACAGATGCTAAGAAATGAGGAAGTATTCTAATATGCCTCATTAGTTCTTACCAATGTTACAAGTAAAATGTATTAATCTGATCAATACTGACACTTTCAAGGGATTTGGGGAAAGAAGAGCTGTAACCGAATTTTAGGGAAGTTACAAAACTTTGAAAACAACTACTCTGCCATCTTACCTTTTGGCACAACTGAATCAGTATCTAAAAAGCTCCAGGTCTGAAGCATACAAAGTATCATTCAAAGTTTATACTGTGTTAACTTTGTACAAAGTAACACTAAAATAGGAAAAATGTCAAATCTCCATCACTGCAAATCTCTCACCTTCTTTACAGACACAGCTGAACATATAGTGTTTCCTACCATTCCTCTCTTTAAATCTTTTATGGACCCAACTTAAACACTTGCATTTCATTTTATAAACCCCTGGAGTATAGGCAAGATTAAAATTTATCCCCCATATAGGAAAATAAACATTGCATATCAGCACCCATTCCACTAAAAGGCATAACGTCAAGAAAAGTCTTCCACTTCAGTTTTCTCTCCTATTTTTCCTCCCTCCATCACCAAGATGAAAAAAGGTCACAGGAAAATCTACCAGTTACCACGCTAGTACATGCAAAATGACAACAACAACTTTGCATTCTTCTTCACCCAAATTCAGTGAGATGATGAGGGGGAAGAAGACAGAATAAAGAACATTCTCCTCGGTGACTGTCTTATATGCACAATCAGTGTCACACATTAATAGCACAAATTCAGAAGAACCTTCTAATCTATACAGCATCTATTTGTCATTCCTGAATTTTGTTGGTTGTTGAGAAACAAAGGACAACAGCGATTTCCAAACTCAATATGAAGACATCTTCAATTGTTAAGCTAACAGCTGTATGAAGAGAAGTGGTCAGTGATCCTAAGGACAATAAACTATGTGAGAAGACAGATGGTTCTTGTACACAGAGAAAACCCAAGACATCTCTAAGAGTATCTAAGCATACCAACAGAATTATCACAATCACTGTAAAAAAAAAAAAAACTTAAAACAAAACAACAAACAAACAAACAACAAAACGAGCCAACGACCAGGCAGTAGTACTTTCTCTGTCTTTGCTTTCATAAGCTACAGATATCAAATGTAACTACCAAACCGTACCCCAAAGCTGAGAATTAGGAACACAGGATCTAAAGCCAGGTCTGAATCCTGCAGCTTCCTTGAGTAAGAAGTACTTCTGAAGTGGCATAAGAGATATAAAGTCAAAGACATCCAAAAAGCAGTGTTTTCTGAGAGATATCAACCAGAAGAAAAAGATAAATAGAAATGCAACCTTTTGAACTTTCAATTTCAAGCTGCTGCAGGTGGGAAGTACATTCTCTCCTTACAGCTTTTGCTACTAAATATAAAGCAAGACACACCTGTTTGTCATGTATTTATCTGCATGAAAATGTCATTAAAACTAAAAAGGGAAGAACAGAGGGGGGAAAAGGTAGTTACAAAACAATTGTTTCAGACATCAAAAACCTAAGCAGTATATAGTTAAGGAAACAAGACTATTTGGGCTTGCAGGGACATCTTGTGGCAAGTTTCATGATTTGCATTTCTGGTGACAACTGTGAAACAAATACAGTTAACACAGCGATTTTATTACAAGAGCTCATTCCTTGAAATCATTAATAGCAACTTGTAATATTTAACCTACTCCAATCCTTAAAAATAAAAAGCATTCCCCCCATCATAAAATAATTCCTGGCAGTGAACTGCCAGTTGTTAAAATATTTGTGAGCCCTAAATGATGTTAAGTATATTACTAATAAGAATTTCTTCTCTGCTAGTGGCCACGGCACTTGCTCATAGTCAATAAACAGACCTTAAACAATCTTCAAAATTACACAAGACTACATCCAAACTATTGAGAAATACTTTAAAGGAACACTAGTTAAAATTTCTTGCTCTCTTGAAGATCTGTTCAAGAAGTAGAGAACCACAGAACATATTTTGCAGAAAATAAAACTATACCAAATCAATTCTCCATCCATGTATTTGCTATGTTACAGAACTGCAAGTTTCTATCAATTGCCCCAAATTCATACTATGAAATCTTAACATCATTTTGTGCAGGCATATGTATACAGGTACTGGTGCAGGGTCCTGAAATCTAGGAAACACAAATTCAGTAGCAAAAATAGCTAGATATTCTAGAAAAAAAATATTGCTAAGTGAAGTAGCTTAATCACATTTTCAAGAATCACCTTTGTTTTGCCTTTCTTCTCCAACAGTTTATTTTCATACAGAGAAAAACATTGCTTAAAGACCTACTTCACATCTCTGCTTTATATCTGCACATCATTGTATCTGCACAGAAAGGGCTTTTCTTCTTTTACAAGACTTTTCAGCTGTATTATTTTAACTTTTGTTAGCTACAAGCATGTAACACAGTAAGAATCCTTGCATTTAGAGAAAAATACAAATAAATCAATACAACTGTATTTATTTATATTACAATTTTTATTTTTATTGTATGTTGTTTACAACAACAAGGCCTCCCTCTAGCTTACCTGGCATAACCAAATTACACAATTTCAGCATGTTGATTCATCTGGGAGACACATACAACTCATACATGGCTCTGCTTTCCATACTACAGCCACACTTAAAACCACGAATTTATCATATTTCAACACTGTTTTAAACAGGCAGATGTAACAACAAATGTAATTTTACAACCACTGATGAAAAAATAACAGTATTTAGTCTTGTGCCGTTTTTTTCAAGCAGTACAATTCTCAGTAGAATCTGTTGAAAGCCAGACAGCTGTTCCACATAACATACAGTTTAACCCATTTGACTTCTTCTGTCAGAACTCTAGACCTCTTTACACGCTCTTTCTTTTCTTTTTTTCTAATTGAGTCAGTCAAGTGTTTGTGAAACAATAAACTGTTTGCCTGAAAGAATAAGTGAGACACTCCAAGGAAGCACAGCCTCATGAGAGTGACTCTTCAAACACCACCCCTTCTCATCCTGCTTAAGAGTCTGCAATAAGACCAGATAATGAACTAACGTAAAAGCGTAATCCGATAAAAGAGCTCACTGTCACCAGGAATGGGAGGTTTCATTCCTTTCCTCATCCCCATTCCTAGACTTGTCATTCACCAGACAATTCCATGAACTGATTTAACTCAAGAAGCCAGCACACTTCAGCAGAGAACACTCAACAGTTTTTCTATGAGGTCAGTGAGTCACGCTAGCTCATGGAAAAATCCAACAACATCACCAGTGAAAGCAGGCAGCTGGTACTGGCTATGAGAATGGAACAAAGAGCCAAGTGAAAAGGCAGGAGGAGGAGCAAGGCTTTCTCCTTTCAGGAGCAGAAAGTTGACACGTTATGAGCCCAGATCTTCATGAAATCACAGCCTTGGACTAGATACACAGCCTTTAGGCAGTCAAAGTTAAGTGAAACAAATCCTACCTTAAATGACTATGCAACACACTCATGAAAGGCTAGACTTCCCATCAACACCAAGTGATCAAAAAGCAAACCAAAATTATATATAATATGAGAAACATGATAGCATACCTCCCATTACTTCAATAGTTCATATTCTACTAATCCATCATCAGCAACCTGCAACAGCCAAAGTAGTCACCTTAAAAAAAAATCCATATATATATGTATACATTGTGTATATATATAAGGAAAAAAAAACATATCAAAGAGCAACATGAAAACCTTTATTATAGGATGTTCCGTAATCTGAACGCTACTCGGATGTCACTGCAGAGAATTCAGTGACAATCTCTTTGCATGCCCAAGTGCAGAAACTTTGGAGAATATCTGTACAACTTCTACATTACAGAAGATACCAGTCTCATTCAAACTACTACGACTTCTCCACAACACTATTCAAAGTACAAATTCCAACTACACTTAAGCGTACATTTCAGTGTCCATGTCTACACATGGCACATCATATCCCCCTTTTAATTTCTGTCTTATACTAGAGATACAGTTAATTGTCAGCTGAAAAGCAACAAGCAAGGTTATACCTTTACACAGGATTAAAATTTTTGGTTTAGGCACATACACTGCTAAGTCAAACTGACAGCAGTTACTGATCAAACTGAAATTTTGTATGGGAGCTAGTTGACAAACCTAGTTGTACTCAAGAACTACTAGTCTACATATGTCATGTATGTTTTCTACTACTTTTTTCATCACAACAGACTTGCAAACACGCACGAGGAACTTTTGCTCACTAGAATCATAGAATGGTATGGGTTGGAAGGGACCTTAAAGATCATTCAATTCCAACTCCCCAACTTCTCTGGACAACCTATTCCAGTGCCTTACCACATTCACAGTAAAAAATTTCTTCCTAACATCTAATCTAAATCTCCCCTCTTTCAGTAAAAAACTGCTACCCCTTCATCCTATCATTGCACTCCCTCACAGAGCCTCTCCCCAACTTTCATTTCATTCACAGTTTTACTTGGGCAAGCAGTCACAAATAATTCTATAGTCTACAATGAAAACTCTTGTGAAAAATCACTTCCTTTTCATATTGACTAAAAAATACAAATGTTCAGATAGGACATAAGTCTCATATGCACCTTACAGTATGTAGACAAAGAGCATGTCAGAAATAAAGCAAGTTGTGTCAGTCACTGTGACACCGTAAGTTAATTTTCCTGTGACTTATGGATGTAGCAACTTGGTCAGAGGAACTATGCTAACACAGGTGTCATATCCAGAAGCGCAGAAAAATAATTTTTTCATAGAATGGTTTAGGTTGGAAGGAACCATAATATTACCCAGTTCCAACCCTCCTGCCATGGGCAGGGACAACCACCACTAGACCAGGTTGCTCAAAGGTTCATTCAACCTGGCTTTGAACACTTCCAAGGATGGGGTGTCTACAATTTCTCCAGGCAACCTGTTCAAATGCCCCACCAGCCCCACATTAAAAAAATTTCTTCATAATGTCTAATTTAAATATATTTCAGTTTAAAACCATTCCCCCTCGCCCTGTCCCTGCTAAAGAGCATCTCCCCAGCTTTTCTGTAGGCCTTTAACTACCAGAAGGTCGATACAAAGTCTCCCAGAGCCTTCTCTTCTCTACGCTGAACAACCCCAACACTCTCAGCCTATCACCCTCGAACAGCACACAGCTGCAGTTCACTAGTGGAAAAGAAAGGATAGAAATGTAAACAATTTGAAAGCCTGGCTCTGAGCAGGCTCCTCCTACCCCAAACTTGGCTGCTTCGGGATTGTGATACTGAAAATGCCAGGACATAAACTCTCCAAGACTCATTTTGGAGTTTTAGAAATCAAATCAGGCCCAGGCAACAAGACAGAGTAAACTCCATCAATCATGCAATGAGACAAGAGCTGGTTACAGAATGTATTTCCCACTTACGTGCATATTTATGGCTTCCTAAAAATCTTATGCATATTTTGTTACTATCCAAAGATTAATTGTAATATTATTTTGAACTTCACAACAGCCTAAACTCTTGCTGAGTTGGAGCTGGCTCCAGCTCTGCCTGACTTTCATTTGAGATGGGAAAAGGCTGCAAACAGAGGTTATTACAGAAGAGACATCTGCTCAGTACAGACCACACTGAACACAAGACGTTATCATCTTCAAAGAACGACCAGCGTCTGGAAAAACACTGCTTCAAAGAAAACACACCGTCAGAGAGAGTTTCTGTCTAACTTTCAGAAAACCACAATAACTTAGATGAAACTTAACTCGACTTTAGCTTAAATCAAAGATACTTCACTTTCGCAATACTAACTACTTGTAGCAGCCGTGCCGAGTAATTCCCAAGCCCGGGAGCAGCTAGCACGGGCCGCAGCAGGCTGCTCCACCACACGGGACACACAACAAAAGCGATCGCTCCCCGGGTTGGGCTCCCGACCTCCCCTCCTGTTTTTTTTTTTTTTTGCTCTCTGCTCGGTAACCGACGGCGCAGGAGGGGAGGAGCGAGCAGGGCCACAGCAGAGGCCTGCACGACGCGGGATAAAGCCCCAGTCAAGAGGTGGCGCCTCACCCGGCTTTCCCCTCAGCGCTGCCCCTCACCCCCGCTCAGCCACCGCCGCCCAGCGGTTTAAAAATGGCGCCGCGCCTCTCACCTCCCGCCGCCGCCGCCGCCGCGGGCCCGCGCGCCGCGGGGCATGCTGGGAGCCGCGGAGGGGGGCGGGGGCACCGTTGCCGGGGATACGGGCTCGCCTCTCCCCTGCGCCTCGCTGGCCACGCCCCCTCGGCCACGCAGCCCCACTGGCCACGCCCCCTGCGCCTCGCTGGCCACGCCCCCTGCGCCTCGCTGGCCACGCCCCCTCGCAGTTTGAGTGAGTCACGGATTCCCCTTGGCTGGAAAAGAGCTTTGAGATCACCGAGCCCAAAGAGGACCTGTGCGCTCATAAAGCTGCTCAAGGGGCCGGAGAACAGGTCTTATGAGGAGCGGCTGAGGGAGCTGGGGTTGTTCAGCCTGGAGAAGAGGAGGCTGAGGGCAGACCTTACTGCTCCCTACTGCTATTTGAAAGGAGGTTGTGGAGAGCTGGGTGTTGGTCTCTTCACTCTTGACAGGTGACAGGGCAAGGGGGAATGGCCTCAAGCTGCGCGAGGGGAGGTTCAGATTGGACACTAGGAAATATTTCTCCACCGCAAAGGTTATCGAGCACTGGAAGAGGCTGCCCAGGGAGGTGGGTGAGTCCCCATCCCTGGAGGTGTTTAGAAGAAGGGTAGATGAGGTGCTCAGGGATACAGAATCGTAGAATCACCGGGTTGGAAAGGATCTCTGATATCATCGAGTTCAACCATTCATATCTGCCACTAAATCACTGCCTGCCACTACACTGTTAAGGAAAATATGGAGGTATGATGAATATAATGATTTAGACAAGACATAAGGAGGAATTTCTTCACTATGAGAGCGGTGAGGCAACCACTTTGATTTGGAAGTTTTTATTGATTTCAGGTGACAGGACCTCAAAGATCATCCAGTTCCAACCCCCCTGCCATGGGCAGGACAACTTCCACTAGACCTGGTTGATCTAAGGCCCATCCGATCTGGCCCTGAACACCTCTAAGAATGGGGCATCCATGCATGATGTTCTCCAGCAACTGTTCTTCAAATTCCTGCAGTTCTGTGCCAGTCACTGTGGTTTTGCTTCTGAAGAAGGGGGAAGCAACAGAGCCCATAGTGCTGGTGGGGCAGGAGGGAGGACATGCTGGCAGCAATGATACCCAGATACCTGAGTTTGTCACTTTTGGACTGAGGGAAAAAGTGTGTCTCATTCTGTGTTCAGCAGTGTCGAGTAGCTGTGATCCAGTCAGTAATACCAGCCTGAGCACTTTGGCTTATGTGGTCATGTACAAAGACAATATATTCCAGGTGTTCCTGGCAATGGTCACTGACAGAAATCAGCTTGTAGGAGGAACTGAAGTACTGTAAACGCAGTCTTCTGGTAAACTTTCTCAGTTTCTCTCCAAAATCTCTTTGATTAAAGCATGAGATCATTCAGACTGTTATTGACACTCCAGTAATAAGATTAACAATCCTTTAATAAAGACTAAAATCGGCTTTGATTAGTATCTTTGAAGGTGGGTATTACTGATGACAGACACATAACCAAGGAAAAAAAAGCCAATCGTTTAATTTGCCAGTAGTTTTATACAGCTCTGGAATTGACAATGACAGTGAGCCCCCCTAGAGGTGGCTGTAAGCTGTGTGAATAGGAAGGTGTCCAAACCATGTTGCAGTCACTCCCATAGCTACAGTGACAGCAGTTTTGTGCTTCACTGGAAGGCAGACAAAGCTGACTGAGGTTGCTGTACAATTTTTTTTTATTTATTTTTTGCAATATTTGAAGTGAAATATAAAGAGCATTTCATCAGTACCAATGTATACCTACACTGAAATAATAAAGATAACAACTTAAAAGCTTACTTTCCAAAATGAACTGAGATTTAATTTTGATGCAAAACACATTTTGATGAAGAAAAAAAAAAAAAAGGATGTAGTTCAACATGGTTTTACAATGCAAGAAGTCTTTTAAAAAGTATTATGATGTTGCATATTGACTCTTATTTCCTGTATCAAATGTTCAGAGAAGAAGTGGCTGCCCCATCCCTGGAGGTGTTCAAGACCAGGTCGGATGAGGCTTTGAGTGACCTGGCCTAGTGGAAGGTGTCCCTGCCCATGGCAGCGGTGTTGGAACTTCATGATCTTTGAAGATCCCTTCCAACCCGGACTGTTCTATGATCCTATGATTATATGAAATTTACTCATTTTTAAGTTATCTTTTTCACTTTCAGCTCAACAACTATTACTGCTTACTAAAGTCAAACAGAAGAGAAGTCTTCCTCCCTTGGACAGCCTCATTAGCAGGAAAGGTAGCATGGGCTGGATGCTTTCTGGGCTGGTGTCTGTTCATATTGGGATTACATGGTTATAATCTATTGGAAAACAATTAATTTACATGAGAAACATGACTTGAGGAATCTAGGTCACTCAGTGTGAACTCTGCAGGGGACATAGCAAAAAATTGCTAAATCTGAAATTATTTAGGTAACTAAAAGCAACAGACAGGGTTGGGTGTCTCATGCCAGCTAATTTCTTGAATAATGGTGAATTCTTTTTGTAATAATTTCTAGTGTGGAATCTTATTCTAAAAGGATGACTCAAGATGATGGAAATCTTGTTGCTTTTTATTTGCATCCATGTTTTTCACATTTCTTGAAAAAGGGTACTTGTTTCCCTAAAGGCCCACTAAGTCAGTTACTTGTAGTTCATCACCTGATAGCATTTCTTAAGTATGGGAGGTAATGATGCTCTTTGTCACAGTGTCCATCTGTGTCCATCTTTCCCCATGTCTCACAGCAATGTGAGAAACAGTGCTGAAAACCTGCTCCCACCTCTGCTTGCTTTAAAAATAGAGCTGCTGTAGTGACTCAGATGGACTTGACCTAGAAGTCTTGTAGACTACAAGGAAGAAACAAGATGCATTTCAAGGGCAGAAGGAGGAGATGGCTGAAGGAAGGAGGAATAGAAATCAGGTGCTTGGAGCTTATGGACAAAGCAGGGAGAGAGGAGGGTCAATCAAGAAAAGACCCTAGAGAGCAAGAGGGAGAACCAGATAGAAAATGAAGACTATAAGTATTACAAGACAAATAAAATAAAAAAAAAAAAAAGAGAGAGAGAGAAAAAAGCGAGTATGAAAAGAAGCGATTCTGTTGAGGAGAGAGGGGAAACAAGTATTGGGATTTGTTTTTTTTTTAATTTCTCTTTGTTTATGTCCGTCTTACTCTTCTAATTAAGACAGTGCCTAAAGGAAGCAGGTATAAAACCTTTCTAATATGCTGGGTTATTCCAAGAGTGGCAAATTCCCCTTTATGAAATATCTCCCACAACACAGGCTTTTTGTAGAAATAGAAATCTATGCAGCTACATACCTCAATAGTTTATTTTCAAAAAGAAAAAAAAAGAAGACTCTTTAAGGTACACTCTTTAAATTAGGTGTGGGGCTCTACTAAAATTAAAGAGATTTCATTTAGAGATGTCAAGGGTTTTGGTTGACAGTGTTAGAAATTATTTATTCTCTTCACATGTCATCTTGTATTAGTTCTGGGTAGATCAGCATTTCACAGAGCAGCAAGGTTCATCCTCACACAGAAAGCAACCTATGAAGAGCTGTAAAATATGTAGAGAAGCTCAAGAAAATATTTTGATGTGTTTTGCAGATACACTGTTTGGAGGAAGATACTGTATAAGTATGGTCAGAAAATGTCCTAATGAGCTTGAAAGCTTGTTTAGACCTCCTTGCTGCCTCGGTTGATCAAGCTGAAAATACATGCTAGATTAGGCAAATCCTCAAGCTCTCATAGTCCAGTGGCATATCTTTAGAGAAGGATTTTGCTGCTATGCACACATGCTGCTGGTCATACCTGTAGTTTAATCCGTGCTTAGTTTATGTCACCTTGACCTGAATCCAATCAAGCAGGATAGAGGCCAAGTGGGGAATTAGTGTTGGGAGTACAAACTCTGTTCTGCCTCTAAGTCAGCAGAACTTGAAAGCATCCAAATAGTTCCATCATCTCATAAAACTGCAGCAGAGCTGTCTGTGGCTGTGTATAGTGTTATTTGTGGTAGAGAGTTAAAATGGTACATTGTTGTGTGTAGATTGCCTGAGAAAATAATTTCACCACTGCAAAATCAGAAGATGAAATTGCTTTTAAGTGCCATAGTGCTATGAAGAGAGTTTTCCCCAGTTAAACTCAGAGGGGATTTTACTGTTGCACTCAGTAAGGCTGAAATGTAATTTTTAGCACATAGGACATCAGTAGATATAAAGCGGGAGGCAGCTTATGAAACCATTACTTGGGTGAATGTGTTGTTTGGGACCTCTGGTCACACAGGCATTGTGGTCTCTACTTTTCTGGTCAGCATCCACACAGTATCTTGTGCTTGTAAATAATGATCTTCTGCGTCCTTCTCCTTTAACCATGTGCCTGTGGCTATGGGGGAAAAGGATGTTTCCCAGAAAAGTACTAACTTATTAAAATTGTATTCAACAGAAAAACACACAGGGAATTTATTGGGCTGCAAGGAGATTTCACATTTGTGTATATTGTTCTCCTGTATTACAAGCTTTAGTCCTGACTGTCCTTTCATTCCCGTTAGACTGACTTCACTCTAGACACACTAATTAGAAAAAAATTTTCAAAATTTGCACACATAGGTGCACACATAAGTTAGAGCTACACGTTCATCAGCTGAAGGGATCATGACTACATCAAATGCAATCTCATGTCCTATAGGTTCTGTCAAAAGCATGTCAATGCTTCTCTCAGCAGCTTCGAACTGGCCAACTTCAAGCTTGTCCTAAGGCAGGACAGTTCAGCCTCTCTGCTTTACTTCTGTCTGAATCTAGTAGGCTGCACATCAAAGGTAACATAGCATCGATCTGCTAAGTAACTTCACAAAAGTAATGAGTTGTCAAGTAAGTCCATGGTCTAAACATGAACTGAGGAGGATACAGCGTGGAAATTTCTGCTTTCAATTACATCAACTCTGTGTAAGTTGCCACGCAAGGCAGAACCCACCGTATGATTGCTATACTCTTCCGTGGTAGCACAAGCAGAGCAATGGCGCACATGCATTAAGGAAGCACTTATCACTAAGTTTAAACTGCGCTGCTAGCAGTATATGAACTACCTTGTTCAAAGCAGGTTTTGGTGACAGGACAGGAGAAGAGGTACTGGCCTCAAGCTCCGCCAGGGGACATTCAGGCCTGACATCAGGAAAAAAACTTTTCACGGAAAGGGTCATTGGACACTGGAACAGGCTGCTCAGCAAGGTGGTGGAGTCACCTTCCCTGGAGATGTTTAAAAGATTGGTGGATGAAGTGCTGAGGGGCATGGTTTAGTGATAGGAATGGTTGGACTCAATGATCCACTGGGTCTTTTCCAACCTAGTGATTCTGTGATTCTGTGTGGTGTTGAAAAATAAGACGCAGTGTAGTAGCAGAAGTTATCTTGGGTGTCTTCAGATGGTTTCTGGCACATTCATACAAATTTGTTTCTTAGATGTACTGGGCCCACAAACATGAAGTATTTTCAGTGTACACTGCTGGTAAGGTCGATTTATCTCATCTAGTGATTCCTAATACTGTACAGTGACCACTACTTGGATATGACCCTTCTCTTTCTGTGCTAAGTTAAACAGCACTGTTGTATTTTCTTATTTGCCTTTCTACTTCGGGTGCTAAAACAGTTACAAGGGTGTGTTATGCACTCTTCAAAGCCAGAGTTAAGAATAACTGTGAGAACCAATGGTGTGGAGATGCCTTTTTTAGTGTCAGGCTTACCAGTGTGTTAGCAGGGCTGTTCGGCCCATGACAGCAGTGGGCAGAATTTATCAGCAGAAGTCATCAGCGACTGGGGACGAACCTGCTGTTTGTGAATGGAGTTAGCCTCAATATAGACTGAGTTCCAGGCATCCGTGTAAAATTCAGCATGACAAGACCTTGGAAAGTCTGCAGGTGACATGGGAGCCACTGTATGCCATGACCACGAACACGAGGAAGCGGGAAGCACAGCATGATTGTAAAGCAACCTGCTGTTACTGCGCTGTTTCTACTCGGTTCTTGGTATGAAAATAATATCATTCCCAATAGCTGCTGGTGCCAGCTGACAAGACCTCTGCTTTGTGAAAAAAGAAAAGCAAATCTTTTGCTTTATGTCGGCTATGTTAACTATTAGGCATATCAGTATTGCATTTTTGACAACGTGACCAAGATTACTGACAATAATGTCAAAATTCAGCTTAGGTTTCCAATTCAGTTTTCAAAAAAAATAATCCAAAGCGAGTCCAACTGCTTGGCACAACAGCATTATGTTTGCATAGCATGTTCACACAAGCTCTGGTGAAGAGCAATGGTGATATCTCATTTGGTGATTGCAGTTTTCCCATGTCAGAGCTGTAAATATAAATCAAATTACTGGTTTGGGTCAAAACTGTAGCAGAGCAGAATGCTTGGTTTCACCAGTATTTTAAAGCTGAATAACTTAGCCATTGACAGCTGAATAACTTTGTTACTGACAAAAAAAAATGATAGGAGTTTGAGTGATCAGAAAATAAGTTTAAGAAAGAATGTTCATCATCAAATAAATGTAAATATTTTTATTTTAAAAAATGTTAATGGCACCTTAGAGGCAGTCATGACTACACAACAAAATATACAAAAATTACATTTTCATAGTTGCATCTTTCCACAGTGCTGCACAAAATGAAAATGGTATGAGAAACACTGTAGATCACACACTGAGACAATTAACTTTAGCCAATTAAAATAACAATTTTTGGTACACCTCAGTACTACCAGACCCAGACTCCCTGGGTATAAAGGAAAGGTGGCTTTGTGCAAAACTTTCCAACAGCAGTACAACTCAATACAGTAAACATACAGCAAATCAACCATACAAGATAGCTTGACTAGTCCTCATGCAATCTTTATATACAGCATCATCTCAGTTTGCTCAGTTTCCTTTTCCAGCAAAAATAAGAAATTCCATTAACTTTTAACATTAAACTTTCCTTAGTCTTTCATTGCTGTAATGTAAAATTGTCTGATTATTTCTGCTGGATTTTACTCAGCATCAGAAAGACCATTCAAACTTTTTCTGAAAACAAGCCTTTTATAATCTCTTGCATTTTAAAGGGGAGCACTATAATTAATTAAAGGCTACATTCTGGCATGATAGTAAATGAAAAAGCAAAAAAAAAAATTTGCTTGATTAAAAAGGAGGAGAATAAACTTGCCTGATTGCTATTCCTAGATGGCCTTTCAGAAGTGATTAAATTCTGTTATCCAAATTAAAGTGTTTAATTACATTAATCTGTGTTTACCTTCTGTTGTACCGTTGAATACAGAAGTAAAATGTCTATATCACAGTGGAAAGGGGCTTGGTTTCCAAAATGGATTTCCATACCACCCAAACGAACCACAGGCTTCTGTGTGTTATTTTTTTCCGCAAAATAATTTCTTGTTCATCAATTTTAACTCAATTTTAAGATCAAATGTTGGTGTCCTTGCTTATGTTATACAGCAGCTAATAATTACCTTGTAACCCTTAGGATTACAAAACTGAAGCTTATGCTTATACTGGATTTGTCTAGCTTCAATTTCTAGTCAGTGGATTAAGTATCTTCCCTGCAGCAAACTGCCTTTACCTATTGAATTCCTTTTCCCCAGACAAGCAGTCACGATTCGTTCAAAGAAAACCATTGGCTTTTAAGTATCCTTCATGTAGTGTAGATAGGAGATATGTATGTGTGACCCTACAGCAGAGGCACTGCATAACACAAGCATTTTGATATTAAATAAGAAGCAGTCAGATTTGACAGTGCTTCTCTAAGAATTCAGAACGAGTAGACATCACAGGACTGCAGTAAAATAAGAAGTTTCACAAACACATATAAAGTAGAAAGGAGAAGGAATTTAAACTGGGTCTCATTCAGTGCTGTCAATGACTAATTGGATGTTCAACAATAATGGTGTTATAGTTGAAGCTAGTGAAGGGATCCATTATACAAGTTTTGAATGCTGAAATGGGAGCGATCAGGAAAATTGTGCTAGCCTTCACAAGAATCTAAATCTCCAGGAACCTCTGAGCAGAAAGAACAGGTATGAAGACCTAACTGAAGGGCTTTTCAGTTGGAGACCTACTGTCAAGGTGAAGTGAAATAATTGACTACCAGGCACCACCACACAGAAAAGACACTGTCTGACAACTTCTTGTTGAGTGGGAGTGTTTCAGAGGCTCATGATGAGTAAGTGTCAGGAGTATACGAAGAATGTCTAATGCATTTTATGAGAACAAAGGCAAACAGTATTCTGACAGAACACAGTTAATTGATTGAGAAGCTGAACAAATTTCTCATTAAGAGAAGTCTTGCAGCTGTTTGGGTTGGCTTAGGCATACCTTCACAGCAAGCAAGGCTCTGGCTGCAGGCCAGATACATACACTCATATAATCCTAGCCTAAGAAATGGAAATTATTCTGATACCAAAGTTAGTGGTGACGGTGTCAGCCCTGGCTAGCCCAGCCAAGAGCCTGTTCTTGATCCCAAGCACAGATACAGCTGGTAGCCTGCACTGCCACATCCCAGTGCTGTTTGTATCTGTTCCTTATAGGCAAAAGCTAGGAAGAACCTTTCTGTGCTGAAGCTGCCCCATCATTCTACACAGAAACTGCCTAGAGTGTAGTTTCAGGGGCAGCTAATGATTCACAGCAGCAAGAAACAAAAAGGCTCATCTCTCTTTTTGTCCCAGCTTTGCCCTCACTAGTCATCAGCTCTTTAAGTCTCTAGAGGTAGAGAACCATCTACCTCTTTTGCTGTTTTTCTTCCAGCCTGATGATCTAACAAGGCATAAATTTTTGTGTGTTACATCCTCCAGTGATTTAAATCCAGCAGGAAAAATAACCCAGAGAAGCTCTGTGCCCATCTACCACTTAGAGTTGCTTTAATATGCACCAGTAAGGTTGCTTAAATATACACAAGTAATATTATGCAGCCTTTATAGCTCTGCCAGATATAAAGCCAATATGGAAATGCAAGACCCTTCTGTTTCCAATTTGGACCCTGTCAGATTTTATCAAGACAGTGAACAATCTTTCATAAACCCACTGATTTTATGTTCTACCTTCATTTTGCACTGAGATAATCTTTCAGGATTGTAATAGGATGCCCTTGGAGCAGAAGCCTTCATGTCCTCAGCTTTTAACATATCATCTTCCTTCGTTATAAGAAAAACAACTAACCTTTTTCCTGCATGACCTTGAGACTACCCAACATTACACTTTTAACTATATACACTGGAACTGGAATTATTATATCTTTAAACATGTAACCGTGCAACAGACAAAGGAGTTTTTCTTATGTAAAAATTATTAACAGGTGGTATTTCTTTCTTGCACATGGACCCTTCAGGATCCATTTAACAAAGTGCTAGACAGAATTTTCTCAAGTGGCCACACCAGAACGTGGCTGTGCAAACTGAATAAAATAATGGGAGATTATAATAAAGACAGTGAGAAAACAACATTAAGAGTCACAGCTTTCTGAGGACAAGTACCAGGACTCTTGTCTTGTTTTGGTTTGTGGGTTGTTTTTTTGTAACGGATGTATGATCTTGTGGCCTGTGGAAAGGAGGGGTATAAGAGTCTTAAGGCTGATAAGTAAAACAGGCAGTAGAATTTAGGAAAAGGCTTCAGAAAGGAAGGGATTCTATAGAAGCACGCTCATTAGCTAAAGAAATGTAAAACACAGACTATGAAAAGACATATGCCTTTTCAAAAATGAAGATGGGAGCAATTAATACTAAAACAGGGGAAAAGTTCAAGAGGATCTGAGGACACATCAAAAGGGCATAAAAATTAACCAAGAGAAGCCCTTTCTTGTGATGTAAAGGCTAGGGAAGAGCTAAATTTTTCCTTTTAATTGTTTTAACGTTGTGGAATGAACTTCCTGTGAAGATAAAGTTTATGAGTTGCATTGGTGGAAGCAGTCTCCTCAGTTTATGAGCTGGCTGTAAGAGGAGGCAAAGAGCAAGTGCCTGGAAGTTGGGTGTAAAGGCCTGTTGCAATGCACACATACAGTGCCAAAATGGGTTAAGAGATATGCAAGGCACATGCAGCAATTAAGACAGGAAAGTTACATATAACATAATACACCTCTTTCCTTCTTCTAGGATACCACGAACATGGTGTAAAAGCAAAGAATAAAAAAGCCAACATAAAGGGACAGGAGAATGTGTATATACTATAATTGTTCCTGACACAGCCAGGGATAAACACATTAGTAAGTTTGGGCTTAATAAAGGCATATCCCTCTCAGCAGGACTTCTGCTTTCCACCCCACCTTCCTCTGAAGATAAGGCAGTAAGGCAGGGCTGGGTTAGGGTAACGCGGGTGTGCCTGATCTGATTCATTTCCACTGCCTGCAAGCCAGCACAATGCTTCCCAGTTTCTCTGTTCAAAGATGTAGCACATTCTTTAATGAGACTTAAAAGTGTTTTAATTGAATTTTCTAAATGCTGAGTCATATAATTATTTATGTAGTTAATTCTGTCCTCCCTTTATTCTCTGAAGCCACAAAAAGTAACCGTATTCACTGTTAATCCAATGATGATAAAATGTCAGAGTTCTTTCCCTACCCCTCTCCCCTGCTCCCTTTCCTCAGAATAAGGTTTTTTGAATTTCTGAACCAACTATTGCACTTGATTAAAAACAAATATACACATCAATTTAGCCTGTTCCCTCCCCCCCCCATAAAACCAGCATAACAAATACTGCAACTGAAAAGAAAATCTGTCATGACAATTATTTTCAAAGTAAGAAATACTTTATGTCAAATAACTGGAGACACTGTCTTTTTTTCCCACTGTCTTTTTTGTTTTGTTTCGTTTAATGGAGAGTGGTGAAGAATTCTGGTTGTGGTGGTTTGTTTTGGTGGTTGTTTTGTTTTTATTAAAGATCTTATTTTACATCATGGCTGAAAGTCAAGCAGATTTCAAGGCAATTTTTTTTTGCAGTTCTTAAGTGAAGCAAAATAAATCCAGTAAGAAAACAAACCCAACCTTCTCTGCTAGTAGTGGTACTGTACGCTAATATATTATATTCAGGAATGTTTGTCAGGAGAGTCTGCACAGTGTTTTTATATTTACAGAAGTTTAACTCCCTGTTCCCTAAGGACCTGTTCACTCATGCTTCTTCCACATTCCTTAATCTGACACAAGAAAGAAATCCACTGAACCCAGAGTCCCACCACCCATCTGCTTTGCATGCAGTTAGAGCACCCCAACAATTCAGTTCTAACAAAGGCTAACCTAAATGTTAGTTTTCTGTGCACTCCTTTCCCTTTGCAGGTTGCAGGGCTTGAAGCGAGTGAGTGCTTTGGTCTGCTTGGCAACTTACCCACCATTACTTGCTACTTTGCTCCTTTACAAAGTGGCCTGGAGATCTTGTAATTCAATCCACTTCATCTTTGGAAGCCTTGTGCCACATTTATGCATTTCCCGAGTGTGATAAGGAATGGTGCCAGGATAGAACAACAACTAACTGTGCTCAACAGTCATCACTAGTCTAATTTACAAACAATAAACTCTCTGTGCAAAGGGTTTCTAGCAGAAGCATCAAGTTTTGCTAGTCCCGAAAACTAGAAACCTCAAATACACATACTCTATTAATTTAGAATCTATACAGTGTTTTTAATATATATATAGTATAATATAATAGTTTAGAAGAACTATTAATGCATATGACTGTATGATTTGGCTTATCATTCTAGTTGGATTCAGAGAGAAAATTAACTTATTAGTCTATGAGGGCTGATATACATTATGTTGCACTCCCTCCTAATCACACTCTTCGCACTCCAGTCTAGTAAGAAGCACGCTTGACAGTTGCAGTTGCTTTGATCCCTCCCAGAGCATCATACCATCTTTTGTGGGTATGGGTTTATAAAGTGGAAAAACCCCTTTGATTAAGGCAGAAGATGGACATAAGTGAGCAGTTCATCACAGACATAGCAAATTAGACACAACCAGATTCAACAGGCAAGTGACTGCCAAGAAGTACACATATACGTATTTACACCTTATATTCCAAGTGTCTTTGTAGCCTTCTCCATCCAGTTTACACATTTAAACTGATAAAAAATAATTTGTATACACACAACACTTAAAAAACAGGGAGGGGAGAGGACAAAAAAAATGCCAAGAAAAAGAAGGCCAGACCAGCAGCTTCATCTTGGTATAATCATCCTTTCTATGGCACAAATGATATGATCCCAGTTTTTACAAAATATTGCCAGCAGTGTCACTGCAAAAAAAGTGCAGATGATATGAAAACGGCTCTTCATCATAGGAGCAATGAACTTTGCAATAGTAGAAACGCACACTAAGATGACAGTCATGAAGGCCAGGATAACATTTATACATTTCCCCAGGAGCACTTTGGCATTAACCGTTTCAGACTGCTGTGCTTGCTGTTCTTGCTGATGGAGCTCCAGTTTTGAAACCCGGGTCTGGCATGATTCCAAGGCTTCCTGGAGACAGAAAACAAGAATTAGGGCAGCTGTTCTTTCCATACACCACTTTTCCCATTTTGGCTGCAGAGCCATCCATCAACTAGATCAGAAGTGTAATTTATTATAGACTTCTAAAACTTGAATGAACCACCAAGTCTCTTAAAAATAAATGTGTATCTATATGTGCACGCGTGTATCACTGCCTGCTTAGGCATAATCAAGTCTGACAACTCTGTCCAAAACGTAGTTTTTATATTTTTCATGCTTGAGAAAAAAGTATCATAGCACTCACATTTATGACAGATAATGTTTTCTGCATATACTGATTTGATAAAGTACTGGGCAACTGTTGCCATGGCAACTTTCACTGTATTAAAACAGCATCAAAGTTAGTTTTTTTGCATATGCTGTAGAAAACATTTGGGTAGTACAGGCTTGCTGTGATACTACTTAAATCTACTTTGCAACATGTACTACTTAGTCTTCACCACCTCTCTGGTCTAAATTACTTTTTTGCTGAAAGCTGCACATCACACAGTGCTGGGATGGAGTCCTCAGTAAGAGATTGCCTTCTCCCTCCATCAGCATGAAGGCTTATTAATCCATACCCCAAGTGAACAGGATGCAGTGGAGACAGTAGAGGAATCTGTGGTGATGCTTTCACGGGATTCTCTGTATGACATAAAATATTCCACTTCACATCTTGTTTTAAAGAAAGCAGACCTTACTCTTCTGCTTGAGGGTGAACTAAAAATGGTCTTTGAGTAAAATGGTTCCTTAAGCCCACACTCAAAGAGAAACATGGAAAAATTTCCAGCTGTTTCACACTTACTTGCCAAAATACCCCTTTTAGCAGAAGCTGGGACTTTGGCATCAGTATGTAACAGAATGAAAGGCTATAATTTAATGAGACTGATCAACTTGACATAACCTTTTACCATTGTGTAAAGGGGAAAAATTATGCCCCAGCATCCCTTCTTTCCACACACTCAAACTCCAAATCTTTTCTTTGCACTGGCAGAGATGTTCACCTGATCACAGTAAAAAGAAGCACAACGACTGCACACAGTTATTAGCTTTCTTTGTCTGGGCCAGTTCTCTGTTTCTTCAACAAGTTGGACTGGCTTCCTGTGGGACCAGCCAGGCACCAAAGTCAGTGCAAAGCACGTGGCACAGCGCCTTACAAAATGCTGCTTCTTTCACTGTTCTATGAATTAGTAATAAACAATAGTGATAGTAATATAAGAGCAATAATACAGAAGACAGATCTTAACGGGTGGCACAAAGTCCCTTAGGGTTCATGCTTGCTCTTCACTACACACTGAATAACTTTCCTGGTCCACTCTGAGCATAAGTTATTCTCAAATCAACCTGTGCTGCTTTAAAGAAAGTTCAGTTACAAAAGTCTGATACCTGCAGTTTTCTGCAGTGAGAGGCTACATAAGTGTTTTAAAAATTATCTGCCCATCCCTTAGACACAGAGAACTTGGAAGTTCACTTGTTACTTAAAATATCCACAACTTAAACACACATACCCTATGGTATTTGCCAAACCCCCAAAGAAACACGTTTAAACAGGCCCAACTGTACAGAGATAAAAGAAACAAGGCTGTTTCAACGTAGCACTTCAATTAGTTTTAGTCTCTGACACCCTTCCATGGTTTTGCTAATGAGTTAGTGAACATTTCACAGCTCTTCTGCTAGACAGCTTGGATCTCATCCAATGTGACATCCTCAAGATGCCTTTGCAGAAAGGAGTCCTGCACAAGAGACCTCTCTTCTTGAAACCTACAAAGGACTCTGATATCAGTAGATTCAGTATCATCCCTTTCCCACTCTGTTCCTGGGGGGTTCCTGACACTCATACCAGTCAGAAAACAGGGTTATCCTCCCGCTGCCAGTGCACTCTACTTTTAGAAATGTGAGCACAGCAGCGTACAGGACAGGGCTGGTTTGTTGTTTTGGTTTGGGTTTTTTTTTCACCATCTAAACCAACATGAAGGGCAGTCTTTGAGCATTCCTCAGTTGTTGGTGAATTTAAAACCAAGGTAAGACAAAACAATGTTTTCATCATTTTTCACTGTTTGATCACACTTTGAAGCATTATATAAATGTTTATATTGCATATAAATACTCAAGCACGTTACTACATACTGTCAGGACAAACTTGTAGAAATTATTACTGGCTTTGACTGAAGTCAGACATGACTACAACTGATCATTGAGGTAAACATATCCCATAGCTTTGATTATAGGAGCTATTGTGACCACAGCTTACAACTCAAATTATAACTGGCAAATCTACAAGTCTATTTATCACTTCTCTCTTGATTTTTAACGTTAAACTCAATTTATAATAAACCTTGCCAGTGATACGATTACACATTGTCGAAAGACTGAACAAGAAGTTTGTGTCACAACATCGTTAAAAGTGGCATTTTACACAATACAAGAAGACTCAATTCCTTCCTCTGCTAATGGAAGAAATTAAACCAGGCCATTCTTCATCCACAAGTCTGCCTAGGCTATATCATCAATTCCAGCAGATTAAAGTCTGAATCTCTTGTAACAAATGGAGACTGTCATCGATTTAAACTTACTGGGTTTTCATCTTAAAACGGACAAAACATGGACTTAAAACTTTCCCCAGATACCTTATATACAAAGATGTAGAAAGAGGCGAGTGTTTTACAGTACAAGATTTCTACAAAATGTTAGAATTTTATCATGAAAAAAAACCAAATACCTGAACATCTCGTGATCGCTCATATGCCTGATAGGCCACTTTCTCCTCTATGCTGGCTAGCTCTTGTTTCAAGTTTGCTGTCTCATGTTGATGAAGATCAGTGAGGTCATTTAACTGGTCTTCCAATCTTTCATATCTTATCAGGAAAAAAGGTCTAAATTTAGTGCATTCTATTGAAGTAATGCTAAATCATGAAAAGAATTAAACATTTTAAAAGGTAACTTTTCAGTGTACTATAGATTCATCTGATTGGCATTACAGAGCACACAAGAATCGGTGAAAACTTTGGAAACTCTCCATAAGCATTTACTCAGCAAACTGAAAGCCTTTTTTGAGAGTTCCTCGCTGGCAGTGGGTCTTTAAAAGCAAGTATTTGAACATCCTTGGCAAATTATATGAACTATAAACAGTGGTTAAGGATATCCAGCTCACATTTTTCCATTTCTCACTTTTCATTTAGACAAGAAGATATGGTTTCATAAGTAAGCTTGAGCTAGTAAACAGCTCACCAGTAAAGAAAAAAATATGTTCCCTGGATCCCTTTTCAAACACAACTGCAAGGTCCTGCCATTCATTTACTGCCTGTGCTGGCATGTCTGTGCACAGCAAACCATTTCAAGTAAACCATCAGAAAACTAAAATTTTTTTGGCAAGTTTGTAACTTGGTTTAAAACACACACACAGGCAAACACTGCACAGTTGGCACAGAAATGGTGGAGGCAATATTGTCTAGCTGTGGAAATGCTGGCAGGAGGCTGGAGATCTTAATGGCAGTGAGATGTCAGAAAAGGCCACGCTGCCTTCTCCTGAAACCAAGTCCTGAGTGCAGTCAGCTATTTGCTGTGTTCTTTCCTAACCCATGTTACCACCTGAGATCCACCCAGCCTCCCCTTGTATTTCAAGAAGCGTAAACAAAGGAAACATTGCAATTCATACCAAGTTTTTTTCCCCTATGAGCATAGTAAAGACTTCAAGAACCAACACTTACTTTAACCAGTGATGTGACAAATAGCGTATAGGTACAGCAGGTGCAAGCCCTTTGTAAAGCATATCTCACTTCCCACAGTGGATGATAAAGGAATTAATTGCCAAGCAACAAAAGCAAGAGGAAATGTGCCACAGTGCTTAAAATTACATCTCACAGCTGTGTGTTACACTAGGGTGCAAAGAGACATTGCATCCACAAGACAGCAATGTATCACAAGTATTTGGACAAGGTTCTCAGTATTAAAGGGTGTACTTATCAGCTGTAAGTCAGCTCTGCAACACCATAGACTAGTTAGCATTTTCAAGTAGCAATAGAGCAGAACTCTTACAACAGTTACAAAACAATTGGCATCACCTATATGCAGTACTCGCATAGTACAAAATGCCAGTAAAATGTCAGATGAGGGAGTTTTCTGACAAGCTTTCAACAAAGGGCAAAACTCCCACATCATTTGATAGGAAATATTAATGTTTTGTGAGTATTTTCAGTTATCGGAAGGAGCAGAACATTTTGGTACCAAATACTGATTTGAATTATTTTTTCCTCTTGCTTCTGAAATATTATACACACAAGCACACACCCACATTTACACTTCCCAAATAGCTTCTATACTCATTCAAAAGTCGTTTCAAGAAAACACTTAAAAAAAATACCTATATCTTTCCTCTTGTAACATCTGAGAAATAAAGCCATAGTCTCTTTTAAATTGTGCTTTTAAATTCTCAATATCGTCAGCTAATTGGGACTGTGTCTCCTTGATTTCCCTTAGTTCCTCCAAAATCATGGAAAGCTTTCCCTGGCTGTCCAGGGTACCTGACACAGTAGGACCAAAGGAAGTATTGCCATTGCTATCTGCTGAGCCAGAGGTCCCACTTGAGCATTCATCATCACTGACATATTTTGGTTTGGCAACAATGGTGGCACTGCCCCCGTATGTTCTAGAGCTCGTTTCAGGCCGAAATTCATCCAAGGTATTTTTGAGATGAGCAATGTTGTCTGCACTACCAAATTTGTTTCGGATCAGGTTTGCAAACTCTCTAGACTTGCTGAAAACAAAGACAGGTGGTGTCAAGGATACCCCTGGCACACCCGACTTGTTGCTCTCTGTTCCATGTCCAGAAGCACGAGACTTTCCATGCTGAATATCTTTTGAAGTATCCTTAGTACTTTTGGAAGATCCATTTTGTTCAATATCCTTGAGCTTTTTGTGATACTGTTCCAATTTCTTCTGCAGCTGGGCAATGGAGTGGGCAGATTTCTGGTTCTTTTTCTCAAAGACTTGTTTAATACGCCCAGCCTGTTGCTTGTCTGCACTGTTTACCAGTTTCAAGTACTCAGCCACATTTCCATCTCGAGCTGTTTGTTCAACTTTGATTTGTTCTGTAACCTTGAGGATTTTCTGTTTCAAGCTATCTGCACTGAGTTTGACTTTGTGAAACTCTAGGACTCCATCTGGTACATCAAAGTTCAGATTGGTGTCAGAGCCTCCACGGCGAATGTTAAGCGGTAAACTCAGGGTATTCATGTCATGTCTTTCCACCTGAGGAGAGAGGAAAGAAATAAATGGAATTTTAATTTTACTTTTAAAATTCAACTTTCAGTTTCGTTTTCTGCAGGTAATTATAACAAGCACACAATATGAAGTAGTTTGCACACAATATGAAGTAGTTTGCACACAATATGAAGTAGTTCACAGTAGCAAAACAGAAGTTTCTTTATATAGAGTCAATGCCATGGCGGAGTCACGAGACAAGAATGACCTAACCAGAAGAACTTCATCCCTGCTAGCATCTCATGCTAGCCTCTGTGATGAAGAGGTACAGTTCATAAAAGCTGCCACAACATCGTATCTATAGAAGCTGCTTAACAAATGCTTTAGCCATAACGGGGTTTCAGACTTCTAAGACCACAGGGAACTAGTACAATTGCTCAGGCAATACCACTGCAGAGACAAGACAAAAGCTGTATTAAAGTCTCTTTTAAAAGATGCATTTGTGAAATGCTTTAACTACTCTTTGCTTCAAAATGCTGACATTCTACGTTAAAAGCTTAATTTCCAACTACCACAGTTATTATTGTCTATAGTATTGAAGATTTTGCAGCAAGACCTATGCACACATACAAGTCCAGTGTTCATCATTCAACCTTTTCCTTGATTAAAAACATAAACACACCATCAAGCATTGTTGTAAGGCTTGTTTTCTCATCTTTGCACAGCTTTGCTGGCCCTCCTGAAAATTGTCTCCAGTATTCCTGTTTTGCTCTTAAAATACAGGCTCAAGAACCAGACATAGTGTCCTACTGTTAATAATATGCATCATGTACGGATTGATCAGGAAAATTATTCTCTTTCTGTGTCTATCGCTTTCCAACGAGCTACCAACACAGAATGGGGAATATAGCCATAAAATTGGAAAAGTATTTAACCATTTCAGAGACAAGATAATCTCTACTCCTACTTTATATTCTTATCCTTATATTACTGAGGATTATAGTTTGTTTTTTTTCTTTTGCTACTGTTCTGCTCCGAGTGCACACCAGGTAACATAAAGGTTCACATTCACCAGCCTCTAAGAAAAATGAACATTTGAAAAATCCAAACTGAAGAATTCTGGAGTTGACAGTTTCTTCTGGAGAATAATGGTGAATGTTGGCCTTTAAGACTTGGACTCTGTTCCAAGGATTAAACCAATGCTATGGCCCAACAGCTCTGCACTTTAACACTTCGTTAAAAATAATTGATATTGAGCCACATAGATCTAGAATAGTTTGGGTTGGAAGGGAACTTGAATATCATCCAGTCCCAACCCTCCTGCCATGGACAGAGGCACCTTTCTTTAGATGATGTTGCTCAAAGCCTCATCAAGCTTTGCCTTGAACACCTCCAGGGATGAGGCAGCCTGGGCAGCCTATGCCAGTGCCTCACCATCCTCACAGTAAAAAATTTCTTCCTAAAATCTAATCTAAATTTACCCTCTTTCAGCTTAAAACTCTTACCCCTCATCCTATCACTGCACTCCCTGATAATGAGCCCATCATCAGCTTTCCTGTAGGCCCCCTTAACGTACCAGAATGCTGCTAAAAGGTCTCCCCAGAGCCTCCCCTTCTCTAGGCTAAAGAACCCCTGCTCTCTGTCTGTCCTCATTTGGGAGGTGCTCCAGTCCTCTGATCATCTTAGTGGCCCTCTTCTGGACTTAAGGTCCATATCTTTCCTGTGCTGAGGACTCCAGAACTGAACATCACTCCAGGTGAGGTCTCATGAGAGCAGAGTAGGAGGGGGAGAGCAGAGTAAGGTGCTGAATTTTTACAAAGAGGTTCAACTAATTTTATAAATATATAAAAATTGTGTATGATTTCCTACTACCAGTCATGTGTGCATCACAGAAGATACATTTTATTGATGCAATCTCATTCTAGTATTTGCACACAACATGCATGGATGGCATTCTATATTCAGGGCAACGTGTAATTTAAAAAGTGATAAAAATCACAAGTGTCAAAACTATCTTCCATTTTTATTGTATTTTTAATTGAACAAATATTAGAAATATAACTAATAGGAAAAAATGCCTTTTACAGATTACTTTAAGTGATAACATTCATAACACTGTTGTGGTAGCTAAAACATGCTTTTAATATAAGCAAAAATAGTTTTACATGGGTTAGTTGTATCATTCCAAAGACTCATACAGCAAGGAAAAGCAATGAAGGCAGGCAGCTGAAAACATTGAGTACTAGATCTGTACCCCATATTGCAACTATTTCTTTAAATGGATTTACTGGTTCTGGACAAATTCAGTAAAGGCAAAAAGCTCAGTATAAAACAACAGTTTCCTGAAACAACTTAAGACATTTTTGAATAAGCTTTGGCACAAAATTACACTGAAATAAATCACTGAACTGCATATACACACAAGATAGATCCATCACTGATGTCACTCAGGACAAGCTGTACACACTTCCAAGAATGGGTGGGTCTCTCTCTAACCTTTACACAGCATTAAGTGTTTACTTCCTTAGCACAAAATAGCCTAAAAATATATTGTAATAATTGGATACAAGCCCAAACCAGATCCCTTCTCCCTTATGTCTTTTCTCTCACTGAAGTCTCTAGCGGTCAGCAAGTCTATAATCATCATGCAACCCCTGCCTTCCTGGAACTCAAGGTCACAACATCAATAGAGATAAAAAGAACAATAGCATCAAGGGAATACATCTACGGAAAGCCGCAGTGCTCTGGAGTTCAGGAAATCTGTTAGCGTGTGGCAAGTCTACTTCTGAAATGAGTAAAACCAATTGTAGGGTCAGCTTTAATTCAGTGAAGTTTAGAAAAGAATTGTGTCTAAATTCCCAAAACACTACTAGGAGTATTTTTTTTTTGCTTACTGGATTCTGAGCTCACCAAAGGCGCAAAATAGACATATCCAAGATGTTCCTCTATCTGATTGTGTGGGCCAAAATGGCAGTTATCCTCTTGCCATCACGATGCAATGGTCAAGCAACAGAGGATCTTGAAATCTTCTCTTGATGTAATACACCTTTCTGTGGTCAGAGCATGGTTTTGGGGGTCCTGTGGGGTTGTTTTGGTTGGGGTCTTTTTGTGTGGACTTGCAGAGAAGATGGTTTGTTTTGGGGCTTTGTTCTTATTTTTGTTTTGGTTTCATTTGGTTGTTGCTTTTGGTCTGGTTTCATTTGGTTTACATTAGAAGCAAGCAGAGACTAGAGGACTTGGATATCTCTAGACAAGTGGCCTATCACCTGTCTTCTATCTTGAGGAAAGATCCATTTGTGTTTGATTTGTAGCTCAACACTACTGTCACCCCAAGACACCAGAGGTCCAACTTCAAATCCCATCCTAAAGCCTCCTTGCTACAACAGTGTCATCTTGATATGAGAAGAATTACTCTCCGTGTACCTTATTGAAGCACTGTACACTCGGTGTGCGCTTCCTGCTGTACTGAATATCTAGTTCTTTATACTAAGAAGATGACTGTCAGTAGGTGTCACGGATGTTACCTCATCCCCACAGGGACTGGCACACTCTCCTGTGATGTGGGCTGAAATGCTCCCACGTGCAGGAGACTGGGCACACATCCCCCTCAGATTACATCAGGGCCCCTACAGCTATGCTATGGGAAGAGATGATGAATGCAATCCATGCCATTGTTCCTCCTGTGACTCTCAGGTCACCAGCACGTGACAAGGACACTCAGCTGTTAATAATAAAGAAGTTGTTGAGAGACTGATTTGATTAAGATTTTCATTGTGGCTGCCAAAAGAAAACAAACAAACAAAAATATATACACACACAAAGAGTAGCAACCCCACTAGCCAGAGCAACCTGTCTGGGACCAGCCATATTTTTGGAAGCGAGGAGCACTTAAAGAAAAAAGACTAGAAACATCATACATCTATCTCTCTTATCATGATAACAATTAACAGGGAGCTGGGGATTAGCAGCAGTTGAAAGGAAGCAGTCCTGAGACAAATGGTAACATAAGAAAGGCAATGCATCAGCACAGAGCCTGAGGAAATACCAAAGGCATGTCCAGGATCTAGCTCCAAAGAAAAACAGGGAAAAAACAATTTGCGCATGGTTACTGGGATAACCATAGCTGATGTTATCTTGAAAGAAGAAATCAGGGGCTTGGAAAGGCCACTGCATTTTATGGAGCAGTTCACATATGTGCTTTGCTACAACCCAGCTGGGAACCAATTGTAATGTTTGCGCTGCTCAAAGACTAGCTTTTAAGAACAGTGAATTAGGAGTGCAGCAATTCAGGCTCTTTGCTTGCATCAGAGCCAGACACCACAGATGACTAGATAGGTACCTCTCAGAGGTAATGCAGCTTTATTCTGCCCCTACCTCCCTTTTTCCAAGGAGCCAAGCAGCTCCCTGGCTGTATGGCCAGGCTGTTTGTGCAGCCCACCCCAAACCAAAGTCCAGAGATTCAAAAGGGACAGCAGACTAACTGGTGCAGTGAACACAAACACATTGCTAGGAACCCTTCATTACACATGAATTGCCAGGTATGCTTTCCATCTGAAACAGCAAGTGGAATCCTGGGTAAAAGGCAACCTGCCATTCACAAAGCATTCAGAGTACAATAGTGCTTTGAAAACACAATCACAGCAGCAAAGACGGGGATTTTATTGGCATCAGAATGATCCACATGTAAACTGCCTCTGCAAAGGCAACCCAAAGCTCAGATTTGCAAGCCACACTAACAACGAGCCCAGAGCATAAAAGGACCCATGTGCCCAAATACTGATGGAAAGGGGTTCCATATGGACAGGAACTGCTGAATGCGTGAGATGATCACGTGTAACAGCCTGCGTAGATTGGCCATCTTATCCTCTGGTTGCTAAACATAAAGCAGACACAAAAGGTTATTTCTTCCTCAAAGATGCCGAGTGGGATCCATTTGAGAGAAAGAAATCCATAATGAATAGAGCCCAGAAATCATGCAGTCCACGCTAGGGCAGCACACTCTCAAGTGCACCGTTCATGGGAGCTCAGATGAATCACTTCCTCTGTACCACTGACTGTGTCAATAGCTTGCCAATAAGTGAGAGCTCAGCCACCTCAGTTTAGGTGTCAAACTGAATTCTACCGTTTATTTCATAGATTTCTTTAACACTCTTAAGAAGTGGCTGAAAGAAGCATAGAGAAAAAAGCATTTGCAAGAGTCATTTACTGCATGTATGCATCAGTCTCCAGCAAGCGCACATTTTTGGGCTGTCTCACTAACAGAAGAGAACCACAAAGATACGACATGATCTACTTATACAAACAGGCTCATTTCAAAGGTGACTGAGTTTTTAGTTTTGTTTTTCCTTTCCCTTAACAGCATCATTGCCATCAGCAGTCATAGCTGTGCAAGGTAAACAAAAGCTTATGATGACAATCTAAGTCTATCTCATAAGACTTTTAGAGGGGTATCTGAATTATGCGTAGAAAAAGAATCCCTTAACAAACATCCAAGATAGGATTAAGGCAGCTTGAAAGCTTTTAGGGTTTAGGAACAGTAATGAAAATAATCAGGAGGAATTATCTTCTTCCCAAGAAGTATACATATAACAGAAGGACAAGCGGGTAAAACAGTACAGAGAGGAGGTTTTGTTACTTTTTCAGTATGTTCCAAAGCAGAAATGTGTTTGGGAAGAGAGATTTACAATCTCTTTCAAATTCAGTACTTCTCTGGATTTTAACACATAAGAGTCTTTCATGGAATGCTTAAACCAAAACCTTTTATAATGATTAAGCTCTATATTCTATAAAAAACAGCCCCCACAAATCACTCTACAGTTTGCTACAGCAAAATACCTTCTACTCGTGTTTTATTTAAAGAGCTACTTAGTAGTAATATCTAGAAGTATTTACATTCAGAACATCATATTAACAATCATGCAGACGGCTGAGAATATAGAAATGGAGGGAGACAGCAAACCCTGCTTCTGCTTTTTTTTCACCAGGAAAGTTAGAGACCCAGTGGGAGCAATTTGTCTGAGACCACCTGGCAAACGCTGCTGGAGTCAAACAACACAGAAGGTAGTTCATTTACCATCACCAGTTCCTCTATCACCTATCAAAAAGACAAACATTAAAGCTGTAAGGCATGTTGCTAACACACGTTAGGGGTTTATTCCAGGTGGTAGTAAAAGAGAATCCCAGATACCCTTTGCACACTTCAATATTCAAACGCTGGAGACGCATTTTACAAGTAAGGCATCATACAGAAGCAGATCAGCCTGTGGAAGTTTGGATACTTTTGAAAAATTTCCCCCTAATGCCAACATCGTCTGGTAATTATAAAAATTCGGGTATTATACTAAGCAAATCAGGCAAGACCTCAGATATAGAATCCACCCCTTCTCAGAACCAGTTTGATCACCTGTCTTTTCCTCCATTTTAATTCTTTTTATTAGCACCACAGAGCTGAGGCTGTAAGCATAGGCACCTCAAGAAATATATAAATGTGCTTGCAATTTTATTTTAAGAAAAAAAAAGTTTAAAATGCTTTAAAACAAACTCATTCTCAAAAAAAATTTCAAATAAAGCATGTAAACGTAAGTACTGGTGGTAGTAGAAAGACAGCTTTTACTCTCTCTGTTTAATTTGGTCAATGCCAAATATCCATGTATAACCTGCAACCCAAATAGCCAAGTTCACACCAACATTATTTTGCCCCAGATCCTGTTGACATGCTCAATTCAAACTGGGAGTATCCTAGAAATAACCCTTTATCTAATTTCTAATTAAAGGACTGAATTAAGGCCAAATTAACCAGGTCACTTCTTATGTGTAGATAGTCTTCAGATATAGTACTATTTCAAAATTAAACCAACAACGGGAGACGAGAACAATGGGGGGAAGCAGCAGTTTTCTGCTTCATTGCTAACACCAGCTTCTTCAAAACCCAATAACATCCACTAAAAAGTTTCCCATGTCATAACTGCACTCAGGTTCCAGGTTGTTCCTCAGCATAAAACTGACATGAGCAAATCAATTCCAATACAAACAACTTCTATTTGCCTGGACCCAGCAAACTTCAACAGGTCTTTATGAAAGTAGGTAAGCTACTTTCTATTTATTATCAAGCAGTTATGTTTAAAAAAAAAAAAAAAAGAAAATCACTGTCCTAGCTAAGGAAATCATTACTAATGAATTAATGAACTAATACTCAGATTTACCGTGCTTAAGTTTAAGCGGGCAACAGTTAACATCCAACAGTTAACTGTTTTGCTTCACATCAGTTCCACTCTGTAGATAAGTGCCATTAAAGAGTCAATAGAATATCTCTATACCTACTTCCAAATCAAAGTAATTGCAAATTTTATGTGCATGTTCCTTCTGCCTTGGGTTTCCATAGTAATATAAGGAAATGCTTGGGAGCCCCAGGTGCTACACGGGTGGCTCCATCGAGAATTGCTTATGAGAAGCCTGCACTCCCACTGAAAGCAAGTGGGAACTTGCTTTGAAAGCAACTCCCACACCTTTCACGTGACACACATCACTCAAAATAGATCCACCATGAATCAGTGTGGGGGTGGCATATTTTGAAGAGTGCTGCAAGACCTTCTATATCACTTCCTATAGACTCACTTTTAGAAACATTAAAGGTGAGTTGAACTAATAAGTGCTTACTCCCCTCCCTGCTCCAGTTGTATGCATTTCCTTCCCCTCCCATTCAATAATAAACTTGCTTGTTCTAAAGACGTTCCAGTAGGTTACAAGAATGAAATTTTCCAGAATACTATGATTTACTCTCTGAAAAGCCAGCTGCTATACATTTTCAATTATTAAATCCTTTTCTATGAATGAGAATGTGATGAAAAGCCAGGCACATCCCTGCCATGACTAACTAATTCTCCTAGTTACAGCATATGCTTCTCATTTCCTCCTACTTGGGATTTCGAGTGTGCTTTCCTTCATATACCTTCATTGTCTAACTTCACACCACAAATGATATATTTCACGTTCATAAAGCTACAACAGGACACCTACTTCCCCCACTTAGTTCTTTGTTTCACAGTCAACTTTTAATTTCATTACTGTTCAGACTGTCTAAGTATTTCCTGAAATCCCAGCTCCTGGAACTGTACAATCATACCAGAGATTTCCAGGAAGCATTATGGAGTTTCTTGCCCTCAGTTACAGAGGAGTAACTCCCACATCTAACTTAATATTGAACAACCAATCAAGTCCTCCTTCCCCCAAAATACGGGTAATATTAAGAAAAATGTAAATATGTGATTTACAGATCTACCAAAATAAAACCCACAACCCAACACTGATTTTGGAACATCTAATTCATGGCTTTTTATTGCTTCGAGTTTACAACATTTATATAAAACCTATTTTGTCACAAGAACATCAAGAGTTTATAGTAGCAGGGAATTTTGGAATTACTACCATTCAGAGCTAAAACACTCTAAATTCAGACAGGTTGTCCATCACAGACAAAAGACCCAAGACAGAGTCTCTTATTTGTTTTAACTATTGCAAAACTTCCATTTATAAACAAGAAAACAATAGCTCCATCGTGCACAAGATCTTTTCGTTTGCATCTGCGGCAGCACATCCTGAGCATATAAACAATAACATCTTGTCCTGTACATGAACCAAGTCACTTCGTCAAAGGAGCCTGCTTGCTGCTTCCTTTTTCCCCCTGCTTCTTGTCACATCGGGCTGATGAAGTAAAAATCTCAAAAATATACATTACTGTTATATCAGCAGTTCTGCCTAAGAACAGGACTTCCAGTTTATTTTTTTGATACGAAGGCCTAATCAAAAGGCTAACAACCATTATGTGACTAACAACCACAGGCTGCCCAATAAGCAGCTCAGATGTCATTTTTCACTGTTATGAGAACTGCTGGAAGGCTCACAGCTGTGGCTTTTATCCCTTTTTAAAAAGGCTTCACACATATCTGGTATTCCTCCCATCTCTCTGGTTTGTACATATTGGAGGCTCTAAGCTTTGCTTCTCTATTAAGTACCTGGTACCCTCCTTGACAGTGTATGAGCTTGGAAGTTTGCTAAACATCACAAGGTCTTTCCTTCCCTTTCCTCCTCCACTCACCTGCACTTATACTTCAGGATGTGCTTCAGAAAAGGATCTCCATTCGAAGAGCATTTTATTTACCTCTCCATAATAACCAGTTCATCTTTTGACAAGGCATCTTTGTTTGTTAAAGGTTATACACAAGCAAACATTCACTGTTTGCCTCACTACATGAGTACATTTTTCTGTTCCATGCATGATATCTACAGCTTGTATTTGTACATAATACCACAAACAAACCCAAAGGTAGAGAACTGCAGAGAGACTGTGCCACTAGAAATAATCTTTGGCCATGCTTAATGGCCTACATATACTGAAAGGAAAAAAAAAAAAAGACAAGCCCAGAAAAGAAAAAAGATGAAAGTTTATTTTGAAATCTACTTAATTAAAAAAAATTAAAATTATTTTTAATTAACAAAACTGTATTTCATTATGCAAGATGCAACTAAAACTGCAATCACACAGGTGTATTATTATACAGGTCATTTGTGATTCAAAACCAGTGCTGTGATAATGGTATTTTAAGCTACTATATATAACTGATTAATGCTGCTCTGAATAAACTCGGGACAAAACATCTTAATTGCAGTTTAGTAAGCACCAAAATTCTCTGCAGATTCAATGGATTTAACCATCTGTCTCCAGAACTTTAAGCGTTTCCTTATTTGTATTTTTTTTTTCAAATAACAAAAATTGTTTAGTTTCTTTTCACTAAAAGGCAACAGAACCACAGTGTCCTGCTCAGACAGAACTCTCTGCAGATCCTCCTCCTGGAAGAAAATACAACACTGTCCCCCAAGTTAATAAAAATAACATTGTTTTGAAAAGTAAAAATGTAATGGAACAAGGCTTTCTGCTGCTGTGACGCTACTAAACTGGGTCACAGGTGACACTTTCCATTTATGAACAGAACTAAACAACCTTGGAGAGCAACTGTAATGCTTCTTACTCTGGAGGAAATGCCTTCAAATATTATTTGTATGCTTACTATCTTCTTATTTATGTTTATATAAATGTACATGTAAAAATATGCTTTTATAAATATTTTTGAAAATATACATAAGATTATTATATGATAAGCAAGTACTAGTCCATACAAAATCTCACATCTATGTAAAAAAAATAAAGCAGTGTTTCAATCTGATATGCACCTTCTGGTGAACCTGCTCTTCGTATGGTATTTTAAGTTTAACACCCTAACAATCAATTCTAATAGTTACAACTACATATGAATTCACAAAAAAAGGATAATTTTTCCAGAAAAAAAAGACATAAATAGCAAACATTTTAAAGATGTGTGGCTCTACAAGCAGATGTCCCTGAACCCTCCTTTTTTCAAGGGGCTCCATGTGCACATATCAGCAACACATCACAGTGAATAACTACTTCAGCTTGTATATCTGCGCTCTCCAGAAAGATGTTTTGTGTGTGCACCTATTGCCTATTTGTTAGTTGCAAAGGGAGCAAATCCTTTCAGAAGCCTGCAAAGAATTTTAAATAGGATCCTAAGTTAAGCATCTTTAAGGAATCACCATATATTAAAACACTGCCTATAGTACAGGACTTTGACTAGTTTCTCACACGATCTTTTAAAATGCTTATGAGTTTGTACTGGCATGAATCATTCCTAAAAGAGGCTGGGGGGTTGGTTTTTATTGTTTGGTTGGGTTTTTTAAATATGAATAACTTTCCTATCATTCTATTCTCTCTCAGCCAAGTTCAGTTGAGACTGTTGTATCAATTTTATTGAATTAAAATAACCCACTATTGGTACTTAGTGATGGGCCATCTCCATACTCCATTTTTTTCCTTTATTCTTTAATGTTTTGTATACACCATTCACTTCATGTACTAACCGACATTACAGAAGATACCTCAACCCATAGAAAAAAGCCTGCATTGCACAGAAATTCCACAAGTCAATAAGATAACATCAATTAATTAAAAACCCAATATGCAGAAGGCATGTCTAACTGCAATCGAAGACATTCACCCAATTAGAAAGTAATAAAACCTTGCAGTAAAACTTTTATCTAGTCTTAAAAATATTCATATCTCAAAAATGCACTTCCCTAGTTAGTGAGGTTTATTAAACTGAATTACTCGGAGCTAGCAATACAGACAATTTTGGAAGATAACTTAGGTTAAATTACACCTATGTCACCGTATTACTTCGTAACAAAAGTGTTATATCACAATTAGTTTAAGTTTTGAAGGTAAAGAAAGAAATTATTTTTTAAATAATTGCCTTTAACAAAGGTTCACAAAATTGTGAGTATGGTACAAAACCCACGATGTAATTTCAAACAAGCCTGAGTAGTAACCATTATGTATTGCCAGGGTACTGCTGGCAAATGAAAGTAGCCTTTTCCTCTCAGAGATGTTTGCAAACTTAAAATACATCCATCTCTGTTTGGCTTGGACTAAAATGTCAAGGGTCAATGTCAATGGAAAGAACCCCTACAGGATCAATTCCTGCGGGTATGAGGAATTATGAGCTCACTGCCTTCTACTCCAACTATAGGGCACATTCAGTGAACATATCTTCATGTATTATGCACAAAATTTAGTTACAAATTCAGCGCTCATAAACTAAATGAAAAAAAAAAAGAAAGCCAAACAAAAAAACCCTGTTTTTTTCTCTGCCATCCAACACAAAAACCATTTCCAAATGCAGCGCTACAAGATGAGAATCACACACAAGAAACAGTAGTGACTTTGTTTAACAGAGTACTGGAAAGTGCTCAGAAACCGTACATTGCACAGCACATTAAATTACACAGAAAAGAAAAAAAAACTGTATTCAAGTTGGTCAATCTTAATCTGCTAAAAACATGTTGCTAATCTAAAATCCATTTAGTATAATGAAAATAAAACCCCTTACCTTAGATATTGTAATTGAGAGGATTCATAAAATATAATACACCAACTCTATGCAACTTCTTCACTACATTAGTTTATGCAAAATTGTGCTCAAGGTGGCACAGGATCTAGTCAAGAACTAGCATAAGATACCTACGCTGCCTAAGCAAAGATGGTAAGAGAAATTATTCATATTATATCTAACAAAAGCTTCATTAAGCAAATAGGAATTTCAGATTCTTATATAGCCATAACTCATGTTAGCCAGATGAGGACAGCACTTCTGAAACAATAGCAAATGTTATTTCTTCTCTGCCTGGTTGAGTTATCACACAAACACCGGCCACCTATGGCTTAGACCTTCCAGGAACTGAGTCTCAGAGCTCACCAATCAACTTCTCTGCCAAGTGAGCCTAAGATGATTCAGAGCATTTTTAAGAGTTCTTTTTCAGCTTATCACAAGTTACCTATTCCCTTACCTAACCATGGAGAACTAAGAGAGCCCCTCTCAAGCTGCTGCCAGAGTTGAACAGTTACAACTCATCTCATTATGACTCTTTTGTATGAAGTTACAGGCTGTCCAACTCAGGTATGCTTGTTTTCCGTATTTTTTGGCCATTACAGCACAACAGAACCATTTAAAGCAGGATACAGATGTTCAGTCGTGTTTTCTACCTCCTTCCCTATATAATTTTATTATGCGATATAGTACTGCAATAAATCTGATAGTTTTTTTTAAGGCAGCTTGTAATCTTAATTCAGAGCATTCAGAAAAAAAACTCAGCAGAAAATAGCATGCGTTCAGTTTACATTTAAGCTAAACAGAGTTTATCAAAAGCACATAGACTTAATCGTTAGGTGCCAATTCTCTCTTAATGCTACTTCTTACATACTAAACTCATATTAGATTTTTCTGGTTTTAGAGTCGTGGAGGTGTAAGCAGTTTATTCACCAAAATGATTTGATTAGAAATGAAGCTGCAATCAATACACTGCCTGCCTCCCTCTCCTTTGAACTTTCTAAATAACTTCTTTTTTATTTTCCTTTCAAGTTTGTATTCAGACAGTCTAAAATGATATGCTTTACCGCATGGTTGGCTTTGGTGTAAAAGATTTATAAACATATCACCATACTCAGTCATAGCAACAGCTCAAAAAAAAAAAAAAAAAGGAACAAAGCAAAACTCAGTGGGAAAGGAAGCAGACAAGAGTCCTGCTGTCCTTGGAGTCCAGCCACAGTTACTGCCACTGCACTGATCAAGAACTCTCTACCTGAGCAGGGAGTTCTGCTTGGCTACAGGCTCCGGGATTCTGTAGTAAACAGCCTAACATTCAACACAGGAGACCTCAGACCTTTGAAAGAGGAAAAGCAAAACAAACCCCAAAGCACAATACTAATTTTAAGAGATCGAGGTATTAGAAAATTGTCTAAATATTTTTCCCTTTACGTCTCATTTGGTCATGTCCTTAATTTAACCTGCATATATCAAATATAAATCAGATTTTTAGCGCTCTCAACAGGCAGATGAAGCTCTAAATCCACTACTGAATCCTCAAACATGTGCTTCCTATGAGATTAGCCATACGATGCTAGCCTAATTACAACTTCCACGCAGTGAGTTAATTCTGCACTGTATTACACGTTGAAAAACCATTTTCCAGATACTCTTTCTAAACAGAGTGACAAATACACTCACTTCCTATAGTCAGTTCCCAGACAAGTTTGCGAAGCACATAAATCACACGATAGCTCTTTCACAAGGCCAGCGGTGCCAACAGTTCCTCAAGCGTGTCCCACACTCTTTCACTACTGCTTTTCGCTCATCCATGAAGTCTGTCATATCTTGACTTCAATTCCATCATTTCTAAGGACTGCTTTTATCTATTACCTCACTGAAAATTCCACAACATGTGTCCAGTTTGACAACTACAGCCAAGGCCAAAGATTCAGGAGCCACATGGATAATAGCTATGTTAGATTGTGGAGACTCCCTTCCCAAAACAACATTTGCTGCTGTGTCAAGAAGCTTTTGCTGATACAACTCTGAATTCAGAGGAAGAGTTGTTGAAGAAATAATACTGCAAACTGAAATGAAGCTGCTTGAACTTATGCCCTCTAGTTCTTGGTATGTACATTACAATCCAAGCTGACTGCTGGCATACGAAAGTACATGGAAGAAATAGGCTACAGGTGTCACCTTTTGCACACAGAAGTAGCATGCACCAACCTAGCTGCACTTTGGATTCTCGTTTCAGAACATCAACTGTTTTCAAAGCTAAGAAAAGCACTTGCTACAGGCATTAAGTCTGAACAGAAATACACGTAAAAAATTAGTTCTTGTAGACTTAACACTGCTTATAATAAAACAAATGTTTGGGGAAAAGAAATAAACCAAAAAAAACAAAACACAAAAGCACAGTTAATCAAGAATACTTAACATTTCACCAACTCCAGTTGGCCTGAATGACTTATATTCTATGGTAGCTAGGGAAGAGGCTTGTAGATTTGAAAACATTGATTAAATGCTTTGGGAAACTTTAATGAGTTGCAGTGATTTGCACCAGCCAAAGACCTTCCATGCAAACATGAATGCAAGGAACTCTGCCCCCACCCCGACCCCCACCCCCTGACAAAAGAGCAAATCACAAGTCACTTCTTTAATTACAGAAACCCAGAATCATAGAATAGTTTGGGTTAGAAGAGACCTTGAAGATCATCCCGTTCCAACCACCCTGCCAAGGGCAGGGACACCTCCCACCAGACCAGGCTACCCAAGGCCACAACCAACCTGGCCTTGAACACCTCCGGGGATGGGGCAGCCACAGCTTCCCTGGGCAACCTGTGCCAGTGCCTCGCCACTCTCATAGTGAGGAAATTCCTCCTTATGTCTAGTCTGAATCTGCCCTTCTCCAGTTTATACCCACTGCCCCTCGTCCTATCAATACAAGCCTTTTTAAACAGTCCCTCCCCAGCTTTCTTGTAGCCCCTCCAGGTACAGATTTGCTTTCCAAATTCAGACTTAAAAAAATCTGTCTCTACATATTATTCTGGTACTAATCAGGCATCGCTGCATCATTTCAACTTTATGGAATAAACTGATATAGTTAATTATTCATCCACTTGGTCTGCGGGCTTTTTATTTGCTTTTTATTATCTTTCTTGCTCATTTACTGCTTTAACAAGAGTATTATAAAATTAAAGATCAGTACAGAAATATATACACCAGGTGTTGTGTTCCTCTGTGTAATTTAACAATATTTAGACAATAGCCATATAGCCTGAAAGCAAAAAGTACAGTAAATATCACTGAAAAGGCATATTAGGGCTGTCTTCTGGCTGAAAGCCAATGATTCACCAAAAGAAGAGCAGCTACGTGTTCAAATATTTTCAGATTTGCTTAGCTACAGATACTGGGACCATTATAGTGTAGTATATCCATGTAACAACTCTTAAGCACATTTAAAGTAGCTTAAAATAGACTAGCAAAACCAACTATTTGTCATTTATTTATCATTTTATTGAAAAGCTGTTTCACTCCTCTTACTGTGACAAAGGCGATGTTTACTTTCTTATATTGACTTCACAATACAAATTTTTAAAGATTCATGCACAACACTGTACGTGCATCCTTGTTTAGTGAGCAGAGCTGGGGTTGGAGGCTAGCAGAGTGTAAATAACTTAAGACATGGCATAATGAGAATTTTATATCATTTTAACACTGCTCTTCAGGTTCTCTAGATGGCTTCTGGTTTACATGTGGTAACAAATAAGAAGTTCTTACTATGTTTTAGATACCACAATACTGAGATATTTGATTACCTAATGTGTTAGGGTTGAAACTTGTGTCAGAACTGATCACAAGTTTTCTTACAGTTTTACTATTATATGTAAAGAAAGGAATGGAAACTTCCTGGAAATAACTCCTGTAAAGAGCATTGTTCCAGAAGATGTATCTTTTCATTACACACTGCAACAACCCTGTAGGCACTATGCAAGTTTTAACCCAACCACAGAAATTTGTTACAGCCTAGAATGCAGAGACCCAGCTACAAGTAGTTAACTTGCTGTCAGACAAAATCCCACAGTGCAACTAAAATAAAATCTAACGGATTCAGTAGATGCACTAGCAGAATGGTTGTGTATGAGACAGATACATGTGAATGTACATAAAATCACTACTTACAGCCTTGGCAGCCTGCCAATATCCCTTACCACGAGCAAGTCTAGCAAAGTCAAAATATTTTTAGACTAAAAGTTTCACAGTTGGGGTACTATGTGTTTATGATCCTTCTAAAAATTCTCATTTTCAATAGTAGAATTTAAAAGTTAGAGCTGGTAGATCTACATGCATGTCTACATCCCTGCCAGAACTATTTGAGCTGTATTTCTGACCTGCAAAAAGGCAAATCTTAAACCAGCCCCACTAGCTGCAAGAGAAGCCCCAGTGACAAACTGTCTCTGAACGCTTGTATGGAGATAGTCATGCCATTACTATACTCAACAATAGTAATTTGCCTTTCCCCCGTACTCCTGAAGCACACAGACACACTGGTGGGCAATAGGAGCCAGAGATGAAAAGAACAAAAACTAATCACCACATTGTTCTTCCAACCCAATCATGAGTTCCAAGTATTAAAACATGATCAATTTATTTCTCTTTTTGGTCAATGTAGCTTCCTGAGGCTGCTCAGCATTTGTTTCCAAAATGAAGATTTTGTGATCTCCTGCACACAGAAGGTAAGTGTCACAACTACTTTTGTTGTTGAAACATTCAAGGACTCCTCTTAAGCCTAAATTAAACAACATGTGTCTCCGACAACCACAGACACTTGATCTGCACTTACATTTAGATGCCACAGCTCCTGCACCAAACCCAGGTGAAATTTCATCCTCAGCCTAGTATCACAGGCATCTGCCACCTTGCAGAGTGATTCTGCTACCTGCAAATCATAACCTAGGCTCTTAGGTCTTCACTTTATCTCATCCATGGCATGGCTGGAGTCCATGAATGGTGACAGCAGCCACTTTGGCATGTGGAAGCTGAACCACTTGCTATTCTGGGTGAAGCGGGAAGGCCTGGAATTTTTCTAAATATTAAGCTCAAGGAGGACACTGCAAAACCAGTTTTGCTCCTTCCTGGAGGAAGGGAGGATGCCACATACGACGACTTTGCTTCAAAACACAGTTTACCAGTTAATCACGAGTTCATGAGTTGAGACAATGGCATTGTCCTGTCTGTCTTGAAGAGCTCTGGCCACCAGATCCTGAAATTTATGGAGATATTATAAAAGATCATAGGGCTGTGAGAACATGCTCCAGCAAGGGGAAAACTCTCCTCACATCACAGATATGTTTTAAAGAAATGCACTACCACTGCAAGAGGGCATGCTAGTGTTTGCCTTGTGTTCTCGGGCTTGCTCTTGTTATTCTTCAACAGGGAACTTGTTGCCATGAGCCCCTACAGTGCTGTGGCCAACCTGCCTCAGGATGCACATAGGCTTTGATCAGATTCCACACCTCAGACACAAAGGTTCCCAAACAGTTTATCCAACAAGACGGTAGGGAACACTCAAGGTGTCCAACAGACTCCTTTCCTTACTTCAGCAGCTGACTCATGCTGCAGTATTTCATGAAACATGTTGAGTCTAATTTTTATCCTTATGTTGTAAACCTGTGTTTTGGACCATTTCTTTCAGTGCATTATTTAACAGCAGGGGCTGAGCCCCACATCTCTCTCAGTGAAAGAGCAACTGTACTGTAATGTTCACCACCAGTCATGACCTGAATGGAGCTTACCAAAAACCACGTGCACCACTACTTAGTATTGGCAGGAATAAGTTAAAAATGGTATGGAATACAGCCTGATTTCCATACACTGTTCTTACCTCTTCAGTAAATGTATAACGGAAGTAATGCCATTTAGTTAACTCTAAAATCATGGTAGTCTGGAATTGCCTTATATACCTAAATAAATCACCACAGAAGAGAGATGATTGTACTCTAGTTTGAAATCAAGCCATGAAAGCTTGTCACTGTTGACCATTTTCTGTGCATACTTCCCCATTTAAGAACCCCCAGATGTTGATTACAACAACTTTAACTGTTAGGCTTGAGTGCTTCATGTTATTTTAAAACTACTGATTTTAGGGTTTTTCTATTAAGTATATTCATGACAGATTTACATCAACTTGTCAGAGGACAGCAAGGATGTGCACAAAACAACTTACATCCCTTGGAACGATTTCTTGGACAATCCTGCTCTTTACATCAGCTATTAAAAAAGTTTATAGGAAAAATCTGGAAAAGAAAATTCTGTATCAATTGAATTTTCAGTTCTTCAGGTTATGACTCAACATGGATGTCTATCACTTGGAAAGCAAATATTGAACCAGAGCTAAAAAGTTACCTGCAATATCCAGCCTTGTATGCAGCAAAGCCCAGCACTTATTAAAAGTCAGATTTAATTTTTTTAATGAAAGTGTGCAAAGTTTAGGCAAGGTGTTAAACACTTAACACTTGGTGAGGTACTACACAACCATCTGTTCCAAAAAAAGCAACAAGGTCATGATTTTCTTGCTTCAGTGCTCTCAAAAGTGAAATATTAATGTCATGCAAAGGAATTAAGTTTACTGAAAACCCCTAGAGCTCTGTCAAGATACCTAGATTCAGAGTTTCAGAAGCAGTAATCAGAGCTACTTCAGTAAGGCCCAGTCTTCCACAACGTGTGGCAGCTAAGCAGTGCAGAAAGGCATTTCAAATGTTTGACTAATATCAATGGCTTTTTGCAATTGCAAGCATGGATGAATCCAGATTATCAGAAAAATTATCAGAAACATCAACTATACTGTGCACCTCCAACACTGTCAAACAGAATCAGCTGTGCCTAGTGAAAGGAAAAAAAAAACCCAAACCACTAAACAGCAATGAGCATGCTGTGTTCTTGGAGAGAGAGTTCAAAATGTACATAGACAAGAATTTTCCATTTATCCCCTGCCACATGAAGCATATACCTAAATTTAGTTAAATAATTTCCCGTGAATCTTAAATTAACTCATGGAACACGGATGAAAAAAACCCAAGATCAACAGTTGTTTAAAGCTAAAAATTAATATTTTAGTTTTCAATAACAAATGCAATCATGGAAATGGTAGAAAAAATTAAAATAAAAGGGAAATAGCCCTCTTCTAAAATGTCAATAACATTCTGTATGCACCAATGCAAACACTCCCTGTGGTACTTGTTCTCAATGAAGAGAACAATAGTGTGATAGGAAACAGGCACATCAAAATGCAGTGGATACAAGAATAACTGTGCACATCAGTGATGGCAGGGAGCACTTTGAGTAATACCAAGCACCACATCAAAGTGGTCTGCTGTCAAAATATGCTTCTTTGCTTGAACCGTTTTCCCTTCCCAAAGGCACATCATCTCATTTTGAAGTCATCTACCTTCCTTCACAGTGCTCTCTCTGGCCACCTATTTGGTGCTAAGAGTACGAGAGCTGGCTGGGACGTTGGGTCCAAACCAAACTTGCCTCCCCAATGCTCCTAAAGAGCACTATCTGTCAAGGCTCGTTTCCTCTTTTTAAACTCCAACATGACACACTGAAGATGGTAGAGCACCTTCACTCAAGCATTTCGGGCAGTTCATTAATAAAACTTTCCTTATTAACACACTTTTGTCACTTTATCACTACCCTGCTGATATGAAAACTTCATTCCAATTATCTTATAAAGCTGCCCTGTGTGGCAAAGCTCCACAGTACAGAGACAGACACTGTTAGAAGGCACACATTACATCTGATTAGTGGCTGAATAAGCACCAGTTATCCACCAGGTGGATAACTTGATCCCACATTAATTCCATTTTCCTTCTGAAGGGTGTCATTATCGTTAACAATGCAATAGAGAGGAGACCACAGATGATTAAAAATTAGTCTCCATGGAGAGAGAGACACAGACAGACAGAGTACTCTTTTGCAGGGCTGGTTACATACAGACTGATGGTCAGCCCAAAGACAGCAGCATCAGACTATGCAGACTGTGCTCACAGCCAGCAAACAGGTATCTGCTTCTAAGGTTACTAAAGAAGCTAAAGAGGAAACCTCATCCCTCAGCACAGCCTGCATATTAAGCAAGCTGTCTACAGTTCAAAAGCGAATACCAGTAGCTGCTTTAAAGACACTAGCAACCCAATTGCCTTGCAACAGACAACTGACAGATCAACAATTACTATGACAAGATGTATGAATTTTCTGAGAAGCATCTCTAAATCACTGCTAAAGACCACATATGCACACAAAGTCTAGCCAGTCCATTTTTTAGTAACAGATCGGATGCCCCTGGAACATTAATCTACTGTTACGCTGTGACTTAATGCCTGAACTGGTGACTACGATGGGCAAGAACATCTATGTGTTAATGTAGCATTACTAATTTTTAAGCAATAATTTGTGGTTGATTTCAATTACCCAGGCTACAAATTTCAGCAGCACAATTCCTGTCATAACACTTTTCTCCAGTACACCTGGAAGGTATCAGGACCAGTAGCTAGGACACATGGCTACAGAGCGAATATATATTTCAGTTTAATATCATTTAGTGATAGGTTACCCTTAATTTTGTTTAATTGATTGGATTGTTCACTAAACAGTTTAACATAATAATTGCATTTGAACTGAAATACCAGCCTGTATACATTCCTGTGTGGAGAAACGCATGTGAGATTGGGGACCTCACAGTTCTCTACCACAACCAAAATTTCTGAAAATATTCCATAATGCAAAACTATCCACTACCTCTTACAGATTTGATCTGTAGCTAAGCCTGAACAGCAGCGTGGAACAATTGATGTGTTCCCTTGGACACATTCGATTGAATTGATAGAGAAGCGTCAGGGACAGTCTGCTCTATTATCCTGAACAATCCAGCAGAAGTTCAGGAAAAACAATGCAATGTGGTATCATATAGAACTTAGACTTGTTTCCTACAGCAATGCCCGTAACACCTTCTCAGATCACAGAATGGAATGGGTTGGAAGGGACCTTAAAGATCATCCAGTCCCAACCCTCCTATCATGGGCACCTCCCACTAGACCAGGCTGCTCAAGACCCCATCCAACCCAGCCTTGAACAATTCCAGGGTAGGGGGCATCCACAGCTTCCCTCGGCAACCTGTGCCAGTGCCTCACCATCTTCATCATCAGAATTTCCTCCTTATGTCTAGTCTAAATCTGCCCTCTCCAACCACCCCCCTCTCCCCTCATCCTGTCATTACATGCCCTTGTCAAAAGTCCCTCCCCAGCTTTCCTGTAAGCCTCCTTCAGATACTGGAAGGTTGCTATAAGATCTCCTTGAAGCCGCCTCTTCTCCAGGCTGAACAACCCCAACTGTCCCAGCCTATCCTCGTATGGGAGGTGCTCCAGCCTTCTGATCATCTTTGTAGGCTCCTCTGGACTCGTTCCAACAGCTCCATATCCTCCTTATGTTGAGAATTCCAGAACTGGACACAACACTGGATCCTCTCACTTTCCACACCTCCAAACCCTCAGATTATCTTGTGTCCCTAAAATGCTTCCTCCAGTGTCCATAACTGTCCTTTATAACGGCTCTACTTTTGTTAGTGTCCCTTGCTTAACCTTTCTGGCCCGAAAGGTGGGCAAGAAAGCATATTCTGTAGATAATCTTAAACTATCTGCCTACTGATGGATCAGCATGCCAGCCAGTGGATAATGGGCAGATTGTCTCCAACTTCCAACCCAGACAAGAATGGAGATATAGCTGGTAAGGATAGAAGAAAATTGTTTCCACAAGATGTCTGGGCTCATAACCTCTGAAGCCTTCAGTCTCCTGTAAAATATATCAGGCAGAATGTATTCACTTCAACCGATCTTAATGATGCAACAGCCTCAGGAAACATGTAAAATAATTTCCAGGACAGAAACAAAGGACTCAAAGGAAATTCCTGGCTCCTAACATTGAAGTTATATTCATAAACTTATCATGGTTCCTTTCCAAATAAGTAACGTATTTTTCCTGCTATGTGTGTTTGGTATGCAAGTTCAGAACAAGATTATTCTCAAGAATATAAATTTTATCTTGATTTACTATTTTTACTTGCAGTTAGATCCTTTTCTTTCACACTCAACTTGATTTCAATTGTTTGTCCTTGTTATTGGCACGTAGGTGCAGGATGACATACATTAAATGAATATTAATGTAATAGCACAAAATTATATTTGCTTAAAGAAAAATTATACCAGATGCTTTTCAAGATAACAACCTCTAACCCCATGTATCTCCTGCTTCCCAATTCCCTGTGAAACCTCCAGCTTCACATATTGTTTATCAGTGGTATCATAGTAAGTACTTGCACTTGGGATCACACTCCTATTCCAAGCACAAGGCATTCAGCAGACATGGTGTTGCTAAAAAAACCAAACCCAGACTATATAAAATGGCAGGATCCACCACTGGTTAAACCAAAAGCTGAATTAATTTCATTTTCTATTTACCTCCAAGTCTTTAAGCCTATCATTATTCTCTCCTTGAAAATTTGCTCAGAGATCTCTTTGCTTTAAAGCCTTCCACATCACTGAGGTTGTACTAAGGTCTGTATTTACTAGGAGCATTCCTTTCTTTTTTACAAAGTGCTCCTACACCTGTTCTCCTGGAGGCTGGTCCTGCTGATTCCTTGCAGTCCTCTCTCCAGCACAAAGGCTGAAAATAAAATCCATGGTTTTTATTTATTCAGACCATACTGTTTCTAGTTCTAAGGGATTAAAAAAGTAAATACTTTGGAAACAGATACAAATAATTTAAAGGTATCCAAAACAGATGAAACCTAAAGAGATGAAAAGAGCCAAGAATCTATTAGTCCAAAATTAAATGGATGCGGAAGGAAAAGAAGAGAGGGGTTAGTCCAGGAGGCAATGGGAAATCTGCATGCTTCAACCTGAGAAAAAAAATGCCCAAAGAATCTGAAAAATGATGCATCAGTTTCATTAAAGCTCTGGACAGGTTTTAGAGTTGTAATGTGAGGAATCTTTTAGGGCTGTTTAAAGGGTTTCTGCGTTTTCTTTAATGTTATGAAAAATCAATACTGATACAGCAGCATAGAATCTTTGCTACCAAATCTCAGCACAAACACCACAGGCAATTCAATTTATGAGACTTCTGGCTAAAATCATGGTGTCATATGCAGGAGTAGGAGACATACAGCCACTAAAATACTGTAAAAATAAATAATGCCTGCTGCTATTGTAATTCACACTGGCCACTAATTCCCCAAAGAGGATATATCCAGAGCCAACAGCAATAAAACTATATTTTTTTGTGGTAGCTTCCAGATGAACAATCAATGGCAACTTCCTAATCTTCACAGCCCTTACCCCTATTCTCTCAACTTTGCCCTTTTGTAATGAAGTTGATAAATTACAAATTCTATACAAGTTTTCCCAGAGATGGAAAATTGTAGGAACAGATATGAATTATAGCCCCAGAGAAAAATGAAAAGTAATTCCCTGTATTTCGCAGGATGTAATTTTACACTAATTTTTTTTGACAAACACAACACTGGATGAAAAGATCAGCCAGATTTTTTTTTTCTTAAGATAAATCCAGTATTCATCCTTCAGTTCTGTTTATGCTAACTTTTCTAAAAGGTAATAAAGATTACATACATAAAATACAGAAAGGTTATAAATATTTTAAATTTTATATGTGTATATATGTGTGTGTACATATCTATAAAATAAAATATACAATGGCATATTTTGTGGCAATAGAATTACATCTATGTCCTCTTTTCTCCTCTCCCACAAAACAAAGATGACCTCAAAAGTTTAAAATTGTTACTACTGAAACTGCATATTTTGTGCAAACTGGACATATTAAATTAACGTCTAGCAATTAAGAAACTCTATTTGGCACCTGCAAAAGCAACACAAGCACACCAAGAGCATGGAGATTTAAGTCCATTTAGGGAAAAAAGTTATCTTGAGAGTGACACGTTGCATGAAGAACACGCTTTGTCAGAAAAGAGCTTTACAAGTAGTGACAGTCCATTACTTTGGTGGGAACAGTGGGGTGACTTGACATAATTCATAATAAAACACACGCAGATTTGATAATTCACTATATTAAGTCATGACACTGTTCAACATCATCTTGGAATGAGAATTTTTTTTCTATTTCCAATTCCGTAACCCTGCTTTAATAAAAGTATGTATTTATCAGTCCATCAGCCTGTTAGCCACCAAAATAACATCATAAGCAACATTACTGGCCCACCATAGAACCATAGAGTAATAAATTCTAAACAAGCATTCACATGCAGCTATGAAAACATTCTCTCACTAAACCCGGAGGAGTTCACACACCTAAAATTAGCAAGCTACACCCGATGTAACCAGAGAAAAAAATTTCTTCTTAAAAATAGAAATTAAGACTCTACTGCAATGTGCAAGGGATATTAACAAATGAATTTAACTCTATGTTTTATTTTAAAGCTATCTTACTAGGCGGTGTACAAATTGATTTTAGAAAAATAAAGGGCTACAATTAAACACAAACATTAAAAAACCCCCATAAGCCTAAAACAGTATGAGAGTTCCAGTTTACACACAAAGTTACTTTCTTCACTTTTAAGAATGCAAATTCTAACCCAAGTCTTCACTTGAGATTTCAGTTTCAATACTAACAGCTTCAGTGCAAGTTAATTCAATCGGCATCTGTAATAATGGAATAAGGCTGAACAATTTTTGTTTCCTCTTAGCTAGAGAAAGAAAGAAAGCAAGGGACAGTAGCAAGATAAACAATATGCCTGCAGCTACAGGGACCAATGCTGCAGCTCCCTATATTATTAGAGGTCACAGGCACACGTATTAACTACAGTTACACTTGAGGAGTGATGAGTGTCAGGCCCAGACTTCCTTAAATCACAGACACTGATTCAAGACACAGCACTGAAGATAAAGAAATTTCTCCTTTCCCCCTGCTCCCTCCTTTTCCCCGTTCTCTTAAAAATGTCCATTCAGGAACAGCAAAAGCAATTACGTACTGAAGAATACAGGACACATTCCAAAAAGAAGACATTACAGTTTCAGGAATTCACAGACAGATTGTGCTGAAGAAGCATGCACAAGGGGAATTAAAGAATTCTTATTCTGAGGCTTAGAATAGAGGAAATTAGGAGAGCATTATAAAGACTAAAAGTTTCAAAGGAATTGGGACACAGTATCATGCGTCTTTAGAAGGCCAGGATCAATGCAAGTTAAGTTATGTTTGGACTTCTGTGGGAGCCACTGAGTACAAATTCTATACGTGCTTTAATACAACAGCAGTACTCCAAGACAGTCTTTCCACTTGAAATTTCAGCCTTCTTCATCTTTCTACCCCTGCCACTGTGCCATACGGGCTCCTTTTTAAGCCACATTTACTGTACAAAATGAACACAACAGCACTAATACTTGCCAGTGTCTGGGCATAAAACAGTCTCATATAAACAACATGTAAGAGTGATATTGAAAACTTGCCACACAGCACTTATTGCCAATAAAGACTCACCGCATATGCTCAAACACTACACAAGTTTACATCCCAGTCTTAGAAAACTAGATTTTTCCTCCTTAGGGAGGGTTCATTTTAAGTGGCAGAACCTGCGAAAAAGGTTAAGGTCTGACAGACACATGAGGAATAACAAACTCTATGATATGTCTTATCAGTACCTCTTTTGCTGTAAGGTAGGCAAGGCTAAGGTGAACTCCTTAAACCAACACAAAAATGTACTGAGAAAAACAGCTTATTTTAAGTAGTACCATGTATACACAAACAAGTTCAATCACACTTTCCAATTCCGCGTTCTAAAAATTCCTACAAAAATTTCTGCCTTAGGCTTTTTAAAAATCACATTCTGTATTTCTGAGCTTTCTGATGCTTACCTTACTGATTTTTTTCTCTCGTGCATCAGAAATACCTCAAAAACAGGACAACACAAACACTTTGCATTGTAGCTCTGTGCTCCCACTTCCCATCACGAAAAGCTTGTCTCTTTTGACTACTTACGGACATGCTAAAAGTTCATAAACGTCTGGTTTTGTTAATGAAACAATTACAAATAGCATCTGCAGAAGGCCTAACCCTGCACCACTCAAATTAGCCAGTGTTGCTGTTAATCTGCCTAAAGACAGGACACAGCTGATAAGAAAACCCTGACAGAGGTTTCTTCTTGCAGCCTCAGGCCTCCCACAAGACAACACATGGATGTTAGTACTGGTCTAATTCCCATTCAGTGTACACCTAAAGTGCAAAATACTGCCAAACTCAACAATATTAGAAGCACATACTGCTACCAGAAGTAATAAGAGTCCTACAGGTTTATAGAAGCAATGTTTCAGAAGCAATCTGCAACAGTAAGGTAGACTTAAGCTTACTCTCCTTCTTTCCAAATCACATATTGGTATTTTTTCGCATTTCTTGCTTTATATATATTAAAAAAAAAAAAAAAGCAACCTTTCCACAATTTAATTCTGGCTTAACGATATAAGTAAAATAATGCATTTTTGTACATTAGTACAGCAGGAGTACTCTATAATAATTACAATAGAGCCAAAGCAGAGAGAAGAGGGGAAAGGAAAGGTAACATCCTGTACTGCCAAATCTCTGTGTAGCCAAAGGCCAATGGTTTCTATCAATAAGGGCAAAGCTGGCAAAAGAGAGATTTTTTTTTAAAAAAAAAAAGTTTTCCCAAAACAGTGCAGTTATGCATAAGTAAAGTGAAGACTCAGTAATATT